>NW_022986241.1:325000-660000 GCF_902500255.1 Thalassophryne amazonica | reverse complement strand
CAATGTAAATGTCATGTCCCGCAACACTGTAGTCAACAAAATTCAGAAAGCCTCTCTTGAAATGAGAAACAATCTGAAAGCAGCAATGAGTGAAACTGACTTCATTGGCACTACAACGGATTGCTGGACAGCATACAGGCGTGGATTTCTTGGCGTAACAGCGCATTGGTTAGACCCTCAGAGTATGACCAGACGGTGCGCTGCCCTAGCCTGTAAACAGCTGAATGGGCCACACACCTTCTCTGCCCTTGCCAGTGCATTGAACGAAGTTCACTGTGAATTCAACATCCAAGACAAAATCACACGCACCACGACTGACAATGGGTCCAACTTCATAAAAGCTTTTAAGCTATATGGGCAAACTGATGAAAACAACAACCCAGGTCCTAGTGTCAAGAGTGCTGAAGCTGACAATGGTGATGGGAATGATGAAGAACAGGAGAGTGAGGGCATGGAGTTCGTCGAGGCTGGAGCGATACTTGACGAGGATGACTGCCTGGAATACCAACTACCCAGACACCATCGCTGTGCTTGCCACCCTCTTAATTTGGTGTCAACTGTTGATGTTGAGGAGGCCAATGTCAACAGCACCTACAAGCGGGTTTCATGCTCAGCTTTTTCGAAGTGTTGGGGACTTTTGAACAAAAGCGCAAGATCTACCACAGCAGCAGAGGTCATCGAAAAGAACTGCAAACTGCAGTTATTGAGGCCAAATGCAACAAGATGGAATTCCTTGTTCTTGGCGGTGGAGAGGATCATCAGAATTACAAGGGAGCAGGGAGAAGGGGCTATCACAGCTGTATGCAGCGCACTGAAGATAGCCATGTATGTACCAGACACTTTTTATTTTTTGTATTATTTCAATCAATATTAACTGAAAAGATAAAATACATATTAATGCATTTCCTCTATTTACAGTATATTTTTACTAACCCCTTGTGCAGGTGATTTGCAGTATTTGTTAGTTATTTAATTGAAGGTGTTGTTTTCTGTTCTTTCTTTGTTGATTCAATAGGTTCACACCTGTTGAGCTTGCATTCCTGGCCGAATACATGAAGACCATGGCCCCGGTGGCGAAGGCCCTGGATGTCCTGCAGGGCGATACGAATGTGCAGATGGGCTGGTTGGTGCCAATGATCACAATACTCAAGAATAAGCTCCAAAACCTCCGCCTTTCCACCAAGTTCTGTAGGCCTTTAATTGATGCTCTACTAAAAGGCCTTGAGAAGCATTTCGAACACGTCCTCACAGAACCAGAGCTGATCGCTGCTGCAATTCTCGTGCCCAAATTCAAGACCAGCTGGACAAGTTACGACTACACCCTGAGACTCGGTAAGTGCTGCTTTTTTTACTATAATACAGGTGGGGTTTTTTTTTTGCTACGAAGTACATTCATGGCTGAAACTGTTGGCACCCTTCAGGATTATTTATTTATTTTTGAACATAATTTTGAAGTTTTTTGAATAACCAAATCAGGCTTTTTTTTTTATTATCCAACCCAGCTGAAATACAATCATTTTCCTCATTCAACATGGCACCCTTTACAACAAGTATCCTTTAGCAGCGATGAAAGGATAAAAGGACACGTTATAGGTCATCAGATGTCATCTGTGGTAGCATTCAGGGAAATACTGTATAGTCAGGTTCATTATGTTTGGATTTTAACTTTCGCTTGATTTTTTTTGGAGAGTTGGAAAACTATATATTTTTGAAAAGTATACTGTATAAGCAATCAGAAAACCAATTTTTCCCATTTGCACAGGTGTCTGCATGGTGGCCATCTTGGATTTTTCAAAATGGCGTCCAAAAAAACCTAAATTTTGTGATTTCTCAGCTTCTGAATAAGCTAGAACATTGAATTTAATTGCTAAACCTACATTTTCAGGGTCACTGAATCTAATGGTGGTAGTTTTGATGTTCTCAGACATTTTGTTACCACACTAATTTATTTGAACTGGTGATTTATAGTATTTACAAGTAGACAAAATCAAGGCAGCCATAGTCAGTCATGGAAACCCCTTTACAGCTGATGGTGGCAAGATGTACAACATCATCACCCATGCCTACATTCCAGATGAGTATGTACCGCAGATCTTGAATGCTGATGTCACTGTGCAGAAGCTGTATGAAGACTATGTGGCAGAGAGGATCAATGGAGATGTCAGTGTCTGGGCCCCAGTGAAGAAGGAGAACAACAAGATGTTCCTGTCTGGGAACAAGAATACAACAGTTAAACTCCGAGACAAGACTGTAGATCTAAAGGAGACCAAGGACCTGTATGGGAGGCTGATGGTACTTGCCAGGTCAAGCAGAAACATCAAACAGAAAGAGGCCATTGGGAACTATGAATTCACTCTAACACCAAGGGCACTCTTTGCTCCTGATGGAACAGTCCTGTCATGCCATGACAAGTCGAAGTTAATCCATCTCCTGGATAAGCTGGCAAGAACAGACATGCCTGAGAAAGACTCTCAGCAGTCTCAAGCTCAGAATGCCACCAGCAAAGATGCAATGGACATGGGAATCACAGACTCCACATCTACTGATCCCCCAAGCCGGAAGATTGCACTTGTGGATGGGATGGTACTTGTGCAGAAGCTGACCAAGAAACCAGTGACTGTAGTGACAGTCAAGGATCTGAGTGGCTATTTCAATGACCGCCTGATGTCTCTAACACGAGATTATGATGAAATCATTCTCGTGTTTGACACCTACCTAGAAGACTCTCTGAAGAGTGCTACCAGAGACAAACAAAGACAAGGCAAAGCTCCTGTCCAGTACCAAGTCAGAGATGACACCAACATCAAGCACATCCCGATGAGCAGGTTCCTCTCTCATGAGAAAACAAAGGCTGACTTGACCAGCTTCCTTGCTGCCAAAATCCTAGAGTACAAAGGCTGACTTGACCAGCTTCCTTGCTGCCAAAATCCTAGAGTACAACATGGGATCCACCAAGCTGATCATCACATCTGCTTCTGGGCACACTAGGAGCAACAAAAGCCTGCTCTTTGAAGACAACAACCATGAAGAAGCAGA
Organism: Thalassophryne amazonica; assembly: GCF_902500255.1. Classification (NCBI taxonomy): domain Eukaryota; kingdom Metazoa; phylum Chordata; class Actinopteri; order Batrachoidiformes; family Batrachoididae; genus Thalassophryne; species Thalassophryne amazonica. The sequence goes on along the minus strand of NW_022986241.1, from coordinate 656,964 downwards.
CACACTGCTGATCCACCAGGCAGTGCTGGCATCACAGCGAAACCCACCTGATGCACAGTTGGTGTTCTTCTCACCAGACACAGATGTCCTGGTGCTGGTCACAGCAAACTATGATGTCCTGCTGAAGAACACTTCCATTTCTATGGCATCTGGTGTTGTGCAAATTGAACCACTGTGGAGAGCTCTAGGTCCAGAAAGAGCAAAGGCTTTGCCTGCCTTCCATGCTTTCACAGGGGCTGACAACACTGGGAGGTTCTCTCGCATAGGCAAGGCAACATGGTTCCAGGTGTACCTCGAAGCTGATGAGGATGTCATCAATGCTCTGCAGATGCTTCTGGATGAGTGACAGAGGGAATGCTTTCAACACTGGCTACCTTTGTATGTGTAGCCTACACACCCAAGGGCATCAGAATCAAGACAATCCCTGACCTACGTTGGCATCTCTTCTGCAAGCACATGGCAGAAGGTGACAAGCTCCCTCCAACAATCGGAGCTCTGAAACAGCACATCTTGAGAGTCCATATCCAAACACGGGTGTGGGGACAGGCAGCCATCGCTCAGCAGGATCCACAGTTGGATCCCCTGGAAAATGGGTACTTCAAAGACTCAGATGGTCATCTAAAACCTACCAACACAGAGGTCCTTCCAGCTCCGAAAGCCATTGTCGAGATGTGAGATGTCAGTGCAAATCAGACTGTTCCTCTGCTAGGTGCTCCTGCAGAACAAAGAACTTAGCCTGTACAGATCTCTGTCAGTGTGGCAGCCACTGCCAGAATGATGAGGATTCTCAAGACATCACCTACGAAACCAGTCAAGGAGGGTGCCAACTGTTTCAGTTCTAACACAAGCATGTGCTGGTGTATTTGTTTGTAACCCATATACAGTTAATCATTATACAATTTTTCACTGTTGTAATTTCAGTGTTTTTTGTCTTTTCCACATATTCATTAGGCCTTGACTACATCAAAAGTCACTTGAAGGACCAAGCTGAAGACAATCAAGCTGAGAGCTTGCCGCCTCCTTCTTCTTCAGAGGAACTTCTTTTCTTCAATCAAACAGCCCAGTTCCCAAGAAAATGCCAAACAGCTGGAGACTTACCTTGGCTCCCCAGGTGATACAATGGAAGCACTCCAGCTATTTGCAACCTTTCCTTGAGGCTTAACACTGCACTCCCAGCCTCAGCTGCATGTGAGAGACTCTTTAGTGTAGCGGGACTGATCTTCCGTCCAAAAAGGGCACGTACTGATCACAAGAACTTTGAGAATCAGCTTCTTTTGAGGCTCAACAAAGCATTCTGGTAGTCTTATTGGGTATGCTGTCTTGCTTTTGCTACTGACGCACACACCCTCATACACAGTTCTTGAGTGTCCAGTTTCTGAACACACACACCCTCTCAAAGGTGTTGCTAAAAGGTGAGGGTAAAGGATGTGTAATTAATTTCTAAAGCCCTGTGCTGCTGTGAGGGCTCAACAGCAGACACACTAGGATGCAATTAAGAGGAATACGAGGTCTGTTAGTAAAGTATCGGACCTTTTTATTTTTTTCAAAAACCATATGGATTTGAATCACGTGTGATTGCATCAGCCAAGCTTGAATCTTTGTGCGCATGCATGAGTTTTTTCACGCCTGTCGGTTGCATCATTAGCCTGTGAGCAGGCTTTGTGTGAGCAGTGGTCCACCCTCTCGTCGCGGCAGAGCCGCATGGCGCAAAGCATGAAGCCTCACAGGAAAATGTACAAATTGCACAGTTTCTCAGATAGTCACACGACTGAAAGCCGTCCTGAGAGACCAACACGGAGGTGGTTTTGTCCCGCGGCATGGTGGCGCATAATCCCCATAAAATTGTCCCTGAAAGCCATCTGAATTTTCCGAACGGTGTCCACCTGGAGGTCTCTTACAGTTTCTGGGAAAAATTGATGCAGCAAAGCTCCAAATCGTTCAGACATTTATTCGCAATAAAAATCCAAAGAGAGGGGTGGACCACTGCTCACACAAAGCCTGCTCACAGGCGAATGACGCAACCGACAGGCGTGAAAAAACTCACGCATGCGCACAAAGGTTCAAGTTTGGCTGATGCAATCACACGTGATTCAAATCCATATGGTTTTTGAAAAAAATAAAAAGGTTGGATACTTTTCTAACAGACCTCGTACGTCCCCTCGTACGTTTAATGCACCTCACTAGCTGGGGACTTTGGCTTCCATTGTGTGATTATTTTTTTTATTTTTTTATCAGAAGTTACCAACAGACCTGACATACCCTGAGAACAAAACTCTTACGAAGCAGTCAGGAACAATTCATTACTGAGGGTACATGTGATGCCATTTAGGATTTTGCATGTAGTGAGTGTTTTTTTTAAGTTTCAATTTTGGTCTTGATCGTCAGTTATGACAACGGGGGAAAAGTGTTTTATGCAGTAGGATTTGAACTTTTTTTTTGATGGGACTAACATACTCTTAGTGTATATGCAAAATTGTTGCACTCTCCTACTCCGTGCCATTTTTCAGACCGTTTTAGGTGCTCATAAGGGATTTGTATGTAGTGATAAAGAGCTCATTTTCATTTCAGTTTTGGTCTTGACTGTCAGCTATGACAAAGGGGAACGTGCGTGTGTATATATTTTTTTTTCTTTGGATTTTTCAGGCAGTAAGATTTTAACTTTTTTTTTTTTTTGATGGGACGAACATGAATACCTCACGACGTACTCCTGTGTGTGCAGAATGTAACCCCCCTCCCCCCACACACAAACTTGGGCTACATAGAATGTCTTTTCACCAAAGGGTACAGTTTATCTTGTTACGTCAAGGTATTTGATGGAACTCACACATTTATATTCTGGCAGTTCTGCAGGCTTGAATACCTCTTGAATACTACCTCTGTTTGGACGTGTAATTGAATTCCAATAAAGTTTGAGAAAGAACATGCTCCTCGAGTGACTGTCTTTGACAGTAATGGGTTTATGATTATGTTGTGTCTTGGGCCACATGTAGAAAGAATCAGTTTTTAAATTAAGCTTTCAATTCATATAGTGGCATCTACCTTTTTTTTTTTTAAAGGTTACTTTATACTTTAAGTAGGTTTTGGAGCACATACTTTTTCACTTTTACTTGAGTAAAGAGGTCAAGTTGATACTTCAACGTTTACCAGAGTGTTTTTAAACTGCAGTATCTATACTTCTACTTAAGTAACAAATGTGTGTACTTTTGACACCACTGTATATATGTATGTATGTATATATATATATATATATATATATCTCGCCTGAATATGAAACCTGCTGACGGTTTGTAGTCAGACCTGTTTGCTTTCTTCACCTCTGTGAAGAACTTGCTAACAGATGGTCCGTCGTTAGCTGGTAAGCTTTCAATCTGTTTTTTCAGATGCTGTTTAGATATTGATGGAGTATGTTTATGTCTGGCTTAGTTTTTCTGTGTTTTTAGCTTCCTGGTTTGTAATGAAAATACACGTTGCAGACGGACTGTCATGGTAACCAGTCTGGATATGGGAAAATATCCAACCACTAATCAATCAGCCGATCCAGTCAACCAGTCAATCAGAGCGCGTGTAGCGTCGCAGCCATGTAACAGAGATCTATTCCATCACAATGACATAAGGTGGATTAGGGTATGGATGCTCACTAATTAGACAACAGACTGTTGCTGTCACTGTTTGCTCATGTGTGGTTGTTTGTCATAGTATGTCATATGGCTGGGGCCCCATCTCCTCTGTGTCTCATGTCACAGTTATTGTCTTCACCACTTGTCTCTTGTTTTTGTGCTGTTTTGTTGGTCGGCCCTTCCTGATAGAAGCTGTCGGTTGGCTTTGAGTAAGATGTTGTAGGCTGATCGGGAAGGGTGGATGGGGGTCACGCACGCACACCACATTCACTCATGCACTACATACCTTCTGTTTTGCAAGAATAAATTGCATATATGCGTATTGATGTTCATAAATGGTTCTGCCAGTGTGGAATTTACCATTACTATATATGCAGACGGGAAAAAAAAACCCATTGACATAAGGTGGCTCAGTCGGCAGTCTGCACTGTAACAAATTTTCTCTCACAGGGGAATGTCACATTTTTTGGCGCTCAAGGGACAAACAAAAGAAGAAATAAATTTGACACACAGACACAACAAATCTGCTCATCCATTATATGGTCCTCTCTGACAGAAGAGAGAGTGAGCGTTAGACAGTCAGTTGCCGTTGCCTCCTGGCTGCAGTGTCACATATTCAGTACTGTAGACATTCCTCATGAGACCTGAGAATGATGAAACTTTCAGCACGATGGGTCCCACGTCTCTCAACAACGATGAGAAACCCACAAGGTTTCAGATGTTCAGGGAGAATCTTCAGCTTTCTGAGGGAGATCCCGATAACTTCATGTGACGATTTGTGACCAGGGATGAGACCTGAGTCCATCGCTTCAAACTGAAGTCCAAACGAGTTGAAGCCGAAGAAAGCCAAAGCTGTCTCATCTGCTGAAAAGGTCATGGCCTCAGTCTTCAAGGATGCTGAGGGCATCATAATGGTGGATGATCTCCAGAAGGGACAGACCATCAATAGGTTCTATTATGCGGCACTTTTGTGACAACTGCAGGAGAAAATAAAGCAGAAGTGGTGTGGACTGCTCTGGTGAAGTGTTCTGTTTTACTAGGACAATGATCTGGTCCACATGTTGGTCATCACAATGGCTGCCATTCATGAATGTGGCTTCAAACTTCTTCAGCAACCACATTATTCCCCTGATTTGGCTCCTTCAGTCTTCAATCTGTTTCCAAAATCCTGATTACGATGTCATATCTGCAGTGGATGACTTCCTGGTGCTCCAGGATAAGACCTTTTATGAGAATGATATTAAGTCACTGCAGCCAAACTGGAAAAATCTGTGGACTTACATGAGGATTATGTTGAAAAATAAAACATTACATTCATTCAGTTCTGGTTTCTTCATGGTCGGCTCAAAACTTTTCATTCACCCCTATTTATGTGAGCGGTTATGAACTTTAACAAGAAGCGCTTCAGGTCAAGACTCAGTGACTCCCACCTGTGTCATATTTTACATGTCTCAAACCAGACTTGGACACTGAAATCCAGATCTCAGCATCCCCAGACTCTTTAAATGGGAACTGGACTGTATTTACAGGAGCATCTCAGAAAATTAGATCATCATGGAAAAAGTTCAGTATTTTTTGTCAGGTATTTCAGGAATGAAAATTTTTACATTTTCTAGTTTCAGTGCATAGAAACTAGAATGTTAGTCTTATTTATTTATTTGATAATTATGGCCTTCAGATCCATAAAATGGAAAATGTAAACCCTGGAAAACCCTAACAGAAGAGTAAAAACCCGGTTTAAAAAAAAAACCCAAAAACAAAACATTGATAGCAGTGACAACCAAAGTGTGGGCCACGAAGGTACTCAAATCAAATGAGATCAATTTTATTTATATAGCACCAAATCACATTAAACAGTTGCCCCAAGGCGCTTTATATTATAAGGCAAAAGCCGTACAATAATTACAGAAAAACCCCAACGGTCAAAACAACCCCCTATGAGCACGCACTTGGCGACAGTGGGAAGGAAAAACTCCCTTTTAACAGGAAGAAACCTCCAGCAGAACCAGGCTCAGGGAGGGGCAGTCTTCTGCTGGGACTGGTTGGGGCTGAGGGAGAGAACCAGGAAAAAGACATGCTGTGGAGGGGAGCAGAGATCAATCACTAATGATTAAATGCAGAGTGGTGCATACAGCCCCTGGCAAAAATTATGTAATCACCGGCCTCGGAGGATGTTCATTCAGTTGTTTAATTTTGTAGAAAAAAAGCAGATCACAGACATGACACAAAACTAAAGTCATTTCAAATGGCAACTTTCTGGCTTTAAGAAACATAAGAAATCAAGAAAAAAAGATTGTGGCAGTCAGTAACGGTTACTTTTTTAGACCAAGCAGAGGAAAAAAAAAAAAATATGGAATCACTCAATTCTAGGAAAAAATTATGGAATCACCCTGTAAATTTTCATCCCCCAAATTAACACCTGCATCAAATCAGATCTGCTCATTGACATTGACCCTATGTGTCTTTTTGCAAGGAATGTTTTGCAGTTTTTGCTCTATGGCAAGATGCATTATCATCTTGAAAAATTATTTCATCATCCCCAAACATCCTTTCAATTGTCCAAAATATCAACATAAACTTGTGCATTTATTGATGATGTAATGACAGCCATCTCCCCAGTGCCTTTACCTGACATGCAGCCCCATATCATCAATGACTGCCTGAAGAGAACATGTAAATTTCCACAGTCATCTTTATAAATCTCATTGGAACGGCACCAAACAAAAGTTGCAGCATCATCACCTTGCCCAATGCAGATTCGAGATTCATCACTGAATATGACTTTCATCCAGTCATCCACAGTCCACAATTGCTTTTCCTTAGCCCATTGTAACCTTGTTTTTTTCTGTTTAGGTGTTAATGATGCCTTTCGTTTAGCTTTTCTGTATGTAAATCCCATTTCCTTTAGGCGGTTTCTTACAGTTCGGTCACAGACGTTGACTCCAGTTTCCTCCCATTCGTTCCTCATTTGTTTTGTTGTACATTTTTCGATTTTTAAGACATATTGCTTTAAGTTTTCTGTCTTGACGCTTTGATGTCTTCCTTGGTCTACCAGTATGTTTGCCTTTAACAACCTTCCCATGTTGTTTGTATTTGGTCCAGAGTTTAGACACAGCTGACTGTGAACAACCAACATCTTTTGCAACATTGCGTGATGATTTACTCTCTTTTAAGAGAGTGATAATCCTCTCCTTTGTTTCAATTGACATCTCTCGTGTTGGAGCCATGATTCATGTCAGTCCACTTGGTGCAACAGCTCTCCAAGGTGTGTTCACTCCTTTTTAGATGCAGACTAACGAGCAGATCTGATATGATGCAGGTGTTAGTTTTGGGGATGAAAATTTACAGGGTGATTCCATAATTTTTTCCTCAGAATTGAGTGATTCCATATTTTTTTCCTCTGCTTGGTCTAAAAAGTAACCGTTACTGACTGCCACAATCTTTTTTTCTTGATTTCTTATAGTGTTTCTTAAAGCCAGAAAGTTGCCATTTGAAATGACTTTAGTTTTGTGTCATGTCTGTGATTTGCTTTTTTCCTACAAAATTAAACAACTGAATAAACATCCTCCGAGGCCGGTGATTCCATAATTTTTGCCAGGGGTTGTACAGAGCAAAAAGAGAAAGAAACACTCAGTGCATCATGGGAACCCCCCAGCAGTCTAAGTCTATAGCAGCATAACTAAGGGATGGTTCAGGGTCACCTGATCCAGTCCTAACTATAAGCTTTTTCAAAAAGGAAAGTTTTAAGCTTAATCTTAAAAGTAGAGAGGGTGTCTGTCTCCCTGATCTGAATTGGGAGCTGGTTCCACAGGAGAGGAGCCTGAAAGCTGAAGGCTCTGCCTCCCATTCTACTCTTACAAACCCTAGGAACTACAAGTAAGCCTGCAGTCTGAGAGCGAAGCACTCTATTGGGGTGATATGGTACTATGAGGTCCCTAAGATAAGATGGGACCTGATTATTCAAAACCTTATAAGTAAGAAGAAGAATTTTAAATTCTATTCTGGAATTAACAGGGAGCCAATGAAGAGAGGCCAATATGGGTGAAATTTGCTCTCTCCTTCTAATCCCTGTCAGTACTCTAGCTGTAGCATTTTGAATTAACTGAAGGCTTTTCAGGGAACTTTTAGGACAACCTGATAATAATGAATTATAGTAGTCCAGCCTAGAAGAAATAAATGCATGAATTAGCTTTTCAGCATCACTCTGAGACAAGACCTTTCTAATTTTAGAGATATTGTGCAAATGCAAAAAAGCAGTCCTACATATTTGCTTAATATGAGCATTGAATGACATATCCTGATCAAAAATGACTCCAAAATTTCTCACAGTATTACTGGATGTCAGGGTAATGCCATCCAGAGTAAGGATCTGATTAGACACCATGTTTCTAAGATTTGTGGGGCCAAGTACAATAACTTCAGTTTTATCTGAATTTTAAAGCAGGAAATTAGAGGTCATCCATGTCTTTATGTCTGAAAGACATTTCTGCAGTTTAACTAATTGGTGTGTGTCCTCTGGCTTCATGGATAGATAAAGCTGGGTATCATCTGCGTAACAATGAAAATTTAAGCAATGCTTTCTAATAACACTGCCTAAGGGAAGCATGTATAAAGTGAATAAAATTGGTCCTAGCACAGAACCTTGTGGAACTCCATAATTAACCTTAGTCTGTGAAGAAGATTCCCCATTTACATGAACAAATTGTAATCTATTAGATAAATATGATTCAAACCACTGCAGCGAAGTGCCTTTAATACCTATGGCATGCTCTAATCTCTGTAATAAAATTTTATGGTCAACAGTATCAAAAGCAGCACTGAGGTCTAACAGAACAAGCACAGAGATGAGTCCACTGTCTGAGGCCATAAGAAGATCATTTGTAACCTTCACTAATGCTGTTTCTGTACTATGATGAATTCTGAAAGCTGACTAAAACTCTTCAAATAGACCATTCCCCTGCAGATGATCAGTTAGCTGTTTTACAACTACCCTTTCAAGAATTTTTGAGAGAAAAGGAAGGTTGGAGATTGTCCTATAATTAGCTAAGATAGCTGGGTCAAGTGATGGCTTTTTAAGTAATGGTTTAATTACTGCCACCATAAAAGCCTGTGGTACATAGCCAACTAATAAAGATAGATTGATCATATTTAAGATCGAAGCATTAACTAATGCTTCGATCTAACTTCCTACTAGGCTTCCTTAGGCAGCCTGGTAGGAATGGGGTCTAATAGACATGTTGATGGTTTGGAGGAAGAAACTAATTAAAATAACTCAGACAGAACAATCGGAGAGAAAGAGTCTAACCAAATACCAGCATTACTGAAGGCAGCCGAACATAAAGATATGTCTTTGGGATGGTTATGAATAATTTTTTTCTCTAATAGTTAAAATTTTATTTGCAAAGAGTCATGAAGTCATTACTAGTTAAAGGAATACTCAGCTCAATAGAGCTCTGACTCTTTGTCAGCCTGGCTACAGTGCTGAAAAGAAACCTGGGGTTGTTCTTATTTTCTTCAATTAGTGATGAATAGTAAGATGTCCTAGCTTTATGGAGGGCTTTTTTATAGAGCAACAGACTCTTTTTCCAGGCTAAGTGAAGATCTTCTAAATTAGTGAGACACCATTTCCTCTCCAGCTTACGGGTTATCTGCTTTAAGCTGCGAGTTTGTGGGTTATACCACGGAGTCAAGCATTTCTGATTTAACGATCTCTTTTTCAGAGGAGCTACAGCATCCAAAGTTGTCTTCAGTGAGGATGTAAAACTACTGACGAGATACTCTATCTCACTTACAGAGTTTAGGTAGCTACTCTGCACTGTGTTGGTATATGGCATTGAAGAACATAACAAAGAAGGAATCATATCCTTAAACCTAGTAACAGCGCTTTCAGAAAGACTTCTACTGTAATGAAACTTATTCCCCACTGCTGGGTAGTCCATTAAAGTAAATGTTATTAAAAATGATAAGACAAAAGGGGGTTTTCAGGGAATACTGTTAAGTCTTCAATTTCTATGCTATATGTCAGAACAAGATCTAAAGTGCGGTTAAAATGGTGGGTGGACTCATTTACATTTTGAGCGAAGTCAACTGAATCTAATGATAGATTAAATGCAGTGTTGAGGCTGAGTTTCACAGAGAAACTCACAGTAATGACCAGGTGGATGATAGATAACAAATAAAACTGGTTTTTGAGACTTCCAATTTGGATGGACAAGACTAAGAGTCAAGCTTTCAAATGAATTAAAGCTCTGTCTGGGTTTTTGATTAATTAACAAGCTGGAGTGGAAGATTGCTGATGCTTCTCCTCCTCGACCCGTGCTTCGAGCATTTTGACAGTTAGTGTGACTCGGGGGTGTTGACTCATTTAAACTAACATAATCGTCCTGCTGTAACCAGGTTTCTGTATCAATTATTATATCATTTACTGCAGACAGTCCATGAGAAATCACAAAATAAAGTAAAAATGTCTCATTTTCAATCTTGTAAACTTTAAAAATTACCCAAAATATGATTTTTTTGAAAAATGTATCCAGAAATAATAGAACAAAGCCATTTAAAGTATGCATTATTCTTCATTCATGTCTCACATTTTAAGAAAAAAAAATATGTGGAAATACTTCATTTTAGTCTCATGCTTTGTTCAAAATAGTGAAGGTTTGGGTGGGCTCCAGGTTTTCAGATCCACAGTCTCAGCTCTTTGCTGCCCCCTTGTGTCCTGCTTTAATTTGTGAGAATGCAACATATTTCTGTGGACACTGAGCTCTGGGTCTCTGGAACTCTGTCCTTCTGTGAGACACTGTTACTGTGCTCGTTGTGTCCTTGATCCTCACGTGTTCTAGTCTTCGTCTCACTCTCTCGAGCTGTTCACAGACATTGTTCCAGGTTCTGAAGTTTCCTTCCAGGACCTGTAGGTCGTGAGCTTATGATGCTGCTTCCTCAGACCTTTGACCTTTATTAACCTTTTGTCATTCAGATTATGAGCTAATGTGCTGGATTGAACCTCACAACTGTGCAGCTCAACAAGAGGCTGAAAATGGGTGCATTAGGAAAAATCAAGTTTTAAATAAGTTCACATTTCAAAGAATGTAGTTAATATTATACAGATTAATGATTTATTCACCCGCAACAATTAAGCAGAACGTCTTTTTTCTGGTTGTGTTTTCTTTAAATCACTGTCTGCACGACCGGTGGATTATCAGTAGCGTCCATGGATATCGGTGCATCGTAGGTTTGTCAGTTATATGCACCAAATATCTGAGTTAAGGTACTTTGACACTTGCACAAATTTGACTGCCACCACAAAACGAAAGATAGTTCTGTTAACAAAGACTGTTTCTGGGACCAGACTTCCATCACAACCTCTCTTTCTCTCCCTCGCTCTCTTTTGTAAACTCACATTTCTGCACACTTCCACCTTTACACGATTCGGGTCGACATGTCACGCCTGGTAGCAAAGCCGGCTATTAATGCAACCACGTTACCAAAGAAATGGAGGAATACTTGATGAGGAAAATATTTGACTGTTACAACAACATGTTATAAAGTATCAGTAACACAAACAAAACTGAGTGAACAAACATGTTCTGTAGGAGAGATTTGGAGAATTAAAAACAACATCCAGCCCTTTACCTCTTTTGTTCTCTTCTTTTAAATGACACATTTCTTCTTCCTGGTCTGTGATCATTCCTTCATCAGCAGGTGTTCGCTGTAGTTTCAACATGTCCCTCAGCTGCTGGACTTCAGACATGTTTGTAGAAACTACTTTAAAACACACAAGAGAGTCAATGACCAAGTGGAGGAAAGATGAAAAACAGGCCAATTTAATCATCTGCTGCTCTGCTGCCCACGCTGACCAATCACAAGTGAGAGACAACACCAAAGTGTCCCTGTGCTGTAATAGACGTCCTAAAACAGGAGACACCAACCCTGATCCCAGAGACATGAAAATTTTCCTTACATACTGATTGAAGCGTGTGTGAGAGAGAGAGATGATATTAATGTCCATAACATGTTTGTTTAAATCAAAATAAGATGGTGTTAAAATAAAATTAAGTGTTCTGAACTGACACGGTAATTGATCAGGAAGGGAAAAGGAGACAATGAGACTGTCCCCATTTTGTTGCAAAGTAATGGGACAATTTGGCTCACAACAGTAAGCTGTGCTTGTCAAGAGAAGTTGCTGTCCTTCTGTCCATCCTTACAGCAAAACTTCCCATGTCACCAACCCTGATCCCAGAGATCCCCTGACCTGCACATTTTCCTGACATACCTGGTGCAACCAGCTGATTTGAGAGAGAGAGAGAGATGACAAAAATGTCCATAAGATGTTTGTTTAAATGAAACTAAGATGATGTTAAAATAAAATGAAGTGTTCTGAACTGACACGGTCAGTGGTCAGGAAACGAAAAAAGAAAATGAGACAATGTCCACATTTTGTGGAAAAGTAATGGGACAATTTCATTTACAATGGGAAATTCACTCATTTTTGTGGCAACAAATTTATGAGATTAATTTCAACATAAACTTTGTGTTTCCTTTTCATTGAGATATATTTGACATGTTTAGTTTCCTCAGTGCTCAAACCTGCAGCCTTGTTGAGTGAATTTAATTTTCCAGGTTTGTTGAAAAATAACTGAAAGCCTCTGTTCAGGCTGGGACATATGAAAAAAATCTAATTACTAAATTTTTTGCCATACTGATCAATTTTTCATCATTGCTTTGACAAATAATTTGACTGAGGCCTGACAGATTTAAAAAAAAAAAATCAATGATAGATTAAAATAATTTGTCATGTTGCAGTAAATATACTCTCTTTTTAGTAATTTAACAATGATTTTGGTCCCAGTGTCAGAGATGAGGAAAAACACTCTGAAGCTCTGAAACTAAACATCAGGGAGACTCCCCCCGATATAGATCTGGCAGAGATAGATGTTCATACAGTACAGTAACATTAATCAATCAATCAACATTTATTTATAAAGCGCTTTACAGCACCGACTGGTGTCCAAAGTGCTTAACATTAAAAACACAAATTTACAAAATAAAATTTTAAAACACATAAAAAAAGAACATAAAAATAACAGAACATGTCACCTCCCCACTAAGTGTTAAAAGCCAGTTTAAATAAATAAGTCTTTAACTTAGATTTAAAAAGTGCTAGGTCAGGAATAGTACGTAACTCAAGAGGTAGCTCATTCCACAGCCTGGGGCCAGCTACCGCGAAAGCATGATCACCCCAGCGTTTATATCTTGACCTTGGAACATCTAAGTAAAGCTGGCCAGACGCCCTTAATGTCCTACTGTAGGTGCGCAAAGTTAAAATTTCAGACAAGTAGGGAGGTGCAAGGCCATAAATAGCTTTAAAAACAAACATTAAAATTTTAAAATCAATTCTAAAACGAACTGGAAGCCAGTGGAGTGAGTATAGGATGGGCGCAATATGCTCACGTCTAGAAGTGTTTGTCAGAGCAGCAGCATTCTGCACCAACTGGAGACGCGCAAGAGACGACTGATTAATGCCCGCATAAAGTGCATTACAATAATCAAGTCTGGAGCTGATGAAAGCATGAATGGCCGTCTCAAGATCACGTCTACTGAGAAAGTGCTTTATTTTAGCCAAGAGGCGAAGTTGGAAAAAAACTAGCTTTGACAACAGAATTTATCTGTTGATCGAACCTTAAACAGCACAGGAACATTCAGGAGCAGAGAAACAGCCAAAATTCACAGAAAAATCCTACAACAATAAAATGCAGCAGCCAATCACATCTTCTGTTCACACCGAGCAACGACAAAGACAACAGTTGATCTCACGTAGCCTAGCAGTGGGTGATGTAGCCTCAAAATTAGCCATTAGACTCTATAACTCCTCCCCCTGACACTCATTAACATAACAGCTGTCCCCTCTGTGTCTCATCAGTCCTTCTTTTTATGCTCCTCAAATGTCCTATAATAACATGTCTGCAGCTGCTCACATGTCCAAGAACTTTTCCACTCTCAGAATGTGCAATAAATCATTTGTATGTGTGATATTATCAACACTATCAGGAGCCATAATTCACCCTCAGTGTTAAAGAGGTTTTTAAAGTTGGCTTAGCTGGAAAGATCTTCAATTTTATTTTCTTCTAATATGGTTATTGTGGGCAGTGTGGGGGTTAGTGTGCTCAAAGTTCAGCAGTTTGGAGTCATGATGTTGATTCATGACCTTCAGATTTTATGAATTATGTGCATAGTTTCCTTTTTGTGGATATAAAATTAGGAAAAACTGTAATCAATAGTATTGATTGATCGGCTTCATCAGTCCATCACCAAGCTGAACTGTCCATTTATCATCAGTTTGTCTTTATTTTTGCTGATATTTGGTGTTCAGTCTATAATCAGAACTCCAACACAAACTAACAGCTTATCATTTGGATGTGGTGGAGTTGGTCTGAAATAAAGTTTAGTGGACAAACCTGCTCTGGATCAGAGAACTTCAGGACTGAAAACAGCTTCCAGCACGTTGACTAGTTTCTTCTCTTCTTTAAATCCACTCGTTTCTTCTTGCTGCTCTGCGATCTGTTTGTTTCTACCAACTCAAATATCTCAGCATTAGCAGCAGTTAGCCGCTGTTTAAACAACCTTCTCAGCTCTTCCACCTTTTCACACTAACTTCACCTTTTCTTCTTCTTCCAGTTTACTGTCAACCTTTGTGCTTCTGGAGCTCTTCAAAAAACATATTCGAGGATCACAGAGTGAAGTTTGATCTGTTCAGAGAAGAGATTCCAGCGTCTCCAGCTAACTAGCTTTAGCCTCACCCGCCAAAAGGAAAGTTCTTCTTCGTTGGATTCTTCTTCTTCTTGCCCTGTATGAATGATCACGTGTCTGTTCAGGGCATCCTTTAATCCAAATCTTTGACCACACTCAGAACAGACAAATGCTTTTTGCCTTTTGTTTTTCATTTATCTTTGATTTCTTTTTAATAGAATGCAGTGGGCCCCAGAACCTGGGGTCTAAAGTTGCACCCTAGGCTCTATACTTATCCTAACCATAGCAGGCATTGTATCAGAGGGCTCTCTTCAAGATGGTGATTGTTCCCTTAATTGCAGACAACTGCACCTCATGTGCACTTGGGTGACCGGGGATTGCCTCAAGGGATTTCTTCAGGCTCTTCTTCATCAGGCCTGTTGCTCCCACCACAACTGGGATGATATTGATGTCTTTCAATGACCATGTTGTTCTTAGGTCATTTTTCAGGTCTTGGTATTTCAAGATCTTTCCCCTTTCAGCTCGATTCAGACCGTAGTCACTGGGGAATGTCACATCGATGATTTTGGCTGTTTTCTCTTGCTTGTTCCAGATGACAATATCAGGTTTGATTGCACCTCCTTCAATGTGTCTTCCTGCTGGGATCTCTTTGTCGTAGAAGATCGTTACTTTTCCATTGGATGAGACTGGTGCTGGCTCGTGCTCCCAGACATGTTCTTTGACTTCAATCTCCAGTTCCTTGCAGATCTTTCAGTGGAGATATTGACAGATCTTGTGTATGAATTATCATGTGTGTGTTCAGGGCGCTCTTTCGTCCAAACCTTTGTTCACACTCAGAACAGACAAATGCTTTTTGTCTTTTTTTTTCATTTGCCTTGAATTTCCTTCTACTAGAGTGCAGTGGGCCCCAGACACGGGGTCTAAAGCTGCACCCTTAACATTACTGGCTTTGTATCCGAGGGCTCTCTTCAAGATGGTGACCTTTCCTCTCCTCAAATACTGCCTTTGATCTCCTGCCCCACTTCTCAAGTTTGAGTAAGCGAAGCAGTGAGAGATCTTTTTCTTCTCCCCAATGGACCAATTTACAATGATGCAGTTTCACTGGATTCTTTTAGCCCTTTGATGGTGTTGTTGCTGGGGTCCAGGATCAGAACTATCTGGTGGATGACACCGCTGATCTGGTGGATGACCCAGCTGAGTGCTGCTACAGAGGAGATGTCTCCCCGCAGCACTGGGAGAAGTTGCACCCTTTTCTTCATACGCCCTGGTGCCTAGGCGCTTTGTGGAGGTTTTAGCTGGGGTTTGTTTCTTTTGAAACATCCTCATACCAAGATCTCTCTTGGCAAAGCCCTTCACAGTGGGACCGAGGACACTCGAGGCTTGTGTCCATATGAATTATCTTGTGTCTGTTCAGGGTGCCTTTTAGTCCAAACCTTTTACCACACTCAGAACAGACAAATGCTTTTTGCCCTGTATGAATTATCAAGTGTGTGTTCAGGTGGCTCTTTTGTCCAAATCTTTGACCACACTCAGAACAGACAAATGCTTTTTGTCCTGTATGAATGATCATGTGTCTGTTCAGGGAGCCTTTTTCTCCAAATCTTAAACCACACTCAGAACAGACAAATGCTTTTTGTCCTGTATGAATTATCATGTGTGTTTTCAGGGTGCCCTTTCGTCCAAATCTTTTACCACACTCAGAACAAACAAATGCTTTTTGTCCTGTATGAATCACCATGTGTCTGTTCAGGGTGCCCTTTCGTCCAAACCTTTGACCACACTCAGAACAGCCAAATGGTTGTTGTCCTGTATGAATTATAATGTGTGTTTTCAGGTGGCCCTTTCGTCCAAATCTTTGACCACACTCAGAACAGCCAAATGCTTTTTGTCCTGTATGAATTATCATGTGTGTGTTCAGATCGCCCTTTCGTGCAAATCTCTGACCACACTCAGAACAGCCAAACGCTTTTTGTCCTGTATGAATTATCATGTGTGTTTTCAGGGTGCCCTTTTGTACAAATCTTTGACCACACTCAGAACAGACAAACGCTTTTTGTCCTGTATGAATTATCATGTGTGTTTTCAGGTGGCCCTTTCGTCCAAATTTTTGACCACACTCAGAACAGTCAAATGTTTTTTGTCTTGTCTGAATTCTAATGTCTTTGATCAGAGTGCCCTTCCGTTTCTGTCCTTTACTCCCATCAGAACAGATAAATGGTTTTCTTCTTGCTTTCTTCCCCTTTTGTTGCTCTGAGTTGTTCATGTGACCAGATGCTTTTCCATATGGAGAGCCTTTAAAGTGTTTTTCATCAGTGTTGTCTGAATGAACAATATTGGTATTTTTCTGACAGTTAAAACTTGACTGAAGTTCTCTGGTCTGTTTCCAGTCATCACTATCATCAGTCTCAGTTCCAGAACTGTCTGAACTCCTGCCACTGGTATCTGGTTGTAAATGACTGTTTGGACCTGAGCTGCTGGCTGGTTGTGGTCCTCCATCGTCCTCTCCATCAGCTTCTGCTGTCAGTGTTCTGTGTACAGATGAGCTGCTGGCTACAGGCTCAGCCTCTGTGCTCTCATCACTTCGGCTTTGATGAAGCTGTGATGACTCTGGATTTTCATCATCATTTTCACTCTTCACAGGGACGGCAGTGAAACCAAACTTGGTGAGATCTGCCTCCTCTAGCTGCTGAAGCTGCTCTCTCTGCTGACTTATCCACAGCTTCTCTTCTTCTTTAATGTCCTCCTGGTCAACACTCAGATTCCATTCCTGGTGTTCAGGGAGAGTTTCTTCTTTAATCACCAACAACGGCTGCATTTCTGCAAAGAAACAAATTAACAATAAATGTCTGAACAACACTCTTTAAAATAAAATATCAGTGGTGAGTTTGACCTGATGACAGTAAGTTATTGCACTGATGGAAATGATTAAGTAGAAATGTACATCAGCATTTGTTTTAAATTTCACAAATTATATTTCACGCCCTTGTCTTCCACAATTGACTATTGCAGTGTTTTATTTTCTGGATTTCTATAAAATAGTGTAGGATGTCAACAGATGGTACAGAATTACTGTTGCTCGAGTTTTGATGAAAACCAGGAGGTCTGATCACAGACATTCTGGCTTCCCTTCACCGACTCGAGGACTAGATTTCAAGAATTTATTAGACATTTCAGGCTTTAAACGGTCATGAACTCAACTACCTTGCTGAACTTGTTCAGCCTTATGTGCCTCCTCGTGCCCTGTGGTCCTTGGATGCAGACTTGCTCTGTGTCTCAAAGGTTAAAAAGAAGTCAGCAGGCTTCAGAGCCTTTTTTTTTTTCTCCATGGTCGTATCTTGTGGAATAGGCTGCCTGTTGGCATTTGAAATGTGACTTTAAGACTATTTTTAAAACATATTTTAAAACACACATAGTTGTAACCACATCGCCCAAGTCCTCTACGCTCTGAATGGGCATCCAGTTCGGACTAGGATTGATTTTAAAATTCTTATCTTTGTTTTTAAAGCTCTGAATGGTTTGGCTCCATCATACTTAGCCGAGCTGCTGACACATCAGGACCAAAGCAGAGTTTTGAGATCTTCTAACCAGTGTGCACTAGTGGTTATGCGGCCTTGATACTGCCAGTTTGGAGGCCGGGCTTTCTCTGTGGCCACACCCAGACAGTGGAACAAGCTCCCACCCCCCGATATCCGCACTACCACTGACCTGAATCTTTTAAAATCTCGTTTCTGTATGAAAATGTTCCTTTTCATCTCACACATGGACGAGTCATCAGCGATCGATACACGGATGTTATGTGCAGCTCATCTGAGTTTTAGTTATTGATCCGTTCAGACGTCATCAGCGTTTGGATTCGTTCACATTTTTTAACAGTTTCAAAAGGTTCTGATGAAGCACCAGCTGCAGGAACGAAGCTGGACAACGGTTAAACCGTGTTAATGTAAGTCCTGATTTCTTGTCTCGTTTGGCTTCGTGTCCTTCGTTAGTGCCGTGTGACTGGGGCTTTAGGTTATTCTCTTGTTTTTATCTGACTGTGAAGCACTTTGGTCACCCTCTGGGCTGTGGAAAGGGTTATACGTATAAATAAACTTTGATTGATTGATTGACAAGCACAGACCACCGTCTGACCACAGCTCAAAGCAGCCGCCTCAGCAATGGAGGCCTTGAACATGGACCACTCTGCTTCGATGTCCCTGACTGCCCTCAGGAACTGGGAGAGGTTTCTTCAGACTTGAAGGCCATGAATAAATATGTAAACCAATCATGTAAACATGTAAATACAGTGGGTAGAAACCTGTGTGACTCCTGTGTGCAACCAGCACACACTCACTCACTCTTCACAGAATCTATGACATATAAAGTGACATAATACTTGCAATCAAAGTTCTCAAAAACAAAGAAATTATGAAAAAAAATTCTTGAAATCATTTAAACCCTTGGTAGCACATCTGGGATAAATTGAATCATGGATGGCTATGGATGGTTATTGATACAAATGGATTCTTAATTGTCTTCCACAGAATGATGTCCCCCCACCACACACACACACACAAAATGACTAATCCATGACCACCATGTCATATCTCATCTCATATTATGTAACAAACGTATTACTATGTATCATCTCTACCAATTCCAAGGCTCAAGCCAGCAACCATTCCATGGATTCTTGTCCTTATCACACTTTTTCAAACCATCTTTCTCATCATCTTCGCTCTGTCTGATGTTGCTCTGTGACACAGACATGCTGCAAAATTCTTCTTTTAAAAACTTGAAAGTTCTAAAGGTTTGCGATGTCCACATGCTACATTTAGCTAAGCTTCACACAGAAGCCACACAGTGTCACCACAGCAACCAACCAGTCCCGCTTTACGACAGCTGTCGTAACAGCCAGGCTTTGAGAGGCATTTTTCCTCCGCGAATCCGAGGAAATTGATATGTATCTGTAACACACAGATCAGTGTCCGCGGACTTATAAAACTTGCATGATGTAAAAAAAGAACGCTCTGCGATAAGCATTTTAAAAACTCAGTAACGATCACGATTAAAAAGTACAAGACTAACACCACCACCACCCCCCCACAATGAAATCCGCGGAAACCTGCAGATCTGCGGAGTTTTCATAGCCCTGAAAACAGGTATCGGTGTGTTCAAATCAATAAGCCAGAATTTTCAGAATTTTTGAAGATTACATGTGGTGTACCTCAAGGTTCAGTGCTTGGTCCATTGCTGTTTCTTTTATACATTAATGACAATTAATGATCTGTCGTTTATAAGTCTCTGAATTGTTTTTATTTGCAGATGATGACTGTGTTCTGTAATGGGGATCATTTGGGTCAGCTTTTGGACATGGTGGGGAAGGAATTACAGAAATTTTAAAAATGGTTTGATTAAAAAAAAAAAAAAAAAAAAAAAAATCACATCATCTTGGTAAAACAAGGTGTATTATATTTGGAAATAAGCCCAGGAATTCAAGTAGGAGCTTTACAATACATTAGAGCCCGACCAATATATTGACCGGCCAATATTATCGGCCGGTATAAGCCCTTTTCAAAGTACTCACTATTGGCCGAAATTTTGCCGACAGAACGCTGATTTAATTTCATTGTTTATCTTCAAAGGTTTGTGCTTTGCTTGTTCTGCTTATTTTTTTCTTTTATTGTGAGGAGTAAATTTTACTGATGTAAAAGGGGGTAGGCGTATATAAGCTTTTCCTTCTACCTACAACCTTTCCGTTACTTCAATTGACGGACAAATCAGTTTTGTTTTGTTTTATTTTGTATTGACGTTTCTTTTCTTTGTACCGAAATTACCTCATATATTCATAATTTGAGGCCATATCAAAACTATAACCAGAAGCACAGTATGGTCCTGCCTTGTTCAGTCCCTATTATGATAAGAGTTTTATAAATTATAAAAAAAAAAAAATCTGTTAAACATCAACAGAAGTTTGTTTTGTTTACCCTAATCACAGGGATATAATTGAATAATATACACTGAACAAAATATTAACATTTCTGTTTTTGCTCCCATTTTTCATGAGCGAAACTCAAAGATCTAAAACATTTATAAATTACAAAAGACCTATTTCTCGCAAATATTGTTCACAAATCTGTCTGAATCTGTGTTAGTGAGCACTTCTCCTTTGCTGAGATAATGCAGCCCACCTCCAAGGTGTGGCATATCAAGATGCTGATTAGTAAGTAAGTCCCTTCGGCTGCTCCCTTGTTTGCACTCGGGGTCGCCGCTGCAGATCCAAGGTGGATCTGTATGCTGAATTGGCACAGGTTTTACGCCGGATGCCCTTCCTGACGCAACTCCACATTACATGGAGAAATGTTTGTTGCACAGGTGTGCCTTAGGCTGGCCCCAATAAAAGGCCATTCTGAAATGTTCAGTCTGATGACACAGTGCAATGCAACAGACATCGCAGGTTTTGAGGGACCATGCTAACTGCAGGAATGTCCACCAGAGCTGTTGCCCGTGAAGTGAATGTTCATTCCTCTAGCATAAGCTGTCTCCAAAGGCACTTCAGAGAATTTGGCAGTACAGCCAACCGGTCTCACGATTGCAGACCATGTGTAACCACACCAGCAATTCATGTTGATTTGAATTAATATTGCAGTGATAAAAAAAATTCTGGGGGCAAAGATAATTATTCTTCATCTGCTCATAACCAGAGCTGCTCTTACCCGTGTACAACAGGTTACTGATGTTGACCTTTTTGTGCCAAGTGTTGCATTAAAATAAACCAAACCACTACTTGCCAAAATATACAAATCACTACAACTAGAATCCTTTCAGTTACCTTTGCTCATTTCTAAATTAAAAGTCCCTGCTGATCTTGGACAAAGGGAGACGAAACACTGAGGGTGGTGATGTCACTTTCCTTCAGGAACAGATTATCCAGCGATTTTACAGAATATGGAGAAATTTTACATGCATCTTTCATCAAAATCCTTCTCACCCGGTTGTGTAAGTATTGACAGAATCACTGGAGGAATACCAGAGGAGTTAAATATTTGACTGTTACAACATGTTATAAAGTATCAGTAACACAAACAGCATCCAGCCCTTTACCTCTTTTGTTCTCTTCTTTTAAATGGCACATTTCTTCTTCCTGGTCTGTGATCATTCCTTCAGCAGGTGTTCGCTGTAGTTTCAACATGTCCCTCAGCTGCTGGACTCCAGACATGTTTGTAGAAAGACATTAAAACACAAAAAAGAAAGAGTCAACAACCAAGTGGAGGAAAGACTAAAAACAGGGTGATTTAATCATCTGCTGCTGCTCTACTGCCCAATCACTGGTGTGAGACAACACTGAAATCCTTAAGAAAGAGACTCCAACCCTGATCCCAGAGATCACCTGACATCCACATTTTCCTTACGTACCTGCTGCAACCAGCTGATTAGCGACACAGAGAGAGAGATGATATTAATGTCCATAAGATGTTTGCTTAAATCAAACCAAGACAGTGTTAAAATAAAACGAAGTGTTCTGAACTTACACGGTAAGTGATCAGGAAAAGAAATGAAGACAATGAGACGTTGTACCCATTTTGTGGCAAAGCAAAGAGATGTAGAAAGTTTGATTTTATAGTCACCATGTCCAGGGATGAAAGTAGTGAAAAATGAAAAAAGCTGAAACAAAAAATTACTCGGGGACATGTCCACCCCCCAGAAAAAGTTTGAATTGTAGAAGCTCTAAGATGCAATCTGGTGCTATTCCAGATAAATAAATTACAGTGAGTGCAGCTCCCATTTTGGTGAGCAAAAAGAAACATCTTTCCTTCTTCAAAATCACTGGTCTCGCATTTTTCTCACAAGAACTAACAAATATATCTTTTCAACATGAAGTAACAAAAACTAATCATACCTGTAAAGTAATGAACTACCACTTGACTTTTAACTGTACTACATAAATATACTTCAATCTACTTCTAAATTTTTAGACCTGTTATTTTTACATATATGATCGGTTTGGTCACCTCTGGTCTTGTCTTTACGTCTTTGAAAAGTGGATGAACACCATACGATGTCAGATTGCCAACACATTATACATATATAGCCCCTCATTTTTTTTCTCAGTGGTGTTGTGAATGTGATATGTTGATAATTGTTAATTTGCTGATCTACTTTATCCACCACAGAACTCTGGTCAGAGAGCAGACATGGACACACAGGAACAGTTCAGAGCCTTTATATGCAGATTTGTTGCCTAACAGATGAACTTGAATGGCTCAGTTTAACATGCAGGGAGCACAGGAGTTGGAATGAAACATCCATAAACCACTGAATGGTCTGAATTAATAGTTTGGATGAATTAATGGTTTCTGCAAGACAGAAACACAAATAAAAAAACAGTGTGATTTTCGTTCCAAATCGTAAACACATGGTGCTTATTAATACCGAGCAGCGCAAGGATGTTGACAGACGGGCGTGACGTCAGAGTCGTAGTCCATCCGACTCAGTTTCCGCCATGACCGCAAACAGGGAAGTTAAAACAGGAAGCACACAAGAAGCATGATGGGAGAAACCGAGGTGCACCATGGGAGAACACTGTTACCTGGTTACTGCTGTCACTGCGGCGGTCGTCCTGTCAGACACCAGTGAAAGGCTGGCGTCAGAATACACTGAGCGAGCCGCATTACGGCTTCCATCAACAAAGTAGTTCGGAAAAATTAATTAATATATTCCGTTTGTGTACTAATTAAAAGGCAGGAAACGCATACAAATGGCGTTAACTGGTTACCGCCTTTGCTGCATTTGTTTTGCGCTGGTCACGCCGGACCGCATTAAGTGAAGCGTAGCTCTCCACTCTGAGCTGAAAGGAAAAAAAACTGCCATCAGAATCTTTCATTATAATCCAGTTACTTCTGTATCGCGTAGATGCAGAAATGTACGGTTTGTGTATGGTAAAGGGTTCGTGTTTCCAAAATGCCGTTTGCTCGGCGAGAGCAGGGGGAGGGAGCTTCACTCATTTTCACAATGAAAAGTTAATAGTTTTCATTGGAACTTTTTCGAAACTACAAACTGTTTACAAGCCTCAGTGTAACAGGAAAGTGGGGAAAAGTTTTGTAATTGCAATTTAATGTTGTCAGTAGTGTTGGGCTGAAAAGATCAATTCCCAGTTTTTTTTTATTTTTTTTATCGATTTTAAATCCCACAGATCGATTCATACATCCAAAGATCCATTACATATATACACACACACACACACACTCAACAAAAATATAAACGCAACACTTTTGGTTTTGCTCCCATTTTGTATGAGATGAACTCAAAGATCTAAAACTTCTTCCACATACACAATATCACCATTTCCCTGAAATATTGTTCACAAACCAGTCTAAATCTGTGATAGTGAGCACTTCTCCTTTGCTGAGATAATCCATCCCACCTCACAGGTGCGCCATATCAAGATGCTGATTAGACACCATGATTAGTGCACAGGTGTGCCTTAGACTACCCACAATAAAAGGCCACTCTGAAAGGTGCAGTTTTGTTTTATTGGGGGGGATACCAGTCAGTATCTGGTGTGACCACCATTTGTCTCATGCAGTGCAACACATCTCCTTCGCATAGAGTTGATCAGGTTGTCAATTGTGGCCTGTGGAATGTTGGTCCACTCCTCTTCAATGGCTGTGCGAAGTTGCTGGATATTGGCAGGAACTGGTACACGCTGTCGTATACGCCGGTCCAGAGCATCCCAAACATGCTCAATGGGTGACATGTCCGGTGAG
The DNA here is from genome assembly GCF_902500255.1 of Thalassophryne amazonica. Classification (NCBI taxonomy): domain Eukaryota; kingdom Metazoa; phylum Chordata; class Actinopteri; order Batrachoidiformes; family Batrachoididae; genus Thalassophryne; species Thalassophryne amazonica. Next base: position 632,861 of record NW_022986241.1, on the reverse strand, counting down.
TATGCCGGGTTAGGGTTAGAGGGTTACATTTTCAGCTTCCAAGAATTGTGTACAGATCCTTGCAACATGGGGCCGTGCATTATCCTGCTGCAACATGAGGTGATGTTCTTGGATGTATGGCACAATAATGGGCCTCAGGATCTTGTCACGGTATCTCTGTGCATTCAAAATGCCATCAACAAAATGCACCTGTGTTCTTCGTCCATAACAGACGCCTGCCCATACCATAACTCCACCGCCACCATGGGCCACTCGATCCACAACACTGACATCAGAAAACCGCTCACCCACACGACGCCACACACGCTGTCTGCCATCTGCCCTGAACAGTGTGAACCAGGATTCATCCGTGAAGAGAACACCTCTCCAACGTGCCAAACGCCAGCGAATGTGAGCATTTGCCCACTCAAGTCGGTTACGACAACGAACTGGAGTCAGGTCGAGACCCCGATGAGGACGACAAGCATGCAGATGAGCTTCCCTGAGACGGTTTCTGACCATTTGTGCAGAAATTCTTTGGTTATGCAAACCAATTGTTTCAGCAGCTGTCCGAGTGGCTGGTCTCAGATGATCTTGGAGGTGAACATGCTGGATGTGGAGGTCCTGGGCTGGTGTGGTTACACGTGGTCTGCGGTTGTGAGGCTGGTTGGATGTACTGGCAGATTCTCTGAAACGCCTTTGGAGACGGCTTATGGTAGAGAAATGAACATTCAATACACGAGCAACAGCTCTGGTTGACATTCCTGCTGTCAGCATGTCAATTGCACGCTCCTTCAAATCTTGCGACATCTGTGGCATTGTGCTGTGTGATAAAACTGCACCTTTCAGAGTGGCCTTTTATTGTGGGCAGTCTAAGGCACACCTGTGCACTAATCATGGTGTCTAATCAGCATCTTGATATGGCACACCTGTGAGGTGGGATGGATTATCTCAGCAAAGGAGAAGTGCTCACTATCACAGATTTAGACTGGTTTGTGAACAATATTTGAGGGAAATGGTGATATTGTGTATGTGGAAAAAGTTTTAGATCTTTGAGTTCATCTCATACAAAATGGGAGCAAAACCAAAAGTGTTGCGTTTATATTTTTGTTGAGTGTATATATGCATTTCATACCAGCGTTGGAACAGCGTCGCTGAAAAATGACGCTGCAGTTGGTCCGTTGCGGTGTTTTCGTGGGTGTGAAAATGATCATTTCTCTACACTGATTGTGGACCAGGTGGTTCTGATTTCGAAGCAGGTCCACAATTTATTCATCAACCTCTGTCAAAGCTATTTAAAGGTGTCAATCATGATGACCTGGACTCTTGTCTGTTGCTGGCAAGAAAAAAGAAAAGTCTGCCATTTAATTCACACAATGGTGTTTTTTTTTTTTGCGTTCATTCCTCATAACCTGCCTTTTCTGTGGGAGAGAGTGCGAAGGTTCTGTGGTGTGGACTGACTTTCAGCCATGCAGCAAGTGCTGGTGGAAACGACTGACTGAACCGCCAGTCAGTCTGCGTGGCCGTGGGAGAAGTTCTCCTGCAGCGTACCGCACAACCAGCACTGTAGTGGAGACCGAGAAAATCTTAAAATTTATAACTCTGAAACACTGTTGCCTGCATTTTGAGGTCCACATTTTGTGAAGTAAAGCCATAGTTTGTTTGTTTTTTTTAATCTTTGTTACAGCCTTACTTTAAACCCAAAAGAAACAAGGCATCAGGCCAAAACATGGAAGCCTGTCGAAATGTACCTGTGTCAGGTACTTCTGGCTGCCATTCAGCCTGTTTGTAAAATAAAAATATTACTCCATCATTCTGGGCAGGGGATTGGTCCGTGCCATCAGTCTTATAGCCATCATTACTAACTACCAATGCTTCATTAATTTGCTGTCAAATGTCAATATACTAGTATTAATGTTGCATAACTAGATAATTAGATAACAGCTCCAAAACAATTTTAAAACACTAACCCAAATCGATATCAGATCAAATTGAAATAATCAATTCTGAGCCTTAAGAATCAAATCGATTTTTGAAATTTGAATTGATACCCAGCTATAGTTGTCAGTGCCGCAGAAGTCAGGAGAATAAATATCTTTTAGTGTGTAAACATCACTTTTTTAATGAAATTATTAACCCCTGAAGAAAATTATTAAAATAATATTGCCCAATTGAATCTTCAATTTTTTGCAATATGTCAAACAAACAACTTCAATATTTTTCCATAGAGAAAAATGCTGCTCGGTCAAAGGATTTGCCTCCATTATATTACAGTAACACCAGAGAAACACTAATAACTGTTGGCTGAACTTATTTAAAATAATATCAAAACAAACCACATAGCGGCTAGTTAGCTTAGCCCTTAGCCAATAATGCCAAATAACTTAAAACATCCCCACTCGGCAGGAATCAATATCAACACCACGCAACATCCATCCCCGATAAAACAGAAAACCCTCTGCAAATAAGTAACTCACCCTGTTCACGAAGGAATTCTACTTTAAAAGCAGCGTTGTTGGAGTCAAAAATAAAAACTGGTCCTAACGCGACCGAAGCTAACAGCGCATTGGGGCTGTCCAAATCGATGCCTGACCTAAATAACAACTAATACAACTAAAGGGAATTTACAACACAATGATCTAAAAAATGATCCAGGCGACTGGCAAAAAAAAAAAAAAAGAAGCTAAAATCCCCCCAAAAGCAGCGATTTTTCATCCCTGCATCTCTGTACATAAAGTTGTAAATAAACGCAGTGCTACTCAACTGAACAAACTTGTTATGCAATTTTTTTCTTCTGTCTTTCAGCTGTTCCCGTTAGGGGGCGCCACAGCAGATCAATCGTTGCCATCTCACCCTGTCCTCTGTATCTTCCTCTGTCACACCAACTACCTGCATGTCCTCCCTCAGCACATCCATAAACCTCCTCTTTGTCCTCCTTCTTCTCCTCCTGCCTGGTGGCTCCATCCTCAGCATCCTTCTCCCTATATACCCTGGGTCTCTCCTCTGCACATGTCCAAACCATCTCAATCTCGCCTCTGACTTTGTCTCCAAACGTCCCACCTGAGCTGTCCCTCTGATATGTTCATTCCTAATCTTGTCCATTCTTGTCACTCATAATTGTTTTAAATACAGTTGTTAGTATTGGTATGTATTTATGACTCAAACATCATCATCTTGCAGAATATCAGTGAAGAAGCATACTGTAGCCTCCGTTACAATTCCACCATGACGGCACCAACTGGACTAAATTTCCAACTATTCCATCACAAACCGACTTAGTAAGAGTTACCGAGAGGAATTCAGATACCAGAAACTAACATTTTATAAGCCATATACAGTGAGGAAAATATGTATTTGAGAACTGTTAAGTTTGCAAGTTTTCCCACTTACTGGGAAAACTTTTCTCCTCTTTTTGGTGGATCCACTGATGCTATGGAGGAGCCACTCTCTTTTGGGGGATTTCAGCTTTTTTTTGCCAAGTCACCTGGGTCATTTTTTAGATCAGTGCAAATCCATTGTGTTGTAAATTCCTTTTAGTTGTATTAGTTGTTATTTAGGTCAGGCATCGATTTGGACAGCCCCAATGCGCTGTTAGCTTCGATTGCGTTAGGACCAGTTATTTTTGGTTCCAACAACGGTGCTTTTAAAGTAGAATTCCTTCGTGAAGAGGGTGAGTTACTTATTTGCAGAGGGTTTTCTGTTTTATCGGGGATGGATGTTCCGTTGTGTTGTTAGTGATTCTTTCCTAGTGGGGATGTTTTAAATTATTTGGTATTATTGGCTAAGTGCTAAGCTAACTACCCACCATGTGGTCTGTTTAGACGATGTTTGGATATTATGTTAAATAAGTTCAGTCAACAGTTAATATAATGGAGGCAAAGCCTTTGTCCGAGCAGCGTTTTTCTCTGTGGTAAAATATTGAAGTTGTTTGTAATAAAGTGAACATTCGATTGGACAATATTATTTTAATAATTTTCTTCAGGGGTTGATGATTTCATTAAAAAAAAGTGATGTTTACACAACAAAAGATAGGCAGGTTATATTTTGCCAGATGGCAAACAGGCACCTAGCATTTGACCGGATCTCCCCGTTGATTGGCTCGTTCAAATGACATCATCGTAGAGTTTATTTCAACATGGCTGCGCCCTCTGCAAAGTTGAACTGGACGATATTGCCCCGTACACGGCACCGGCTGCCGGCCATCTAAATTTATTTGCGACGGAATGGAACAGCTGCGGTTGGACAGGAACTTAAAGGCGATCGGAGTTTAAGATCTCCTTATTTCACATTCATGAGAGTTGCTCGATATTGGTGATTTTCATTATTGAAAATTGGCATATTTTGCCATTCACTATTTTCAGGGGTGGAGTGATTGAAGGTTTTGCAGACATGACACTGACAGGGAAAAAACAGGATAAACACATGTGCCGATGTGGACTTCTGTATTTTCATTTTTATTCTGTCTTGAATTTGCAGGTTTTGTTTATCATCCCTGTCCTACACAGAAAATTACCAAGACTGCAAAAATTATTTCCACCGTGGGGCGAAAAGTGCCGTTGGAAATAATTTCGGGCACGGTGGAATTCGGGCAGGACTATGCCACGTTTTTGAACTGCTTTTAGTATCCGAGAATCCCTCTGGCAGTAGGTGATTTTCTGTTCCAATTCAAACGACTTCATGGAACCCAAAATGGCATAGAATCCCTCTCTATCAAGGCACACTAATTCCAACTCCTATGCTCCCTGCATGTTAAACAGCCATTCAAGTTTGTCTGTTAAGCAGCAAATCTGCATATAAAGGCTCTGAACTGTTCCTGTGTGTCCATGTCTGCTCTCTGACTGGAGTTCTGTGGTGGATAAAGTAGATCAGCAAATTATCAGTTCTATACATATTACATTCCCAACACCGCTGAAAAAAAATGAGGGGAGTATATGAGTTGCTGCAAACTTTACACCAAGGGCCCTCTGATGGCCATTTTTGGTCGATGAAAACATCGCCGAGCTCAATACAAAATATGTTCACTTTTCAAATGGGTTAAACTCGTCAATAAAGTCAATTTAATGTGCAGTGGTTCATTTCAGGTCAGCTTGGTGTATAAATCTCATCGTTTCATGCAGTGAGAGCTGTCAGCTGGCTGTTAGAGACAAAACCAAACCAGCTGATTTCAATAGATAATCAATGCAGCCTGAGCTTGTTTTCATCAAGCGGCCAGTCGCGGAGGTGCAAATTCTCATCTTCGGATTGGCCACTTTGCCGGAAGTGACCGTCTCTGCTGCAACCCATATGTATAATGTGTTGCCAATCTGACAACATCGTCTGGTGTTCATCCACGTTTCAAATATGTAAAGACAAGACCAGAGGAGGTCAAACCATTCGTATCTGTGGATGATAGATAGAAACATTTAGAAGTAGATGGAAGTATATTTATGTAGTACAGCTAAAAGTCAAGTGGTTGTGCATTACTTTACAGGTATGATTAGTTTTTGTTACTTCACGTTGAAAAGATATATTTGTAAGTTCTTGTGAGAAAACTACTAGATGAGTGACTGGGCTCGACAATAGCACTGGTCCGATGGCCCGGCGGCCTTTTTTACATGTTCCAGGCCACCACGGGCCAGTGAAGTTCATATTTCACTGGCCCGTATGGGCCAGTAAGAATTAAAATCGCTTTGGGCAGATTTATTAGTCTAATGCCGCGTTCACACCGGGCGCGATCAGATGCTACAAATTCGCGGGGGTCGCGTGGCAACGGACGCGCCTCCTTCACCCGGTGTGTCGCTCTGCTTTTGCTGCGAAAATTCGCCCCGGTGCGTCATCAAATAGGAGGAGCTTCCATTCAGCTCGCCGGCTCCGGTTGTCCGTCAAGTTAACATGACGGACCTTGAGCACACGGAGCGAGTTGTTGTGGAAAGCTGACAAACGTCATGAGACGTTCCCAATTCAGGCAGTATCATTATTTGCTGCAGGAGCTGCGTCTGGATGATGGCTGCTTTCAGCGGTCCTTCTGTCTCTGCAGGACCCAACTTGAGGACCAACTGTCCCGTTCACGCGCGCACATGTAAACAATTAAAAGAAAAAGAAACTCCGCTCCCGCTGCTGTGGGGCTGCTGCTCCTGCAAAAACTCTTGTCATAGTTGTGAAATAAAGGACAAAAGAGACATATGTCCTGCTCACAGGCTGCTACCAGAGACAGGACATGTTGCACCACTTCGCAATGTTGGGAACATTGCCGATGTGCAGACAAACTTCGTCTGCAGGCGCATCTTCTGATGTGGCGCAAATTTCGCTTCAACATCGACGCGTCATTTTCACTTAAGCAAGATCGAGCGCAGTGAATATTATGAATTTCTTGAAACCTCCTGCCCCTGGGCAGAAACCAGGAAAGCAAAGGAAAGAACAGCTATCACTCTCAAAACAAGCACAGAAGAGGAAGGCTGCTGATGCTGAATATGAGAAGAAAAGGGTGAGGAAAACTTGGCAAACTTCCTGGAAGAAAAGACGGCCATAGCTGGAGCGTGATGAGGAGAGTGAGGTTGTCTTCTGTGGAACTTGTAGGGCCATGCCAGAATATGCTAACAAGTAAGTATAAATATACCATGTCCTGGTAGACAATGTGGTATGATTTCATACGCCAGTTTAAAAGTCTAATCAGTATGCCCTTGTGGAAACCCCACAGTGACAACATTAGCAAGGGAACTTGGTTTATGAAATTTAACATATTAATTTTGTAAATGATCAAGAAATAAATTTATTTTTGTATTAATGTCTGAGTGTTGAAAAAATTCCTATCAGTTACCTACCGACATTTTTTTCAAAGTTTACTCACTTTAAGGTTTTTATCATGTAGTATAAGAATTTTGTGTTTGTTTTCAAGTGTTTTTACATTAAGGAAACCCAATTCTAATGTCTGAGTGTTGATTTAAAAAATTCTTATCAGTTACCCCCCGGTTCGGCACAGGCGTGAAAGTATGGGCCAGTGATATTTTCATCCGGGCCAGTAACTTTCAGATTCTACTGGCCCTGTGGGCCAGTGCATAAATTGCCTTACTGTCAAGCCCTGAGTGATTTTGAATGAGAGTGTCATTTGAGTTTTTTTTTTGTTTGTTTGTTTTTTCTTGCCAAAATGGGAGCTGCACTTACTGTAATTTAATTTATTATCTGGAATAGCACCAGATTGCATAGTCAGAGCTTCCAGAATTGAAACTTTTTCTGGGGGTTTGCCCCCTGGTAATTTTTGTTTTCAGCTTTTTTTTCATTTTTCACCACTTTCATCCCTAGAGATGGTGAATATAAAATCAAACTTTCTACATCTTATGCAACATTTGAATTTGGAAACATTTATAATGTCTCATTGTAAGTGAAACTGTCCCATTACTTTGCCACGAAATGGGGACAATGTCTCATTGTCTTCATTTCTCTTCCTGATGACTAAGTTCAGAACACTTAATTTTATTTTAACACCATCTTAGTTTGATTTAAACAAACATCTTATAGGCATTAATATCATCTCTCTCTGTTGCGAATCAGCTGATTGCAGCAGGTACGTAAGGAAAATCTGGATGTCAGGTGATCTCTGAGATCAGGGTTGGAGTGTCCTGCTTTAGGACTTCAGTGTTGTCTCACACTTGTGATTGTTCAGCCTGGGCACCAGAGCAGCAGCAGATGATTAAATCACCCTGTTTTTAGTATTTCCTCCACTTGGTTGTTGACTCTCTCTTTCTTTTGTGTGTTTTAAAGTCTTTCTACAAATATGCCTGGAGTCCAGCAGCTGAGGTACATGTTGAAACTACAGCGAACACCTGCTGATGAAGGAATGAACACAGACCAGAAAGAAGAAATGTGTCATTTAAAAGAAGAGAACAAAAGAGGTAAAGGGCTGGATGCTGTTTTTAATCCTCTAAATCTCTCCTACAGAACAGGTTTGTTCACTCAGCTTTGTTTGTGTTACTGATACTTTATAACATGTTATAACAGTCAAATATTTTTCTCATCAGGCATTCCTCCTTTTCCTTGGTAACTTGCCGGCTTTGCTGCCTGAATTGTGTAAATGTGGAAGTGTGCAGAATTGTGGGTTTGCCAAAGAAAGAGCGAGAGAGAAAAAGAGGCTGTGCTGGAAGTCTGGTCCAAGAAACAGTCTTTGCTAATAGAACTATCTTTGGTTTTGTGATAGCAGTCAGTTTAGCCTGCTAGCATGAGTGGCGTTAGCAAACATCTTCAGGTCAGGCCAGGAAACATCACCGGTTTAGAACTGATGCACTTAACTATAGTTACAGGCACATCATCAAGGCAGGACGTAGCACAGGTAAGCTAACGTCTGGTTTTTGTTTTTGTCTTGCAAATAACATTTTATAACACGGAACTGTACTTTCATCAAATGTTTAGACACGAGCCTTTTCGTAAAGTTGAGCAAACAACTGTACAAGATCTCTAATCTGGAAATTTCATTTTATTTTCCACTAAAAAAGAAAAAAGTTTGAGGGATTCTGCAACTGAACTAGTGTGAATGAAACGCTGTTTGGTGCATATAAGGTGTCTGTTATACAGGATGAGGGCAGTTGTGCATCTTAAAACGTGACTGATCTGCAGAGGTGATGCAAAAACACTTTACTGTGTAACAGTTTCAGTGGCCTCGTGGAGGTGGGGTGCCACAGATGACGTAGCATTTCCAGGGAGATCTGCTACTTTTTTGACATACGCCATGTGCTGACTTTGAGCCTCTCTCTATCTATCTATCTATATATATAAATAAATAATTTGTCACCAGCGACAATATATGTATGGTATTGATAAGATTTTATTGATGCCATTATCAATTCTGCTTATCAAGCCGATTCCTTATCGATTCCCTTATAAACATTTTGATAGAAGCTCTGAAATGCAATCTGGGACTATTCCAGACAATAAACTGCAGTGAGTGCAGCATCCATTTAGTGAGGAAAAAAACAACTTTCCTTCTTCAAATTCATTCCAGTGATATTCTGCACTTACTAGGATGCAGCAGTTTTCCAGCTTGGCAGATAGTTCTGGAGGAAATCACTGAAGAAATTAACAAATTGAAAATATGGTTTGACCGAAACAAATTGTCATTAAACTTAGATAAAAGAGGGATAAGTTGGAGGTTTACCCACAATCTCAATTCTCTTTTGTTCCCCTTCCTCTTGGCCCTACGCCTACCCCTTTAAAACAAGGGGTAAGGCGAAGGGGTACGCCTCTAGCCCTATGAATTGAGACACCCCTCCGCCTTAGGAGAAAAAAACTGCTCGTCTCAAACTGCCGTTTTCACTGTTTAACATGGCAACCGAAATACAACTTGTTGTAGTAGCCTGTTTGCTCTTTTTATTTTCTCGCCTTTCTGCGTAAATGCAAAGAAATAGAAGAAGTCGCAGATTTCTTCGACGCATCGCAATCATGTCATGTTAATTAATTTGTAATTTCTAATAATAATAATTAATAGTATTAATAATAAATGATTTTGTAATTTATTACTGTTAATAGTACTAGTAATTAATATTGTTTGATTAATCATTAATTGATTGATCAGTAATTAATTCATTAGTAATTAAAATAATTTATAATAATAATATATTAATTTATATAGCTCCAAATCACGACTAATCGCCTCAAGGCACTTCACAAACATTTAAAAGCAGAATAAAATGAAATAAGATTAAAACACAATAAAAAATAAAATAAAAAAACACTCATAAAATACTAATGATAAAACAGGAAAACTATTTAAAATAAACACAAAATATATCAGTCTGTGTGCAATGAATGTATACATTATACAAGTTTCACTTTTTGAATGGAATTACTGAAATAAATCAACTTTTTCATGATATTCTTATTACACTCAACAAAAATATAAACGCAACACTTTTGGTTTTGCTCCCATTTTGTATGAGATGAACTCAAAGATCTAAAACCTTTTCCACATACACAATATCACCATTTCCCTCAAATATTGTTCACAAACCAGTCTAAATCTGTGATAGTGAGCACTTCTCCTTTGGTGAGATAATCCATCCCACCTCACAGGTGTGCCATATCAAGATGCTGATTAGACACCATGATTAGTGCACAGGTGTGCCTTAGACTGCCCACAATAAAAGGCCACTCTGAAAGGTGCAGTTTTGTTTTATTGGGGGGGGATACCAGTCAGTATCTGGTGTGACCACCATTTGCCTCATGCAGTGCAACACATCTCCTTCACATGGAGTTGATCAGGTTGTCAATTGTGGCCTGTGGAATGTTGGTCCACTCCTCTTCAATGGATGTGCAAAGTTGCTGGATATTGGCAGGAACTGGTACACGCTGTCGTATACGCCGGTCCAGAGCATCCCAAACATGCTCAATGGGTGACATGTCCGGTGAGTATGCTGGCCATGCAAGAACTGGGACATTTTCAGCTTCCAACAATTGTGTACAGATCCTTGCAACATGGGGCCGTGCATTATCCTGCTGCAACATGAGGTGATGTTCTTGGATGTATGGCACAACAATGGGCCTCAGGATCTCATCACGGTATCTCTGTGCATTCAAAATGCCATCAATAAAATGCACCTGTGTTCTTCGTCCATAACAGACACCTGCCCATACCATAACCCCACCGCCACCATGGGCCACTCGATCCACAACATTGACATCAGAAAACCGCTCACCCACACGACACCACACACGCTGTCTGCCATCTGCCCTGAACAGTGTGAACCGGGATTCATCCGTGAAGAGAACACCTCTCCAACGTGCCAAATGCCAGCGAATGTGAGCATTTGCCCACTCAAGTTGGTTACGACGACGAACTGGAGTCAGGTCGAGACCCAGATGAGGATGACGAGCATGCAGATGAGCTTCCCTGAGACGGTTTCTGGCAGTTTGTGCAGAAATTCTTTGGTTATGCAAACCGATTGTTTCAGCAGCTGTCCGAGTGGCTGGTCTCAGATGATCTTGGAGGTGAACATGCTGGATGTGGAGGTCCTGGGCTGGTGTGGTTACACCTGGTCTGCGGTTGTGAGGCTGGTTGGATGTACTGCCAAATTCTCTGAAATGCCTTTGGAGACGGCTTATGGTAGAGAAATGAACATTCAATACACGAGCAACAGCTCTGGTTGACATTCCTGCTGTCAGCATGCCAATTGCCCGCTCCCTCAAATCTTGCGACATCTGTGGCATTGTGCTGTGTGATAAAACTGCACCTTTCAGAGTGGCCTTTTATTGTGGGCAGTCTAAGGCACACCTGTGCACTAATCAGCATCTTGATATGGCACACCTGTGAGGTGGGATGGATTATCTCAGCAAAGGAGAAGTGCTCACTATCACAGATTTAGACTGGTTTGTGAACAATATTTGAGGGAAATGGTGATATTGTGTATGTGGAAAAAGTTTTAGATCTTTGAGTTCATCTCATACAAAATGGGAGCAAAACCAAAAGTGTTTATATTTTTGTTGAGTGTATATGACCAGCACCTGTATGTATGTTGGGCTGCATCTCGTTCTGTTCAATCAATCAATTTTATTTATATAGCGCCAAATCACAACAAACAGTTACCCCAAGGCGCCTTATATTGTAAGGCAAGGCCATACAATAATTACGTAAAAACCCCAACGGTCAAAACGACACCCTGTGAGCAAGCACTTGGCGACAGTGGGAAGGAAAAACTCCCTTTTAACAGGACGAAACCTCCAGCAGAACCAGGCTCAGGGAGGGGCAGTCTTCTGCTGGGACTGGTTGGGGCTGAGGGAGAGAACCAGGAAAAAGACATGCTGTGGAGGGGAGCAGAGATCAATCACTAATTATTAAATGCAGAGTGGTGCATACAGAGCAAAAAGAGAAAGAAACACTCAGTGCATCATGGGAACCCCCCAGCAGTCTAAGTCTATAGCAGCATAACTAAGGGATGGTTCAGTGTCACCTGATCCAGCCCTAACTATAAGCTTTAGCAAAAAGGAAAGTTTTAAGCCTAATCTTAAAAGTAGAGAGGGTGTCTGTCTCCCTGATCTGAATTGGGAGCTGGTTCCACAGGAGAGGAGCCTGAAAGCTGAAGGCTCTGCCTCCCATTCTACTCTTACAAACCCTAGGAACTACAAGTAAGCCTGCAGTCTGAGAGCGAAGCGCTCTATTGGGGTGATATGGTACCATGAGGTCCCTAAGATAAGTTGGAACCTGATTATTCAAAACCTTATAAGTAAGAAGAAGAATTTTAAATTATATTCTAGAATTAACAGGAAGCCAGTGAAGAGAGGCCAATATGGGTGAGATATGCTCTCTCCTTCTAGTCCCTGTTAGTACTCTAGCTGCAGCATTTTGAATTAACTGAAGGCTTTTCAGGGAACTTTTAGGACAACCTGATAATAATGAATTACAATAGTCCAGCCTAGAGGAAACAAATGCATGAATTAGTTTTTCAGCATCACTCTGAGACAAGACCTTTCTAATTTTAGAGATATTGCGTAAATGCAAAAAAGCAGTCCTACATATTTGTTTAATATGCACTTTGAATGACATATCCTGATCAAAAATGACTCCAAGATTTCTCACAGTATTACTAGAGGTCAGGGTAATGCCATCCAGAGTAAGGATCTGGTTAGACACCATGTTTCTAAGATTTGTGGGGCCAAGTACAATAACTTCAGTTTTATCTGAGTTTAAAAGCAGGAAATTAGAGGTCATCCATGTCTTTGTGTTTGTAAGACAATCCTGCAGTTTAGCTAATTGGTGTGTGTCCTCTGGCTTCATGGATAGATAAAGCTGGGTATCATCTGCGTAACAATGAAAATTTAAGCAATGCCGTCTAATAATACTGCCTAAGGGAAGCATGTATAAAGTGAATAAAATTGGTCCTAGCACAGAACCTTGTGGAACTCCATAATTAACCTTAGTCTGTGAAGAAGATTCCCCATTTACATGAACAAATTGTAATCTATTAGATAAATATGAATCAAACCACTGCAGCACAGTGCCTTTAATACCTATGGCATGCTCTAATCTCTGTAATAAAATTTTATGGTCAACAGTATCAAAAGCAGCACTGAGGTCTAACAGAACAAGCACAGAGATGAGTCCACTGTCTGAGGCTATAAGAAGATCATTTGTAACCTTCACTAATGCTGTTTCTGTACTATGATGAATTCTAAAACCTGACTGAAACTCTTCAAATAGACCTAGATCTAACTGCGCTGATTAAACAGCTAACAGATACAGCAAAAACACCGCTGTGCTCCTTAACAGGAAGTGATACAATACCGCAGTGAGAGCCAACCACCAGTAGAGGCAAGCTATGAGGTCAGATCTGTTAATATTTCTTTTTCAAATTCTCCCACTTTTTGCATCCAGCCCCATTTCCTTTAGAAATTTCCTTGACAAATAATATCAGTCTATTAGGACGTCAGGTTATGTGTTACACATATACATGTGTGTGTATATATTTTCCAACTTATTCCCATTGATGAAACTTCTCATTTTCTGCCTGAAAGCTTATTAGGAGATGAGTGTGTTCAGGGCTCCGTTTATTTACAAAATACACACGCGTTACAGATCTGAACAGTAGATCTCAGAACAGCAGGGACTGATATTATCCAAAGATTTATGACCATACAAATTAACGTGCTGATCCTTTATCATGATTTTCTCCGTTGTGAGATATAAAAGTGTGTTATCGTAGCGTTCGTGTGTATGTGCATTATAACGCCTCAGCACACGAGCGACGTTACGATATTCCTCAGAACAACAATATATGCAACATGCATCCAGCAGCCTACACGTTGCTGTCATAGACAACTCCCTGTAAAGTTTTTTTTGGCAAGTTATAACTTTCTAAACAGCGTAATTTGTAATGAAAGCCGCTTCATTTGTGCGGCTCGTTCGGCGCCATGTTTATTTTTTCAGAGACAGCAGTAAGCTCCTCCTACCCCTCCAAACGGAGTGTGCATCCAAATTCACTCCAAACGGAGGGGTTTGTAGCCCTTCGCCTTCCCCTCCGCCTCGCTCCAAAAAGAGAATTGAGACACCCCTCCGTCTCTCGTGCCCGGTTAAAACGGAGGGGTAGGGGTAAGGGGAAGGGGTAAGGGGTAGAATTGAGACTTAGCCTTAGAGTCACTAGGTGTTCACAGGAAATGGTTATTTATTTCTATATGTATTTACTTATGTTCATTCTTAGTTGGTTTTATATTTTCTGTTGTGTTTTTAATCAGGTTCTTTTTGTCTCTTTCTCTAAAATTGTATTGTAGCAAGTAAGTTATTATTACTATTACTGTTGTTGCGATTAATAATAATATATAACAAAATAAATGAAAATTACAATTTTTAATCATTTGACTCTTTTACGACAACAAATGCTGAGACATTAATTATTATCCAGAAAACAAATGCACACAAGGGCAATTCTACGGTAATGGAATTACAATCTGAGCTAATCTGTCATGGTTAGATGCCATATGTCCAGATTTTGCTGCTGTTGTGATTCTGTTACCATAGAATTGCCCACAAACATGCTGAGATGCGAACAGCTTAATGCTAACTTTAGACTTCAGATAACTTTATTGATCCCAAAAAAGGGCAATTACGTTTACCCTCCAATTACCTTAGACAAGATACAGCAATTAATCCACAATTATTACTTGTTTACCGTAATAAAGGCACACGTCAAAATTAAAGACAGCACATATACATTTGACATTGTTTATGTGCACTGAACTTGAAGTAGTCCGTCTTCCAAATTGAGGCAAAGTGGGTGAAGGCTGCAGCAGTAAAAACCGTGCTGCCTTCGAGGTGGCAGGAAGAAGTCGGGGGGGTGTAATAGGGATGGAGGGAGGGAGATGTGTCCTGTGCAGATGAGTTAAATTTCTGTTCATTTCTGTCCGTGTGTGTGTAAAGCCTGACCGTTTCTGTTCATGTGTGTGTAAAGTCTGATGTTGCTAGGCAACAGCAGGCTGGGGGGGTTGGGGGGGTAGATGAGAAGAGGGTAGCCGAATTCCTTCACCAAGGCTGTAGATCCTTCTGGGGGAAGAGCAGGGAATTTGGCCTTCAGGAGCCGATAAGGCTGCCATGTTGATGCTTGGCGGAGAGATACAGAATTCTATTTACTGCACCCCCGACCATCGAGAGTCCAAATTTATGAAGAATATTCTCTGGTCTTCAGCAGTACATTCCTTTGCAATGCAGTGATTTGTTCCAAGATTGAATCCATTTTGCGTTTGAGTTCAAGAGTTCACGTAGTCTGAGATTATACAGCATTGCCCAACTCAATTATGACGGACTGATATGGGACAAAATTCTGGAAGCAGCCGTCTTGCTAATATTCCTGTGGGTCAGGGCAGCGCACAAACCAGTCAGCACCAAACCTCCCACCATAAAAGCGAATACGAATGAATCTTTAACGTCTTCCACAGAGAGTGGAGCCACATGTCACGCTCCATTCTCTCAGGTGTCGAGAGCAAAGCCCGCTGGGTAGGTTCCATCAGGGCACGCAGGGTCCCCAAACCCTGATCTCCTTCTCGAAAACAAATGGTGTCAGTGGTGTTGAGAGACTAGCTGATCAATTCCATACTAAATCCAAATCATAATTTGAAGAATTCACAGTCTGTTGAAGCTGGGACTTTGAAGGTCGGAGCAGAGATAGAGAGCAGGAGAGGAAAATACCATGGACATGCTAACGCGTTAGCATTGGTCCCGTTTTTAAGTTAGAAAATACATCTATCAACTGTTTCAGAAGACCATAACAGGTCAGTTTAACATATAAAAAAGGTACATATTACTCAGACATATGCTCTTTGTGGTTTTAGCGGGGAAAAATTATGATAAAGTGAAATAAAACAAAGAACCATGAAGCAGCGGGTCAGGTCAATGCTTCAAGCTTCAAAGAAGAGCCGTGCTGCAGAAACGGTTGATTAGAGACCCTCCAGGGGTTCTGTCATTGACGTAGCGACATGGTCATTTTCCCGAGAAATGCCCCAAAAACAACGGCTGCTCTGAAGGACCGATAAGGGAATCACTAAGCAAAAAGGCTATTGATGTCGGTGGATCGAATCATTTGTTAATGATACCCAAAAAAAACGGTTCTCGATACCCCGCCCTATGTTTTACTCTGTAATCATGATCATGACAGAGTTTTTAAAATGCCAATCGCAAACATTCTTATTTTTTACGAATCCTGCAAAATTTTTATGGACACTGTGGACACTGATCTGTATAACAGATACAGATCTGTTTCCTTGAATCCGTGGAAGCCCGAGGAATGGCTCACTCAAAGCGTGGCTGTTACAACAGTTGTCATAAAGCAGGACTGGTTGGTTGTTACGGTGACACTGTGTGCTTTCTGCTGCAAGACGCTGTTTTTAACATAATTGTAGCATGTGGACATCGCATACTTTGAGAGCTATCAATTTTTTGAAAGAATTTTGTGGTCTGTCTGAGTCACGGAGCGATGTCGGACAGAGAGAAGATGAAAAGAAAGACGGTGTGAAAAAGTTGGATAATGAATCAAAAGTCTGTGGAATTGGTGCTGTGGAGGAATAAGTGTGCCAAAATTAAATGAATAAATATGTCATTAAATAATTACTTAAATGTGCCATTAATTAAAACAGTACATCATTAAATAATTATTTAAATGTGCCATTAATTAAATGTAATTAATTAATTTAAATTGGAGGAGTAAAAGTGAGAAACTTAAATAAATATATCATTAAATAATTACTTACATGTGCCATTAATTAATTTAAATTGAAGTTAAATACATAAATAATTATTTCAGTATTTAATTATTGCATGGTCAAAAACATATAATTATTTCACGATTTAATGAATTATTTTATGGTCCTTGTGTTGCGGTGCAACATGAATTAATTTTATCTGACAAACTCGGCCATCAAAGTCAGTGGGCGGGTTTCTAACACCTGATTGGTTATCCTGTACATCAAGTCGCGGCAAATTGATTCCAAAAAATTGATTTAAAAATTGGTGCAAATTATTGGTTGAGTTAATGGGGTTTTATAAAGTAACACTTTGCATGTGTCATGCTTAGTTCATGTTACAGGGTAACCAGTGGTGGACACAGATACCCAAAAAATTAACTTCAATAATTTAATGTTGTCTGTGGAGCCTGAACAGAGTGTCTGAAATGCATTTGTCCTGTCGTGAACGTCTGAGATTACCCTATGCTACCCATAATGCATTGCTGCCTGGCACACCATGTGCTCGCAAAACCTTAAAAATTAGCACATTACTTTAAAACAAAAACATATATCTGATATTTTCACTTTATAAACTTCAGACATGACAGTAATTTTAAATAACTTGTCCAAAATCAGTAGGTTTAAAATTTGAACCATAAGTTAAACATGTATGTGTTATATGGCTGGGGGGGCCTGGCTGCCGGTTTGTTTGTCTTTTGGTTTCCTCCCAGGTGGCGTGCGTTTGGGACTGAGTGGCTGTGTTGCTGAGGCTGTCAGGACCTCACCCTGATCACCTGCGACTCGTCAGGACTCACAGCTGTGGTGCATCTGGATGGAGTGGAACATGTTGGCATTTAAGACTGGAGTGCACAGTGTGTGTTCGCCAGAGACTCTACCTTGTGACCAGACGGGTGAGATCGTCGTCTCGGGAGCCATCTCATCAGCAGCGGATGCTGAGAACGTCCAGGTTTGATGCACAGACTGTGAAAGAGGAGGGGGTGAGGTTTCACGCTCGTCAGCACACTTCCTGAGGTACGTTAGATTTTGTGACTAACAGTTATACAGTCAGTAAATGTGGTGTCCCTCACACCTTATTGTATTGAGCTGTTTGTTAGTCATGTATCAGCTTCCACTGTGGTGGAGTTTTGTGAACTGGATGTTCCATGCCTGCAGGTTGGGAAGCTGATCAGTAATCAAGCCAGGAAGTGTTTGCTGTTTGTACACCTTTAAGTGTTCTGTGTGTAGAGTGTGGACTCACATAATGGTTCCTTCTTTCACAGACTCGGTTGTTGCGGCCACCTGGGGGGTGTCGGCGGGGTCCTTGGGTCCGAAACAGCTTCTGGCTCTGGACCGTTAGCGCTGCTGGGAGCGCACCACGCCAGGCCGCACCTTTTGTTATTATCACTGTTATGTATTAAATTCAGTTAGCCTTTGAACCGTGCTCTGCTTATTTCATACTGGGTCCTTCAAACGCTGGTCGGTTCTCCGAGCTGCGTCCGACACATAACAGTAGTCTCTGGCCAAACATCACGGACCCAGCGGTAGCAGAGACGGTAACGCGCCGGGAAGGCGGCAGCAGACGTTCAGTGGTTATCCGGATCAGTTGCGGGGCTCTCCGCCCGGAAGGTGCGTGTTTGAGACCCATTACTGGATACTGATTTGTGCTCTCTTGCAGCCGTGTTCCTGTGTTGTGCCTTATCCGTGGGTCGTGGTGGAGTGTGACTGGCGACGGCTTCGCATCACACTCCGACCGGATAAGAGGTTTAAACGGGAGCTGCAAGAGTGCGTTTGTAATGGGTTCACGCGCACGGCGGAGCTCTGTTAGCACGGGTCGCTGGGCTTCCTGTGTTACAGTCGTAGCCCCGTTTCCCCGGACAAAGGTAACTACTGCGTCTGTTGTTTCAGCTCCGGCGTTATTTAGTTGAGCACATTTTGGTTGTGTGTTGCACTCAGCTGCGCACATAAGAGCAGCTCGTTTGTTTTTTCTGTCGCCAAAGGGGTTTTTTCATTTTTAGCACTCTGGTTCCCTCTTGTGGTGACTGAATCACGTTACCGTCAAGCTCTTGAGTAGGAACAGGTGTGTTCCATTTGGTTGAGCTTGACGGTATAACTCACTGATTTGTTTTGTGTTAGTTCATTTTGTGTGGGTGTTTTTTGAGTTGGTTTTTGTGTGGGCTTTTATTTTTTGTTGTCCACTATTTGTCTGGGGGTGTGACCCTGTAGCCTTTGCAAAAAAAAAAACAAAAAAAAAAAACAGGGACCCAAACAACTGTGTGTTGGTCTGTTTGTTTTTTCTTTTGTTTTTTTTTGTTTCACATCCCCAGGGTTGGATGGAACGGTCCCCTGGGGGGGTGATGGGGTTGGTACTTGGGTTGTTTTTTCTTTTTGTTTTTTGTTATGCCCTCTCTTCTCCTCTGACTCCAGCCGGGTGTGCCGTAGTGGCGGCATTGCTGGAGGGGTGCAGTTAGGTTGTGCTGGGCGTTTCCCAGGTGGCCTCTGCACCCGGGAGGGGAGGGGGGGGGGTTTGGGGTGTTTTTTTGTTTTCCCCCCCCCAGTTTCCGCCCTCAGGGTTTGACTGTGGTGTCCTCTGGGGGGGAAAGGGCGTTGGGTCCATCTAGCCGTGGACGGCCGGGGCTGGGTCCATTAGTCATGAGGGGAGGCGTCTCCTGGGGTTGACGAGTGGTCCTCTGGGGGGCGCTGGTAGTCCCCGTGGGTGACGTTGGATCCCAGAGGGACCTCGGCCGTGGTTATTACTCCTGGAGCTGGCGGGTGGCCCTCTGGGGGGTGTTGGTCCCTACGTGTCGTTTGGGGGGGAGGAGGGGGGGTATTTTGGCATTTTTGTTTGTGAGCTCAAATTTGGGTTGTTTTTCTTTCCCCCCTTCCCTAGGGTTTGATGGAACGGTCCTCTGGGGGGGGGGGGGGGGGGGGGTGTTTTAGTATTTTTGTTTGTAGGCTTGGGTTGGGTTGTTTTTCCTTTCTCCCCTTCCCTGGGGTTTGATGGGACGGTCCCCTGGGGAGGGGGGGGTGTTTTGGTTGTTTTGTTTTATGACTAATCACACATGTTTGGTTAAAGGCTGACCGCACAGGTGTAGGAACTCCTGGCCACACCTGTGCTAAGACTGTCAGAAACAAGGGCAAAGATGCAGCCAGTTCAACCAGTCTGTTGGAGGATGAACGCAGACGCAGTTTCCAGCCATGGTCCCTGGAGGGGGGTGTTTCTCCTGGGCCAGGTGTGTGTGGTCGCCGGGAGGCTTCCCGTGAGGGTGGGGTACTGTTATATGGCTGGGGGGGCCTGGCTGCCAGTTTGTTTGTCTTTTGGTTTCCTCCCAGGTGGCGTGCATTTGGGACTGAGTGGCTGTGTTGCTGAGGCTGTCAGGACCTCACCCTGATCACCTGCGACTCGTCAGGACTCACAGCTGTGGTGCATCTGGATGGAGTGGAACATGTTGGCATTTAAGACTGGAGTGCACAGTGTGTATTTGCCAGAGACTCGACCTTGTGACCAGACGGGTGAGATCGTCGTCTCGGGAGCCATCTCATCAGCAGCGGATGCTGAGAACGTCCAGGTTTGATGCACAGTCTGTGAAAGAGGAGGGGGTGAGGTCTCACGCTCGTCAGCACACTTCCTGAGGTACGTTAGATTTTGTGACTAACAGTTATACAGTCAGTAAATGTGGTGTCCCTCACACCTTATTGTATTGAGCTGTTTGTTAGTCATGTATCAGCTTCCACTGCGGTGGAGTTTTGTGAACTGGATGTTCCATGCCTGCAGGTTGGGAAGCTGATCAGTAATCAAGCCAGGAAGTGTTTGCTGTTTGTACACCTTTAAGTGTTCTGTGTGTAGAGTGTGGACTCACATAATGGTTCCTTCTTTCACAGACTCGGTTGTTGCGGCCACCTGGGGGGTGTCGGCGGGGTCCTTGGGTCCGAAACAGCTTCTGGCTCTGGACCGTTAGCGCTGCTGGGAGCGCACCACGCCAGGCCGCACCTTTTGTTATTATCACTGTTATGTATTAAATTCAGTTAGCCTTTGAACCGTGCTCTGCTTATTTCATACTGGGTCCTTCAAACGCTGGTCGGTTCTCCGAGCTGCGTCCGACACATAACAGTATGCCTCTGAATGACTTGGTGATATTGCAATTATATCAGTATGGTGTTAAAGGAAATGATTTTTTTTTTATTTTTTTTTGTCACCAGTTCTTTGCTTACAGAGGATAGTGGTTTCTTTTGAGAATAGCTTTCTTCTGTTTGCAGAGGGTAGAACAGCATACCTATTAGGAAACTTTTAACAGGTAGGTCTCAACTGCTTTAAAAATATTTTTCACTGTTAATCTTGGTTTACTACGTTATCGGTCTAAAAGTTATCGGACGACAATTCATCGGAAGATAATTAGTCCGATGATGGTTTATAAATTTATCTAAAAGTTAATCCGATAATGAAAACATTATCAGAAGTGTGCTCACCGCTGAGGGTAACATGTCACATGTTACAGAATCCAATGGACATTGGACTTGTTTGACCTTTATTTTGGAGACCAAGCATTCAACACTGTCAGAACTATTCCATTTATTAATCCTATTAGCTCAACCAATAATTTGCATCACTTTTAACTAAGGGTGTAATGGTACACGTATTTGTATTGAACCATTTCGGTACAGGACGTTCAGTTCGGTTCAAGGCTGTGCACAGGTGAGTTTACATTCAGTGTTGCCAACTTGGTGACTTTCGTGCTAAATCTGGTGACTTTCGAAACCATCTTAACTAGTGGTGCACCGATCAGGATTTTTTAGGCCGATCACTGAAATTTTGATCTGCCGATACCGATCAAGTACATATTTGGATCATGCCCAAAATAAGAATATAGGTCTAATGTATAAGACTATTTTTGCATGAAAACTTAATGATGAAAACAAAAAACATGCATTCAAATAAAGACACTAGAATAAACTGCCAACTTTTGTTTTATTACACTGACTTTGTTCTACCAGCAAGCGCTTTTTTTTTCATGTTTCATGTTGCTCAGGTTACAGCCTACAGAACGTTGAGAATGTAAAATATAGCCCTCATTCTATGGGGTTAAAATTATCTCAATATTTGTAAATGCACACAGGGTGATCTACAAATAATCATTGATTTGCAAATGTGTTCAGATATCCACAAATGCAAATTTCATATTTGTAACTTGTAAATTGGTCTTTGCAAATAATGTTGTATTTGCAAATATAAAACTTAATTTGTTAAAAAAAAAAAAAAAAAAAAAAGATTACATTTGGAAAACTGGAAATTGTATTTGTGAATTGAGTTTCAGCTCTACTGGTGGTTGGCTCTCACTGCGGTATTGTATCACTTCCTGTTCCGGAGCACAGCGGTGTTTTTCTGTATCTGTTAGCTGTTTAATCTGCGCAGTTAGATTGGTCTAGTTATCTAGATTACGATTTGTTTCCCAGTGTAATCTTTACGTGCCTTAACTAAAGCACTCCTTCTGCTGAATCACCTCTAAATTATTTACACATTATTCACTTTGCGTGTTTTTAGGAATCCGCTAGCTTAGCGTAGCTACTAGCTCTTAGCCGATTTAGCATGGCGGCTTCTTCTGTCTCTCCCGCACTTTTCTGCTCTGGGTGTGAAATGTTTAGTTATTCCTCGGCCTCCTTTAGCAGTAATGGTACTTGTAATAAGTGTAGCTTATTCGTAGCTTTGGAGGCCAGGCTGGGCGAATTGGAGACTCGGCACCGCACCGTGGAAAATTCTACAGCTAGCAAGGCCCCTGTAGTCGGTGCGGACCAAGGTAGCTTAGCCGCCGTTAGTTTCCCCCTGGCAGATCTGAGAAATGTGAAGTTAGCGACACCAGCAACCATAGTCAATTGTCTTCCGGGGGCCAGAGCAGGCGACATTGAAGGAAATTTGAAACTGCTGGCTAAGGCTAAGCGTAAATTTGGTAAGATTGTAATTCACGTCGGCAGTAATGACACCCGGTTACGCCAATCGGAGGTCACTAAAATTAACATTAAATCGGTGTGTAACTTTGCAAAAACAATGTCGGACTCTGTAGTTTTCTCTGGGCCCCTCCCCAATCGGACCGGGAGTGACATGTTTAGCCGCATGTTCTCCTTGAATTGCTGGCTGTCTGAGTGGTGTCCAAAAAATGAGGTGGGCTTCATAGATAATTGGCAAAGCTTCTGGGGAAAACCTGGTCTTGTTAGGAGAGACGGCATCCATCCCACTTTAGAGGGAGCAGCTCTCATTTCTAGAAATCTGGCCAATTTTCTTAAATCCTCCAAACCGTGACTATCCAGGGTTGGGACCAGGAAGCAGAGTTGTAGTCTTACACACCTCTCTGCAGCTTCTCTCCCCCTGCCATCCCCTCATTACCCCATCCCCGTAGAGACGGTGCCTGCTCCCAGACTACCAATAACCAGCAAAAATCTATTTAAGCATAAAAATTCAAAAAGAAAAAATAATATAGCACCTTCAACTGCACCACAGACTAAAACAGTTAAATGTGGTCTATTAAACATTAGGTCTCTCTCTTCTAAGTCCCTGTTCTTAAATGATATAATAATTGATCAACATATTGATTTATTCTGCCTAACAGAAACCTGGTTACAGCAGGATGAATATGTTAGTTTAAATGAGTCAACACCCCCGAGTCACACTAACTGTCAGAATGCTCGTAGCACGGGCCGGGGTGGAGGATTAGCAGCAATCTTCCATTCCAGCTTATTAATTAATCCAAAACCCAGACAGAGCTTTAATTCATTTGAAAGCTTGTCTCTTAGTCTTGTCCATCCAAATTGGAAGTCCCAAAAACCAGTTTTATTTGTTATTATCTATCGTCCACCTGGTCGTTACTGTGAGTTTCTCTGTGAATTTTCAGACCTGTTGTCTGACTTAGTGCTTAGCTCAGATAAGATAATTATAGTGGGCGATTTTAACATCCACACAGATGCTGAGAATGACAGCCTCAACACTGCATTTAATCTATTATTAGACTCTATTGGCTTTGCTCAAAAAGTAAATGAGTCCACCCACCACTTTAATCATATCTTAGATCTTGTTCTGACTTATGGTATGGAAATAGAAGACTTAACAGTATTCCCTGAAAACTCCCTTCTGTCTGATCATTTCTTAATAACATTTACATTTACTCTGATGGACTACCCAGCAGTGGGGAATAAGTTTCATTACACTAGAAGTCTTTCAGAAAGCGCTGTAACTAGGTTTAAGGATATGATTCCTTCTTTATGTTCTCTAATGCCATATACCAACACAGTGCAGAGTAGCTACCTAAACTCTGTAAGGGAGATAGAGTATCTCGTCAATAGTTTTACATCCTCATTGAAGACAACTTTGGATGCTGTAGCTCCTCTGAAAAAGAGAGCTTTAAATCAGAAGTGTCTGACTCCGTGGTATAACTCACAAACTCGTAGCTTAAAGCAGATAACCCGTAAGTTGGAGAGGAAATGGCGTCTCACTAATTTAGAAGATCTTCACTTAGCCTGGAAAAAGTCTGTTGCTCTATAAAAAAGCCCTCCGTAAAGCTAGGACATCTTTCTACTCATCACTAATTGAAGAAAATAAGAACAACCCCAGGTTTCTTTTCAGCACTGTAGCCAGGCTGACAAAGAGTCAGAGCTCTATTGAGCTGAGTATTCCATTAACTTTAACTAGTAATGACTTCATGACTTTCTTTGCTAACAAAATTTTAACTATTAGAGAAAAAATTACTCATAACCATCCCAAAGACGTATCGTTATCTTTGGCTGCTTTCAGTGATGCCGGTATTTGGTTAGACTCTTTCTCTCCGATTGTTCTGTCTGAGTTATTCTCATTAGTTACTTCATCCAAACCATCAACATGTTTATTAGACCCCATTCCTACCAGGCTGCTCAAGGAAGCCCTACCATTATTTAATGCTTCGATCTTAAATATGATCAATCTATCTTTGTTAGTTGGCTATGTACCACAGGCTTTTAAGGTGGCAGTAATTAAACCATTACTTAAAAAGCCATCACTTGACCCAGCTATCTTAGCTAATTATAGGCCAATCTCCAACCTTCCTTTTCTCTCAAAAATTCTTGAAAGGGTAGTTGTAAAACAGCTAACTGATCATCTGCAGAGGAATGGTCTATTTGAAGAGTTTCAGTCAGGTTTTAGAATTCATCATAGTACAGAAACAGCATTAGTGAAGGTTACAAATGATCTTCTTATGGCCTCGGACAGTGGACTCATCTCTGTGCTTGTTCTGTTAGACCTCAGTGCTGCTTTTGATACTGTTGACCATAAAATTTTATTACAGAGATTAGAGCATGCCATAGGTATTAAAGGCACTGCACTGCGGTGGTTTGAATCATATTTGTCTAATAGATTACAATTTGTTCATGTAAATGGGGAATCTTCTTCACAGACTAAAGTTAATTATGGAGTTCCACAAGGTTCTGTGCTAGGACCAATTTTATTCACTTTATACATGCTTCCCTTAGGCAGTATTATTAGACGGTATTGCTTAAATTTTCATTGTTACGCAGATGATACCCAGCTTTATCTATCCATGAAGCCAGAGGACACACACCAATTAGCTAAACTGCAGGATTGTCTTACAGACATAAAGACATGGATGACCTCTAATTTCCTGCTTTTAAACTCAGATAAAACTGAAGTTATTGTACTTGGCCCCACAAATCTTAGAAACATGGTGTCTAACCAGATCCTTACTCTGGATGGCATTACCCTGACCTCTAGTAATACTGTGAGAAATCTTGGAGTCATTTTTGAGCAGGATATGTCATTCAAAGCGCATATTAAACAAATATGTAGGACTGCTTTTTTGCATTTACGCAATATCTCTAAAATCAGAAAGGTCTTGTCTCAGAGTGATGCTGAAAAACTAATTCATGCATTTATTTCCTCTAGGCTGGACTATTGTAATTCATTATTATCAGGTTGTCCTAAAAGTTCCCTAAAAAGCCTTCAGTTAATTCAAAATGCTGCAGCTAGAGTACTGACGGGGACTAGAAGGAGAGAGCATATCTCACCCATATTGGCCTCTCTTCATTGGCTTCCTGTTAATTCTAGAATAGAATTTAAAATTCTTCTTCTTACTTATAAGGTTTTGAATAATCAGGTCCCATCTTATCTTAGGGACCTCGTAGTACCATATCACCCCAATAGAGCGCTTCGCTCTCAGACTGCAGGCTTACTTGTAGTTCCTAGGGTTTGTAAGAGTAGAATGGGAGGCAGAGCCTTCAGCTTTCAGGCTCCTCTCCTGTGGAACCAGCTCCCAATTCAGATCAGGGAGACAGATACCCTCTCTACTTTTAAGATTAGGCTTAAAACTTTCCTTTTTGCTAAAGCTTATAGTTAGGGCTGGATCAGGTGACCCTGAACCATCCCTTAGTTATGCTGCTATAGACGTAGACTGCTGGGGGGTTCCCATGATGCACTGTTTCTTTCTCTTTTTGCTCTGTATGCACCACTCTGCATTTAATCATTAGTGATCGATCTCTGCTCCCCTCCACAGCATGTCTTTTTCCTGGTTCTCTCCCTCAGCCCCAACCAGTCCCAGCAGAAGACTGCCCCTCCCTGAGCCTGGTTCTGCTGGAGGTTTCTTCCTGTTAAAAGGGAGTATTTCCTTCCCACTGTAGCCAAGTGCTTGCTCACAGGGGGTCGTTTTGACCGTTGGGGTTTTACATAATTATTGTATGGCCTTGCCTTACAATATAAAGCGCCTTGGGGCAACTGTTTGTTGTGATTTGGCGCTATATAAAAAAATAGATTGATTGATTGATTGATTTGTGGATCACCAATTACATGCATTCATCGCTTTCCTTTGTGATGTAACGCACACTGGATATCCACTAGATGACAGTGTGGTTCCATTCATTACACAGCAGTCTATTTAGATCTCTCAGAGCCATTTGACTCCTTTTGACTTCTGATATGAGCTGGACGGACACGGACTACATTAGATGATGACGACTGCTCTCCTTGTCCGTTCAGCTCATATCAGAAGTCAAAATGAGTTTACGTCAGAGGAAAGCGTGTCATGACAGGACCAAGCGCTCCCTGCGCTACTGCCTGCACTGTTGTGATCGGTCCTTTTGATCGGCACATTTTGCTGATCACCGATCAAACCAATCAAGGCGTGATCGGCCGATCAGCCTACTGACCTCATTTGCTGCGCTGGCCATGAGAAGTTATTTTATTTTAATAAATGATGGCCAGTTTTAATGGCAAAATAAATAAACAAACCAAGAATCAAGTTTATTTGTGGTTCTAAATATTTTTAAGGTGGTTTTACTCACTTTTTTTTGCCTCTCCCATAATGTTTTTGTTTTCAAAACTTAATTTAAAAAGATAAATTAACAAATATTAAACAAACAGTTAATAGAAAAAGACAGAAGTAAAATGTACAAAAGTAAAGGGATTCTTTAACATTAATTCTCTTTAAAAAATTCCTTATAGAGTGTGACAGTTGCATTGGAACCGTTGTGCTGCATTTTATTTGTGGAAAGGTTTTGTTAAAAGCTGTTTACTAGGAATTTATTTTTATAATATTTTATACACTTGTTTATTTGAGAACATTTTATTTAACTTATTTCCAGGAAGCACTTTGCAATTATTTTATTTTCCTGTTTGAAAAATGTTATAAATTGTTGGTTTAAACAAGCAAATTTCACATACTGTACCAAAAATAAACTGAACCGAGATACATACTGAACCGTGAATTTTGTGTATCGTTGCAGCCCTACTTCTCACCAAAATTGGAGCCACTTTAACTTTTGACAACTGTACAAACATGAAATTCATCGCCATTCTTGCTGTTTTTACCCCATAACTCCATAACATTCAGTCATAGATAGTCCAAACTATATCTTTTTGGAATCTCTATGATCAGACAAGTAATGTGTAGCTTTCAGTTTAATTGGCGTATTTATAAATTTTGACCCTGTGTAATTCTTCACTTGACCCCTACCTGGCCGCCTATTGAAAATTAAAGTGGCCAGTCTGTTTATTTTTAAAGTGTAGTGTCTAAGCTGTATTTGTGCTGAATTTGATGTTTGTATCACCATTTGAAGGAATGTTTATCTGCTGCACTAATAAGCCAACAGAGCATCTACCAGCTGCTGTCTGTTAGCTTAAACGTGTATATAAGACAATCTGAATTGAAGGACAAATGCTGCTTTTAACAACCTGCACCTCATTTCTGGCATAAAATATGGTTGTTTACTCACCCATATAACTTTGGTGTGATTAGAAGTCCATCCATGGTTCAAACGACGTGTTCAGTTCAAATCTGAGGCAAACATTTTTCTTTTTCTTCTAAGGTGGATTAGCACTTTTTGTGGTACACAGCACCAAGACAGGAGGAACCTAGCAGTTGATGTGACTCCCAGATTTCAAAATGCTGCTCTTTTCAGCCAGGTGTGTGGTGCTGTAACATGTCAATCATCTGTGTCCAATCAGGTTTCAGGGGAGTCCAGTGCAACCCTGGCCTCAGTTCTAGCTCCACCCATGCCAGGAAGTGTTCAGCATTTGACATTTCCTGTTTCAGTGTGAATTTGCCACTAAGTTTCCACAACATTCCATGGGATCTCATCTGTCGATCCAGGAAGTGTTTGACATTTCCTGTTTCACGGTGGATTATGAATTTGGCACTTCTGTTTAGGCCACAGTGTACCATGAGCGAGCATCTCCGCCGCTTGCGCAGTGCTTTGCTTAGTCTCAGGTGCAAATGAAAACAGTTTCTGATGGGCCTGGCTGCCTGTCTGTTGAGTCTGGTGTTTTCTGCCTACCAGCCTGTGTGCATGCATGAAAAGTTGGAAGTAAACAACAGTGTTCTGTATATTGAACCAAATGTCATCTATTTTCTTCTCAGTGTAATGTAAAAAATCTTGGCCTGTAAAAGGACAGTAACTTACAGGTGGTTGTCCATGAATAGGTATTGCCGCTGTGTTGAACAGGAACTTTGAATTGTTTTTTGATCACATCAAAATAATAGCCACACTTTGTAGCCAGTTGTACATGCTTATAGTCTAGAATAGCACTGCATCACATGAGGTGGAATACTTCTAGTTTTGAACTACTCCATTTTTGTTCTACACCTCTGGCCTTATGCTTCCTTATGCTTGAGGCCACATAGGTAATCATTGAACCAAGGCATTTGTGCTTTGGGTGGGGGATGGTTTTAATACAGATGGAGCAGTCATGACAAGTATGGTTGTGAGCGCTGTGTTTAAGCTGTCTACACTACTGACTGGTCATTTTCCAAAAGTGATGCTAATATATCAGGTTCGTAGTTGAAGAGGTGATGTGTCGCCACACTCTTAAATAAGGTTTTTGTTCCAGTAAACATAGCAGTGAGATTGTAAACTTAATTGTTCTTCTGATCTTGGATATACGTAGTATCTTGAGCAGAGTGCACAGTTAGATGTTCAAACAGTTTATATTTTAGACCCCAAAAGCTAATAAGCTAAACTCAGGTTTATCAATTAGAGCAACACCCCACCTTGATTCATATCACAAGGCACGTGTACGCTGGTGGGCAGGCTTCATTTAAGGAGATGATAGCAGTAGGTTTAAGCCAGGTTACATGTAAACCAATCATATTAAAGTGGTGTTCCATAATTGGATTGTTTATCAACAGTAATTTTGAGGATATTGACCTTATGTTAATGAGACCCAAACTAAAGACCTCAGTTGGGTTGGAAATTGGACTATTGGGATTTGAGGGTGGTTTGAGAGTAGTATATATGAGATGCTTAAAATTGCATTCGGGTTTAAGAAATTCCACGTAGGATGTTGGTATCAGATACAAAATATTTGATGTTGCAGGAACAGCCAGTGGGGCATCCTCAATTTTAATGTCGTCCAATGAAGTAATGAGTATTAAGTTTGCAAAAGGATCCCTCTGTGCTCTTTATGGGCACGTCTGCAGAAACAGGCCACAGTCTCAACTAGACAAATTTCCCGCCCCGCCACATAAACTGCACTATCACCATGGTGGATTTTCTGTGCTAATCCCCCCACTAATGGAGTACATGTCCACATTAGTCGTAAGGCCTGCAGGTTCGCTAATCTCCTGCTCCGTGTCCTGCTGTAAAGTCCTAATGTTGCCTTCCTTGTAGAGCTCTATTTATTGTTTAATATATTTATTGAACTTTTCATGATATAAAAATACAGTACAAAAATACACATGCAAAAAACCCACCTTAAAACAAAGAACATGTGGATTTACCGCCACTTTAAAGGCACACAATTATATGTAAACAAGAATACGAAAAAACATAATAAATACACATAACCAACCAAAATCATTCCAAAAAAAATTATTAAACAAAAACTACTCCCAAACCTGTGTCGATGGTTGGTCAAAAATATCAAAAAAGGCTTCCAAACTTTATAAAATTTATTTTCGATACCCTTTATCACACACCTGATTTTTTTTTTTTTTTTTTTTTTTTTGGGGGTCCCAAAGTTTTAAATTAGACAGCACATCTTTTATCCAGTGTAATATGATGGGTGGGGCAGCTTCCTTCCATTTTAAGAGGAGACGATGGGCCAAGAGATTTGAAAAGGCAATAACTCTACAACCTCCACTTGGTAAACCCAGTCCTTCAGGGGTGACCCAGAAAAGCAAAAGTAACCAGTGTGGGGTTATCTTTGTTGCAAGGACAGTAGAAAGTGCTTCACAAATGTCCTTTCAAAATATTTGGATTTTAGGACAAGTCCAAAACATATGTATCGGAGTCGCTTCCCCTGATTTACATCTATTGCACGTTGGATCAATTTGAGGATAAAGTTTGGCGAGTTTTGATTTGTGTAGGTGTGTCTGGTGAACCACTTTAAATTGAATAAGAGAATGTCTTGACCAGATTGAAGATGAATGAATGTTCCTCAAAACATCAACCCATACTGCCTCATTAAATGTAATTTGAAGATCTGGCTCCCAAGATTGTTTAATTACAAGAGAGGAGGGTGAATTTATATGAGATTAGATTCAACATGACAGAAATGGCTTTGTTTCTGGTTGGGTCAAAGGACATGAGCTCATCAATAACATTACAAGGAGGCTTAACTGGAAACCCAGGGGAGGATGATTGAATAAACTATCTTACCTGTAAATATCTAAAGACATGAGAAGCTGGCAGGCTGTACTTTTCTGACAGTATCGCAAAAGAAACAAATGTGCCCTCAAAAAATCCTTTTTAATATTCTAAACCCTTACATTGTCACACACTAAACGTAGCATCCTGCAATGATGGAGAGAACAGGATGTTGGACAAGATTGGACTGGAGAGGCTCATCTGCTACTGTGGGATTAATACTTGTGGAATTAAAGCACAGGGGTAGTGATGCACCAATCAAGGAGGATGGAGACCCAGGACTACAAAAGTGTTTTTCCATCTTTAGCCAGGTGGGGCCAGTTTCACTAAAGTTGTAATACTCCCAGTAAGACAGACATAAGAAGGAGTTCTTGAACCTGGTGGTTCTGCATCTCACAGTTGTGAACCTGCAGCCTGAGGGGAGGAGTGTGAATAGTCCATGTTGGGGGTGAGTGGGGTCTTTGATGATGGAGATGGCTCTCCTGTGGACTCTGCGGTGGTAGATGCTCTGCTGAGAGGGTTGTGGGGTCCTGGTGATCTTAGATGCAGTCATTACCACTCTTGGCAGGCGTTTGCGGTCCCACACAGTAGAGCTGCCATACCACACAGTGATGCAGGTGGTCAGGACTGACTCAATGATGCAGCTATAGAAGTTGCTGAGGATCTTGGGTGCCATCCCAAATTTCTTCAGTCTCCTCAGGAAATACAGCTGCTGCTGAGCCTTCTTCACCACCTGTGTGGTGTTGAATGTCCAGGTGAGGTCATCACTGATGTGGACCCCCAGGTACTTGAAGTTCCTCACCCTCTCCACCTCAAGACCTCGGTTGAACAGCGGCTGATGATACCTCCTCTCCTTCCTCATGTCCACTATCATCTCCTTGGTGTTGTCTGTGTTGAGGGTGTGGTTGTTATCTCCACACCACGCCACCAGACTGTCCACCTCCCTCCTGTAGGCCACCTTGTCTCTGCCAGTGATGAGTCCTATCACGGCGGTGTTGTTGGCAAACTTGATGATGGTGTTGTTGGGGTGGGAAGTGACGCAGTCATGGGTGAACAGGGTGTAGATGATGGGGCTGAGGACATAGCCTTGTGGGGTCCCCATGTTGGTCGTGATAGTGGCTGACGTCCTTCTCCCGATCCTGACAGACTGTGGTGTGCTAGTCAGGAAGCTGAGAAGCCAGTAACAGTGAGAGGGGTGAAGTTCGAGGGCTAACAGTTTGTGGGGGGTGACCATGATGAAGGCGAAGCTGTAGTCGATCAAGAGCATCCTAATGTAGGAGTTTTTATTTTCCAGATGGGAGAGGGAGATGTGAAGGGCGGCGGCGATGGCGTCGGATGTAGACCAGTTGTGCCTGTAGGCGTACTGCAGGAGGTCGGTGGTGTCCGGGATACTGTTATGAATGTGAGACAGTATCACTCCATCATTCCTCTCTCATTAATGAGAGAGGAAGAGTTGACCACTAAGTGAAGTCACGCTGAACCTCAACCAGTAGTTTGTTAAAATTGTTTTTGTCGAGGTCTTTATAAGTCTTTGTTACGGTGATGCTAAAATAAACTAAACTATGTGTAGTAATCTTAATAGGAATATTAACAGTGGTAAGCTTTAAAGCAGGGGTTTTCAAAGTGTGGGAGGGTGAGCCGTGAGCACCCCCCCAACCAGAGAACAAATAAATAGCTGCCCCCCCCCCATGATAAACATACACACAATTTTAATATCTTTGTGTTTTTTTATTCTTTTACACATCTTGAACACATTTTAAAAGTATTTGTGTGTTTTTAAGGGACTGTTTTTGCATTTACACATTTTACAGCCTTTGTCAACATTTTAAACTTTCTATTCTTTAACACATTTTACACCGTTTTCAAACATTTTAAATGTGCTTTTAAAGAACTTTCTATTCTATTTTTGTCTTTTGTCATATTTTAAACATAGTTTTTTGTTTTTAACATTTAAACATCTTTGACTTTTACTAAAACATTATAACATAAATAACAAAGGATGGGTATTGATGAAATTTTATCAATACCATTATCGATTCCGCTTATCAATCAATCAATTTTTTTATATAGCGCCAAATCACAACAAACAGTTGCCCCAAGGCGCTTTATATTGTAAGGCAAGGCCATACAATAATTATGTAAAACCCCAACGGTCAAAACGACCCC
Source organism: Thalassophryne amazonica (assembly GCF_902500255.1). Lineage (NCBI taxonomy): Eukaryota > Metazoa > Chordata > Actinopteri > Batrachoidiformes > Batrachoididae > Thalassophryne > Thalassophryne amazonica. The sequence goes on along the minus strand of NW_022986241.1, from coordinate 599,942 downwards.
CTGTGAGCAAGCACTTGGCTACAAGCACTTATCAATCTGATTCCTTATCAATTCCCTTATGGATACCTCTTGTGAATTTTCTGTGTGCTACAAGTAGGTTTTACAGGTTTTCTATGTCAGTAACATTTTATTGAGTCTTAAAGTAAATAAATATGAAATTGGTTACTGGATCCTTGATCTCTGGACATAAATAAAAATAAACAAAATCTGTAGTTTTTTTTTCTTCAAAAGCATTTCCTTTCAGACATTAATGGCACAAATCTAACTCCATACCTCTGAGCTGGCAGCCGGTCTGCTCTGTGTAAAGCCTGATCCCGTCAGAAGCTAAGCAGTACAGCGTCTGGTTAGTACTTGGATGGGAGAACTCTTCCGCACACGAGTGGCTGTGTGTGTTTCTCCAGGTATAACAGGAGTTGCATCATGAAGGACATCCAGTGTACAACTTGTGCCAAATAACTATGCAGATCTGACTGTATGCGCTGTGGGGACCCCGGACAATAACAGGAGCTCCTGAACTGACAACAACCACCTCTGAGCTGAACTCTTGCAAATGGCTGTGCTGCACGTCAGGACATCTCATTTTTGGGAGGAAAAAAAAAACATTTTAGTCTGTTGTCTGGGGAGGTGATGGTCTAGTGGTTAAGGTGTTGGGCTTGACTCCAGAAGATCATGGGTTCAAATCCCCACCTGACTGGAAAATCACTAAGGGCCCTTGGGCAAGGCCTTTAATCCTATCCCTATTGGTCCCAGTGTGTAGCGAGCGCCTTGTATGGCAGCACCCTGACATTGGGGTGAATGTGAGGCATGATTGTAAAGCGCTTTGTATCTCTGATACAGATGGAAAAGAGCTATATAAATGCAGTCCATTTACCATTTGTCTCTGTTAAAACATTTGGAAAGAGGTGTCATTTGATTTAAACAGCGATTCGCTTTGAAGTTATTAATTCCGACTGGACTCTGTCTCAGCAGAGAGTGGCGCAGTGTTTGGATGGGTACAAATGGAACGGAGGACGATTCTTCTTTTTTTTTTCTCGCAACAAGAGGAGTCCCAGTTAGTGACTTTAATCTGCACAAAAGTTACTCACGATTGATATTTTTAAATGGCTTTGAGAGGGGTTAAGAAGTGGACTTGCCGCTTTTCAAAAGCTGCAAAGCAATGAACCAATGAAGCAGTGGGTTGGATCACTGTTTCGTTGTTTCAAGATTCAAAGCGGAGCCATTGCAGAAGTGGTCAGCGACTGTATTTAAATCTACACTGTACACCAAGTCTCCACAAGTCAACACACCAAGGCCAAAAATCCTTTTATCAGTACATTCCTGGATTGATACATTTTATTCATCCCGCTGGACTTTGCTGACATTGAAGCGTCAAAACCACAGAAGAAGAGGTGAGCCAAGCTTCCACGTTCAGAGGACATGTCCATTGCTCATGGACAGATTTCAATCATGTTGACCTTAAGACAATGTTCCATAAACTCCATCGTGATGTAAAATGTGCAACCAGAGGAGATAAAACACAAGACCAGGTCTATACAAGCATTGCTAATGTCTATACAGACAGACAGAGACTGTCCCACCTGCTATTTTAATTCTGGACAATTTACTGAGCACCGCTCATAGAATTTCAGTTAGTCTCGTCAAGAAACAGGTGGAATATACCGGAAAGCTGTGCATGTTGGCAAAACCACAAACGGAGGATAAAGAGACAATATTTCCTTCCATAATTAAGTGGTTTTGGTTCTTCTTGTCATTTTGTGACATTTGGTTGATAAACAGGTGTATGTTTCCTGCCTGTGTCGTCTGTGGACACAGACCATTAACTCTTAGCTTATGTCTACTTGATATTTTCTCCTGCTCGACCGATGTCTACTTAAAATACTTGTCATTAGTGATTAAAATTGGTTGACAAGACCGAGGATTTTTTTTTTATTTGCACATTAAAATAAACAGCTGCTTGGAGATTATAATGACTGTGCTACTTACAGTCACTCACACACACAGAAATGTGCACACACACACACAGACCACTGACTTCATGAATGAAACTGGGTCAATAAAAAGATATTTGTGCAAATATATATATATATATATATATATATATATAGTAATGGTTTTAGGAGCCGCGCGTTGCCTGACACAGCAGCAGCTTGGAACAGATCAGATCCATGTAACTTTCAACACTAATATTTGTGAATGTGTGTGTGTCAGAGTAAGTTTAATACTTACCTGACATGATTGTTGTATGGCTGGGGGGCCTGGCTGCCTTTTTGTTTCTGTCTTTTGTTTTTCCTTCCAGGTGGCTTGCATTTGGGACTGAGTGGCTGTGTTGCTGAGGTTATCAGGACCTCACCCTGATCACCTGCGGCTCGTCAGGACTCACAGCTGAGGTGCATCTATATGGATTGGAACATGGTGGCATTTAAGACTGGAGTATACAGTGTGTATTTGCCAGAGACACGACCTTGTGACCAGACGGGTGAGATCGTCGTCTCGGGAGCCATCTCATCATCAGTGGATGCAGAGAACGTCCAGGGTTTGATGCACGGTCTGTGAAAGAGGAGGGGGTGAGGTCTCACGCTCGTCAGCACACTTCCTGAGGTACGTTAGATTTTGTGACTAACATTTATACAGTCAGTAAATGTGGTGTCCCTCACACCTTTATTATATTGAGCTGTATGTTAGTCATGTATCGGCTTCCACTGCAGTGGAGTTTTGTGAACTGGATGTTCCATGCCTGCAGGTTGGGAAGCTGATTAGTAATCAAGCCAGGAAGTGTTTGCTGTTTGTACACCTTTAAGTGTTCTCTCTGTGTGTAGAGTGTGGACTCACATAATGGTTCCTTCTTTCACAGACTCGGTTTGTTGCGGCCACCTGGGGGGTGTCGGCGGGGTCCTTGGGTCCGAACAGCTTCTGGCTCCGGACCGTTAGCGCTGCTGGGAGCGCACCACGCCAGACCGCACTTTGTTATTTTTGTATCACTGTTATGTATTAAATTCAGTTACCCTTTGTACCGTGCTCTGCTTATTTCATACTGGGTCCTTCAAACGCTGGTCGGTTCTCCGAGCTGCGTCCGACACATAACAATGATTTAATGTTAATTAATTTTACTGGCTCGATATCCAGGTCAGAATGACATTTTAACACGTATTTTGCGAGTGTTTTTCTGAGTGTGTTCAGTCGTGAATCCCCATTGAAAATGGATTAACATCTCGGAACTTCTCGTCAATATTTTGTCTGGTTAGGAGACGTCATGTCGCTGTCCATGAAGGGACGTTCACGTTTAGTGGACAGTGTTGGGAGTGTGAACTCTAGTTCTCATATATAACCTCTTTGATTAGAGCATAACTAGCAAGGCTACTTTGTGTTGCTGGTTTTAACAAAAAAGTTATGATCATTAATTGAGCCTTAAAAAAGGAGCATTTTAACACTAAGTTCTTAATAAAATGGTTATAATAAAAATGTTGGAAAAAAGGCTTGAAATTGAAAGTTTATTAAACGTCTGGACGTTGAATAAACGGCCAAAAGCTCTTTGAACTTGTGTATCAGATGGTAAAAAGTGTTGCAGAAATTCAGTCCATTAATGTTTTTGTTTTTGCAAACAGCAACATTACAAAGTATGAATTAAATTATTTGGCTTATATATTTTTAATGAGTTGTAATGTCACTATAGATGTGTTCATATCATATTTGTTGACTTCTGACATCTTATTCGAGTGCCATGTATTTAGTAATAATCATCCATCTTCTGTACCCGCTTACAACAATTAAGGGTCATCAGGGGTCGGAGCCCATTGCAGCTGTCATGGAGGGTGAGGCGGGTACACCCTGTACAGGACGACGATCTGTCACAGGGCCACATATAGACACACACACACACACCAAGGGTCAATTTAAAGTTTTCAGTTCACCTAACATGCAGGTCTTTGGATGTGTGAGGAAGCTGCAGCACCCGGAGAGAACCCACATAAACATGGGGAGAACATTCAAACTCCACACAGAAAGGCCACAGGTGGGAATCGATCCCATGACCTTCTTGCTGTGAGGCAACAGTGCGAACCACTAATCCACTGTGCTGCCCTAAATAATAATAATACATTTGTAAAGTATTTTAAATGAAGGAAAAAAAACCTCAAAGTGTTGAACAAAGCTGCAGACCAACATAAAACAAACATCCCCATATCCCAAAATCAATCAATCAATCAATTTTTTTATATAGCGCCAAATCACAACAAACAGTTGCCCCAAGGCGCTTTATATTGTAAGGCAAGGCCATACAATAATTATGTAAAACCCCAACGGTCAAAACGACCCCCTGTGAGCAAGCACTTGGCTACAGTGGGAAGGAAAAACTCCCTTTTAACAGGAAGAAACCTCCAGCAGAACCAGGCTCAGGGAGGGGCAGTCTTCTGCTGGGACTGGTTGGGGCTGAGGGAGAGAACCAGGAAAAAGACATGCTGTGGAGGGGAGCAGAGATCGATCACTAATGATTAAATGCAGAGTGGTGCATACAGAGCAAAAAGAGAAAGAAACAGTGCATCATGGGAACCCCCCAGCAGTCTACGTCTATAGCAGCATAACTAAGGGATGGTTTAGGGTCACCTGATCCAGCCCTAACTATAAGCTTTAGCAAAAAGGAAAGTTTTAAGCCTAATCTTAAAAGTAGAGAGGGTGTCTGTCTCCCTGATCTGAATTGGGAGCTGGTTCCACAGGAGAGGAGCCTGAAAGCTGAAGGCTCTGCCTCCCATTCTACTCTTACAAACCCTAGGAACTACAAGTAAGCCTGCAGTCTGAGAGCGAAGCGCTCTATTGGGGTGATATGGTACTACGAGGTCCCTAAGATAAGATGGGACCTGATTATTCAAAACCTTATAAGTAAGAAGAAGAATTTTAAATTATATTCTAGAATAAACAGGAAGCCAATGAAGAGAGGCCAATATGGGTGAGATATGCTCTCTCCTTCTAGTCCCCGTCAGTACTCTAGCTGCAGCATTTTGAATTAACTGAAGGCTTTTTAGGGAACTTTTAGGACAACCTGATAATAATGAATTACAATAGTCCAGCCTAGAGGAAATAAATGCATGAATTAGTTTTTCAGCATCACTCTGAGACAAGACCTTTCTGATTTTAGAGATATTGCGTAAATGCAAAAAAGCAGTCCTACATATTTGTTTAATATGCGCTTTGAATGACATATCCTGATCAAAAATGACTCCAAGATTTCTCACAGTATTACTAGAGGTCAGGGTAATGCCATCCAGAGTAAGGATCTGGTTAGACACCATGTTTCTAAGATTTGTGGGGCCAAGTACAATAACTTCAGATTTATCTGAGTTTAAAAGCAGGAAATTAGAGGTCATCCATGTCTTTATGTCTGTAAGACAATCCTGCAGTTTAGCTAATTGGTGTGTGTCCTCTGGCTTCATGGATAGATAAAGCTGGGTATCATCTGTGTAACAATGAAAATTTAAGCAATACCATCTAATAATACTGCCTAAGGGAAGCATGTATAAAGTGAATAAAATTGGTCCTAGCACAGAACCTTGTGGAACTCCATAATTAACTTTAGTCTGTGAAGAAGATTCCCCATTTACATGAACAAATTGTAATCTATTAGACAAATATGATTCAAACCACCGCAGTGCAGTGCCTTTAATACCTATGGCATGCTCTAATCTCTGTAATAAAATTTTATGGTCAACAGTATCAAAAGCAGCACTGAGGTCTAACAGAACAAGCACAGAGATGAGTCCACTGTCCGAGGCCATAAGAAGATCATTTGTAACCTTCACTAATGCTGTTTCTGTACTATGATGAATTCTAAAACCTGACTGAAACTCTTCAAATAGACCATTCCTCTGCAGATGATCAGTTAGCTGTTTTACAACTACCCTTTCAAGAATTTTTGAGAGAAAAGGAAGGTTGGAGATTGGCCTATAATTAGCTAAGATAGCTGGGTCAAGTGATGGCTTTTTAAGTAATGGTTTAATTACTGCCACCTTAAAAGCCTGTGGTACATAGCCAACTAACAAAGATAGATTGATCATATTTAAGATCGAAGCATTAAATAATGGTAGGGCTTCCTTGAGCAGCCTGGTAGGAATGGGGTCTAATAAACATGTTGATGGTTTGGATGAAGTAACTAATGAGAATAACTCAGACAGAACAATCGGAGAGAAAGAGTCTAACCAAATACCGGCATCACTGAAAGCAGCCAAAGATAACGATACGTCTTTGGGATGGTTATGAGTAATTTTTTCTCTAATAGTTAAAATTTTGTTAGCAAAGAAAGTCATGAAGTCATTACTAGTTAAAGTTAATGGAATACTCAGCTCAATAGAGCTCTGACTCTTTGTCAGCCTGGCTACAGTGCTGAAAAGAAACCTGGGGTTGTTCTTATTTTCTTCAATTAGTGATGAGTAGAAAGATGTCCTAGCTTTACGGAGGGCTTTTTTATAGAGCAACAGACTCTTTTTCCAGGCTAAGTGAAGATCTTCTAAATTAGTGAGACGCCATTTCCTCTCCAACTTACGGGTTATCTGCTTTAAGCTACGAGTTTGTGAGTTATACCACGGAGTCAGACACTTCTGATTTAAAGCTCTCTTTTTCAGAGGAGCTACAGCATCCAAAGTTGTCTTCAATGAGGATGTAAAACTATTGACGAGATACTCTATCTCCCTTACAGAGTTTAGGTAGCTACTCTGCACTGTGTTGGTATATGGCATTAGAGAACATAAAGAAGGAATCATATCCTTAAACCTAGTTACAGCGCTTTCTGAAAGACTTCTAGTGTAATGAAACTTATTCCCCACTGCTGGGTAGTCCATCAGAGTAAATGTAAATGTTATTAAGAAATGATCAGACAGAAGGGAGTTTTCAGGGAATACTGTTAAGTCTTCTATTTCCATACCATAAGTCAGAACAAGATCTAAGATATGATTAAAGTGGTGGGTGGACTCATTTACTTTTTGAGCAAAGCCAATAGAGTCTAATAATAGATTAAATGCAGTGTTGAGGCTGTCATTCTCAGCATCTGTGTGGATGTTAAAATCGCCCACTATAATTATCTTATCTGAGCTAAGCACTAAGTCAGACAAAAGGTCTGAAAATTCACAGAGAAACTCACAGTAACGACCAGGTGGACGATAGATAATAACAAATAAAACTGGTTTTTGGGACTTCCAATTTGGATGGACAAGACTAAGAGACAAGCTTTCAAATGAATTAAAGCTCTGTCTGGGTTTTGGATTAATTAATAAGCTGGAATGGAAGATTGCTGCTAATCCTCCACCCCGGCCCGTGCTACGAGCATTCTGACAGTTAGTGTGACTCGGGGGTGTTGACTCATTTAAACTAACATATTCATCCTGCTGTAACCAGGTTTCTGTTAGGCAGAATAAATCAATATGTTGATCAATTATTATATCATTTACCAACAGGGACTTAGAAGAGAGAGACCTAATGTTTAATAGACCACATTTAACTGTTTTAGTCTGTGGTGCAGTTGAAGGTGCTATATTATTTTTTCTTTTTGAATTTTTATGCTTAAATAAATTTTTGCTGGTTATTGGTGGTCTGGGAGCAGGCACCGTCTCTACGGGGATGGGGTAATGAGGGGATGGCAGGGGGAGAGAAGCTGCAGAGAGGTGTGTAAGACTACAACTCTGCTTCCTGGTCCCAACCCTGGATAGTCACAGTTTGGAGGATTTAAGAAAATTGGCCAGATTTCTAGAAATGAGAGCTGCTCCATCCAAAGTGGGATGGATGCCGTCTCTCCTAACAAGACCAGGTTTTCCCCAGAAGCTTTGCCAATTATCTATGAAGCCCACCTCATTTTTTGGACACCACTCAGACAGCCAGCAATTCAAGGAGAACATGCGGCTAAACATGTCACTCCCGGTCCGATTGGAGAGGGGCCCAGAGAAAACTACAGAGTCCGACATTGTTTTTGCAAAGTTACACACCGATTCAATGTTAATTTTAGTGACCTCCGATTGGCGTAACCAGGTGTCATTACTGCCGACGTGAATTACAATCTTACCAAATTTACGCTTAGCCTTAGCCAGCAGTTTCAAATTTCCTTCAGTGTCGCCTGCTCTGGCCCCCGGAAGACAATTGACTATGGTTGCTGGTGTCGCTAACTTCACATTTCTCAAAACAGAGTCGCCAATAACCAGAGTTTGATCCTCGGCGGGTTAGAGAAAAACGGTTAGAGATGTGAACGGGTTGGCGGTGTACACGGGGCTTCTGTTTAGGGCTACGCTTCCTCCTCACAGTCACCCAGTCGGCCTGCTTTCCCGACTGCTCGGGATCTGCCAGGGGGGAACTAACGGCGGCTAAGCTACCTTGGTCCGCACCAACTACAGGGGCCTGGCTAGCTGTAGAATTTTCCACGGTGCGGAGCCGAGTCTCCAATTCGCCCAGCCTGGCCTCCAAAGCTACGAATAAGCTACACTTATTACAAGTACCGTTACTGCTAAAGGAGGCCGAGGAATAACTAAACATTTCACACCCAGAGCAGAAAAGTGCGGGAGAGACAGAAGAAGCCGCCATGCTAAATCGGCTAAGAGCTAGTAGCTACGCTAACCTAGCGGATTCCTAAAAACACGCAAAGTGAATAATGTGTAAATAATTTAGAGGTGATTCAGCAGAAGGAGTGCTTTAGTTAAGGCACGTAAAGATTACACTGGGAAACAAATCGTAATCTAGATAACTAGATCAATCTAACTGCGCAGATTAAACAGCTAACAGATACAGAAAAACACCGCTGTGCTCCGGAACAGGAAGTGATACAATACCGCAGTGAGAGCCAACCACCAGTAGAGGCAAGCAAGAGGATCCAACACGTAATGTGATTGGAATCAGTCAGCGGCTGGAATGAAGGAAAAACACTGCAGCAGGAGGCGGGACAGAAAACTGGTCCAGCCTCCGGATTTAGCCTGACACCTCGGACCGAGGGACACAGCAGGACCTCATAAAAATATTGCTTCAAACCGGATCTGTGACGCTGGCCCGGTTTGTTCAAAAGAGGTGCGACCTTTTGCGCTAAACACCCCAAATACACACACACACAGGCACACACTTTTAAGAGCAAATATCCCCAGACCCGTGCGTGTAGTGGTCCCATACTATGAACAAAAGTGGATGGATAGCAAAGTCATGACGGATAATACAGAAATAGTGGACCTTTTAATAGTTGTAATAGTAGTAAAAATAAAAACAGTAACAGAAAAGAATTAAAAACAAGAAAAAATAATGAAAAGAAGATGAAAAACTTCAAACCTTCAAACTAATTACAAAAAATGTTTTAAAAATAGTAATGGAGTCACATTTTAAATCAATCAATCAATCAATCAACTTTTTTCTTATATAGCTCCAAATCACAACAAACAGTTGCCCCAAGGCGCTCCATTTTGTAAGGCAAGGCCATACAATAATTATGAAAAACCCCAACGGTCAAAACGACCCCCTATGAGCAAGCACTTGGCCACAGTGGGAAGGAAAAACTCCCTTTTAACAGGAAGAAACCTCCAGCAGAACCAGGCTCAGGGAGGGGCAGTCTTCTGCTGAGACTGGTTGGGGCTGAGGGAAAGAACCAGGAAAAAGACATGCTGTGGAGGGGAGCAGAGATCAATCACTAATGATTAAATGCAGAGTGATGCATACGGAGCAAAAAGAGAAAGAAACAGTGCATCATGGGAACCCCCCACAGTCTACGTCTAAAGCAACATAACCAAGGGATGGTCCAGGGTCACCCGATCCAGCCCTAACTATAAGCCTTAGCGAAAAGGAAAGTTTTAAGCCTAATCTTAAAAGTAGAGAGGGTGTCTGTCTCCCTGATCTGAATTGGGAGCTGGTTCCACAGGAGAGGAGCCTGAAAGCTGAAGGCTCTGCCTCCCATTCTACTCTTACAAACCCTAGGAACTACAAGTAAGCCCGCAGTCTGAGAGCGAAGCGCTCTAATGGGGTAATATGGTACTACGAGGTCCCTAAGATAAGATGGGACCTGATTATTCAAAACCTTATAAGTAAGAAGAAGATGCCAACAGGCAGCCTGTTCCACAAGATACTACCACAGCAAAAAAGGGCTCTGAAGCCTGCTGACTTCTTTTTAACCCTTGAGACACAGAGCAAGTCTGCATCCAAGGACCACAGGGCACGAGGAGGCACATAAGGCTGAACAAGTTCAGCAAGATAGTTGAGTTCATGACTGTTTAGAGCCTGAAATGTCGAACAAAATCTTGAAATCTCGTCCTCGAATCAGTGAAGGGAAGCCAGAATGTCTGTGATCAAACCTCCTGGTTTTCATCAAAACTCATGCAACAGTAATTCTGTACCATCTGTAGACATCCTACACTATTTTATATCAATCCAGGAAATAAAACACAGCAATAGTCAGTTGTGGAAGACAAGGACGTGAATTACAATTTGTGAAGTTTAAAACAAATGCTGATGTACATTTCCACTTTATCAGTTCCATCAGTGCAATAACTTACTGTCATCAGGTCAAACTCACCACTGATACTTTATTTTAGTGAGTGTTGTTTGAACATTTATTGTTAAATTAATTGTATTGTTTCTTTACAGACATGCAGCCGTTGTTGGTGATTAAAGAAGAAACTCTCCCTGAACACCAGGAATGGAATCTGAGTGTTGACCAGGAGGACATTAAAGAAGAAGAGAAGCTGTGGATAAGTCAGCAGGGAGAGCAGCTTCAGCAGCTGGAGGAGGCAGATCTCACCAAGTTTGGTTTCACTGCCGTCCCTGTGAAGAGTGAAAATGATGATGAAAAACCAGAGACATCACAGCTTCATCAAAGCCGAAGTGATGAGAGCACAGAGGCTGAGCCTGTAGCCAGCAGCTCATCTGTACACAGAACACTGACAGCAGAAGCTGATGGAGAGGACGATGGAGGACCACAACCAGCCAGCAACTCAGGTCCAAACAGTCATTTACAACCAGATACCAGTGGCAGGAGTTCAGACAGTTCTGGAACTGAGACTGATGACAGTGATGACTGGAAACAGACCAGAGAACTTCAGTCAAGTTTTAACTGTCGAAAAAATGCCAACATTATTCGTTCAGGCAACACTGATGAGAAACAATTTAAAGGCTCTAAATATGAAAAAGCATCTGGTCACATGAACAACTCAGAGCAACAAAAGGAGAGGCAAGCAAGCGGAAAACCATTTAGCTGTTCTGATCAGAGTAAAAGACAGAAACAGAAGAGCACTGTAAACAAAGACATTAGAATTCAGACAGGACAAAAACCATTTGTCTGTTCTGAGTGTGGTAAAAGATTTGGACGAAAGGACACCCTGAAAGCACACATGATAATTCATACAGGGCAAAAAGCATTTGTCTGTTCTGAGTGTGGTAAAAGTTTTGGAGAAAAGGGCAACCTGAAAAAACACATGATAATTCATACAGGGCAAAAAGCATTTGTCTGTTCTGAGTGCAGTAAAAGGTTCGGACAAAAGGGCGACCTGAAAAAACACATGATAATTCATACAGGGCAAAAAGCATTTGTCTGTTCTGAGTGCGGTAAAAGGTTTGGACAAAAGGGCGACCTGAAAAAACACATGATAATTCATACAGGGCAAAAAGCATTTGTCTGTTCTGAGTGTGGTAAAACTTTTGGACGAAAGGACACCCTGAAAACACACATGATAATTCATACAGGACAAAAAGCATTTGTCTGTTCTGAGTGTGGACAAAGATTTGGATATAAGAGCACCCTGAAAACACACATGATAATTCATACAGGATGCAGTAAATGGTTGTCTTTTGGTTTTTCATTTATCAAAGATAAAAAACGAACCATTCACTGCCTCCCGAAAAAACGAACAACTCACTGCCTCCCGAAAAACCGAACCATTTACTGCCTCCCGAAAAAACGAACAACTCACTGCCCCCCGAAAAAATGAACAACTCACTGCCCCTTGAAAACACGAGCAACTCACCAGCTCATCTACAAAATAATTCACAGGTGTACACAGACCCAGAACAGCAGGAACTAGAAGCGGAATTGGCAAATAAGATTGAAGAAACAAGAAAAATGGACATGAAAGAGCGCCCAAAGCTGACTAAACTAAAAGAGAATAAAAAATTCAAAAATATCCTTCAAAAAGTTAACATAGGACTGATCAAACTGGTCCCAAGAGGAGCCACATTGACAGAGTTAAACTCTGTAAATTATGGAGCGGCATGGTACATACAAAGTAAATTAGCCCCACAAGATTTGGAGAGAAACAGTACCACAAATAAGAAAAAGAATACCATGCCACGATGGAAAAAGAAATTACAACAAAAAAATCAGCTGCCTAAGAGCAGAGATCTCCCAAATGGCCACATTTTTGGGAAACAAGAACCACAAAAAGAATCTTCTAAAAAAAAATAAATCGCATTAAAAGAAAATACAATGTTGAAGACAAACTGCTAGGTGGAAGGCTGGCTGAACATCAAGCCTTAGTAAAAGCTTTCGCAGCACAAATTAGGAATAAAGACAAGAAAATACAAGCAAAACAGATAAACTATTTGCAACAAACCCCAGACTAGTGTACAGAAAGCTGGCAAATGACACAATAGAAGTACAACAACCACCTGAGAGAAAGTAAATTGAAAAATGTTGGAGACCACTCTTTGAAGACCCAAAACAACACCAAGAGGCTGAGTGGATTGAAAAAATACAACAGAAAAACAAAGACAAACAACAAATGCCAGCAATTGTAATCAATGAAGAAGAGATCAGAAAGAAAATGAGTGAATACAGTAACTTCAAGGCACCTGGCATCGACAAAATCCCAAATTTTTGGCTGAAAAGACTGAGACCAAGACCTGAAAAATGACCTAAGAACAACATGGTCATTGAAAGACATCGATATCATCCCAGTTGTGCTGGGAGCAACAGGCCTGATGAAGAAGAACCTGAAGAATCAGTGCATGGACAGAATATACCTACCTCGCAGAGAAGGAGGTATGGGCCTTACTGAAATCAACCAGGCCTACAGAGCATCGATAATAAGTATTGGACAGTACTTAAAGAGCTCTGAAGAAGAAATCATAAAAACGGTCACACAACATCACGAGGCCATAACTGAACGGACCTCAATCACTAAACTGGCAAAAAACTTTGGCGGAGAACTTCTACAAGAGAGAAAAAGCAACAGTCTCATGCCTGCAACAAAACTTGCAAGACAGACCAGAGAACAATACTGCAAAAGAGAAGGAAAACATCGAGTGGAAAGATGGAAACAACACAAAAGAGCCGGACGTTTCCAAGCAGAACTCGAAAAGGAATACATCGACAAAGTTGGATCAATGCAGTGGCTAAAAAATGGAAAACTTGGTTTTGATGGAGAAAGAATTCTGATTGGAGCACAAGATCAGGGACTTCTAACTAATGGCTTCAAAAAAATGGCAGGGATCTCACAAATTGATAAATGCCGATTCTGTCATACAGCTGTTGAGAGTGTAAACCATCTAACATCAGCATGCCAGATCCTCATGGCAGATGGGCATTATACATCCAGACATAACAAGATCTGTCAATATCTCCACTGGAAGATCTGCAAGGAACTGGAGATGGAAGTCAAAGAACATGTCTGGGAGCAGGAGCCAACACCAGTCTCATCCAATGGAAAAATAACGATCTTCTACGACAAAGAGATCCCAGCAGGAAGACACATTGAAGGAGGTGCAATCAAACCTGATATTGTCATCTGGAACAAGCAAGAGAAAACAGCCAAAATCATCGATGTGACAGTTCCCAATGACTACCGTCTGAATCGAGCTGAAAGGGGAAAGATCTCGAAATACCAAGACCTGAAAAATGACCTACGAACAACATGGTCATTGAAAGACATCGATATCATCCCAGTTGTGGTGGGAGCAACAGGCCTAATGAAGACAAACCTGAAGAAATACCTTGAGGCAATCCCCTGCCACCCAAGTGCACATGAGGTGCAGTTGTCTGCAATTAAGGGAACGATCACCATCTTGAAGAGAGCCCTCGGATACAATGCCAGATCTGGTTAGGATAACTATAGAACCTAGGATGCAACTTTAGACCCCAGGTTTGGGGCCCATTGCATTCTACTAAAAAGACATCAAAGATAAATGAAAAGACAAAAAGCATTTGTCTGTTCTAAGTGTGGTAAAAAGTTTGGAAGAAAGAGCGACCTGAACAGACACATGATGATTCATACCAGATACGCCATTTAGCTGTTCTGATCAGAGTAAAAGACAGAAACAGAAGGGCACTCAACAAACACATGGTAATTCATAGTCATTCACTGCCCCTGCCAAAAAATGAGCCATTCACCAGCTCATCTACAAACAATATGCAGGTGCACCCAGAAGCAGAACAGCAGGAACGAGAAGAGGAATTGGAAAGTGAGGTTGAAGAATCAAGAAAAATGGACATGAAAGAGCATCTAAAACTGACTCAAAGGAAAATTAAAAAATTCAAACTATCCTGCAAAAGGTTAACCTGGGACTGACAAAACTGGTCCCAGAAGGAACCACATTTAAACTGTGTAAATTATAGAGCAGCATGGTACATACAGAAGTGTTCAGAATAACAGTAGTGCTATGTGACTAAAAAGATTAATCCAGGTTTTGAGTATATTTCTTCACAATAATAGTATTGTGGAATTCAGTTAGTGAGTTCGTCAATTTTGTGGAACAAACAGGTGTGAATCAGGTGTCCCCTATTTAAGGATGAAGCCAGCACCTGTTGAACATGCTTTTCTCTTTGAAAGCCTGAGGAAAATGGGACATTCAAGACATTGTTCAGAAGAACAGCATAGTTTGAATAAAAAGTTGATTGGAGAGTTGAAAACGTATACGCAGGTGCAAAAAATTATAGGCTGTTCATCTACAATGATCTCCAATGCTTTAAAATGGACAAAAAAAAAAACCCAGAGACGCATGAAAGAAAAAGGAAGACAACCATCAAAATCGATAGAAGAATAACCAGAATGTCAAAGGCTCACCCACTGATCAGCTCCAGGATGATCAAAGACAGTCTGGAGTTACCTGTAAGTGCTGTGACAGTTAGACGCCTGAGTGAAGCTAATTTATTTGCAAGAATCCCCCGCAAAGTCCCTCTGTTAAATAAAAGACGTGCAGAAGAGGTTACAATTTGCCAAAGAACACATCAACTGGCCTAAAGAGAAATGGAGGAATATTTTGTGGACTGATGCGAGTAAAATTGTTCTTTTTGGGTCCAAGGGCCACAGACAGTTTGTGAGACGACCCCCAAACTCTGAATTCAAGCCACAGTTCACAGTGAAGACAGTGAAGCATGGTGGTGCAAGCATCATGATATGGGCGTGTTTCTCCTACTATGGTGTTGGGCCTATATATCACATACCAGGTATCATGGATCAGTTTGGATATGTCAAAATACTTGAAGAGGTCATGTTTCCTTATGTTGAAGAGGACATGCCCTTGAAATGGGTGTTTCAACAAGACAATGACCCCAAGCACACTAGTAAACATGCAAAATCTTGGTTCCAAACCAACAAAATTAATGCCTCTCAGATGTGAAGAAATCATGAGCAACTGTGGTTATACAACTAAATACTAGTTTAGTGATTCACAGGATTGATAAAAAATCAGTTTGAACATAACAGTTTTGAGTTTGTAGCATCAACAGCACATGCTACTATTATTGTGAACACCCCCTTTTATACTTTTTTTACTAATAGACCAATTTCATAGCCTTAAGAGTGTGCATATCATGAATGCTTGGTCTTGTTGGATTTGTGAGAATCTACTGAATCTACTGGTACCTTGTTTCCCATGTAACAATAAGAAATATACTCAAAACCTGGATTAATCTTTTTGGTCACATAGCACTACTATTCTGAAAACTACTGTACAAAGTAAATTAGCCCCACAAGATTTGGAGAGAAAAGGAACCACAATTAAGCAAAAGAATACCGTGCCACAATGGAAAAACAAAAAATACAACCAAAAAAAAAAAATCAGCCGCCTAAGAGCAGAGATCTCCCAAATGGCCATATTTTTGGGAAGCCAAAACCACAAAAGGAATCTTAAAGTAAATTGCATTAAAAGAAAATACAATGTTGAAGATAAACAGCTGGGTGGGAGGTTAGATGAACATCAAGCCTTGGTGAAAGATTTTGCAGTACAGATTAAGAACAAAGACAAGAAAATACTTGAACAAGCAAAACAGATAAACAAGCAATTTGCAAAAAAAAAAAAAAAAAAAACCCAGGCTCATGTTCAGGAAGTTGGCAAACGACACAGTAGAAGTACAACAACCACCTGAGAGAGAGAAAATTGAAAAATTCTCAAAAAAAGTAAAAAAAAAAAAAAAATAAAAATAAAAAGACAAAAACAGAAAACATACAGTTGGATGAAGGGAGCTACATTGAAGACACATTTTGGCAGGTAATATCTACGCGTGTGTAATAATATGCCTGAATGCATTTTCTTTTTTCTTACGAGAGTGGTTTTGGCACTGATCTGATGCCATATCAGTTTCTCTGAGTGTAATAATGTCTTAATGTTGGAATTGTAAGTTTTTAGGAAAATATGGACTTTTTAGGGTGAAAACTGAAATTCACCCAAATTTTTTCCTTCAGTTCTTGATGGATTTTGATGATTGTTTTGTTTGTTTTATCTAAACACTGATTTACAATCCTTCCTCACACAATATTGAACTTTTGAGTTGTTTTGGAAATTGTAGAAATTTTTTTATGGTGAAAATAGTGAAATTCACCAAAACACTTTTTCAGTTTCTGATAGATTTTAATTCTGGTGGTTTTGTTTGTTTCTTCTAAACACTGTTCATAATTCATCCTTGTGGATATATGAAATAATAAATGTTAGTAAAAATGGATTTCATTAAGGTGAAATTCATGCAAAAGTTTTCATTTTGATTCATAGTAGGTTGATTTATTTAAACACTGTTCTCAGTTCTTCTTCACAAAATTCTGATTTTTGTTGAAAACAAATATTGTGTGTTTGGAAAACAGTAAAATTCACCAAACTGGTGAATTTGGTTTTGTTTGAAGTTCTGTTCTTCCCTGTTGAATTTTGAATGACAACTTTTGGTCATGAAAAACCATGAAATTCACCCACAGTTGTACAAATTCCCAAATTGTATGAGAGAGAAAAATCACCACAAGATGGTATTCAAGGAATTTTAAAGTCATTGAATTTTTGGAAGAGAATCTCAACTTCCAGCAAAAATATTTCCAGTAAATTTCTGTCCTCTGATCCAGTCGACACACTGCTGTCAACATTTCAGCTGCTACTTCAGGTTTCATTCAAAAGTCTATTTACACAATAGTGTAAACACTAAAATGACTCTTACAGAATTTACAGCTGTTGGTAAAGAATTTTATTTGGGGTGTGTCATCATTTTCCTCACCTGCATAGTGCAGGGAAATAATTAGGAGAATAAACCCGGGTGAGCTCTGGTTATTAACTAGAACCGGTTCATGATGTCTGCTGCTGTACCTGTAAGGTCAGAGGTCAAACCACCAGCAGGTGATGGACTGAAGGTCGTGTCCAAAGTGATTGTTTCAAGAAGATTTTGTAGATTTTCCTGAAGAGAAACTGAATTAAAGGAAACAGTGAAAAACAGAGCGACCGCTGTGTCGTAGGTAAAACAACTGAGTCATCATGAGGTCAAGTTGTTTGTCGTCTTTGTGAGACAGTCGGCAGCAAAATCAGGGATGAGATCAAAGTGTGCGCTTAAAGAGTCCAGAGACGCCACTCGAGTGACCTTCAGTCCTCATCTCAGTCTCAGTTCAGACTGGTGAAAACCGGTTTGAATCAGAGCCAAACTCAGCCACGTGTGAATGTTACTGAACTCCAAAATCAAACACTTTGTGTTCACTCAAAGTCACACAGTCTGAGTTTGACTAATTCAGTCTGACAGCAGCTGGAAAGAAACTTCTGGACTCCAGAAAAACATCTGGATTCAGCAGATAAATTCCACTGATCCTAAAACCTGCCTGGATCAGAGATGAAAATTTTCCACGGATCTGTGGATTTCAGAGTTTTTCTGGGTCATTTCTGAGATCAGTGTAAATCTGTAAAGAAAATGTTTGGGTGTTGGTGCAGCGCGGGTCATCAGTGCCAGTTAAATCTTTCCTCATATACATGTGGACCAGAATGGTGCTGCTGAAACTCCAAACTAAAACGCTCAATGTCATTGGTTACTTTTTCTACAACAGCGAACTTTCATCCAATCAGAATCTCTGTAATATCTAAAGTCACTGAAAGAACCCGGATGTGGACATTTTGAGTTTCTGCAAGTTTGTTTTGTTGAGCTGCATCATAACATGATCAAAATTACAGAGAGAGGACGAAGACCACGTTAAAGACATCGATGGTGTAAAAAAAAAAAAGAGTTTATGTGGACATGAACAGGACAAAAGTAAGACTCATATGGAGTTAAATTTGTCTCAATACTTGAGGTTGAGGTTGATTTACAAATATCTCTTGATTTGTACACGTGCTTTGTGATCCACAAACACAAAAGCATTTGCAAAACTGAAAATTCTGTTTGTGAAGTGTGATTCAGCATTTGTAGATCACCAATTACACACATTCATCATGTTAGTCACTTACACAGTATTGAGATATTCTCAGCGCAAAACTTCAGTTGAGATCCACAAATATGTAAGTTGCTATTTACATTTCCATCCAGTAGATGGTCGTGTTGTTCTATACATTTTGACTGGCAGGGGGCGGTGCAGCTAAACACCAACAGGAGAACACAATTTTCAGTTTTGCAAATGCTTTTGTGTTTGTGGATCATAAAGCACGTGTACAAATCGAGGAATATTTATAAATCACCCTCTCGTCCATGAGCCAAGCAGGTTTTCGGTACCACTTAAGGTGAATAAACAAGACTTTGAATCCAGCCTCAGTGTATCATGGCCTACACAACAATCTATGATAGCCATCCCATGGTAGTAGCTGTAGCCAGGTTGGGGTCAGTGAAGAATTACACAGAGGTCAAACTTTAAAAATACTCCAGTCATGTTGAAAACTATATCACATTACTTGTCTGATCATATCGATTCCAAAAGGTACAGTTTGGACTATCTGTGATGGAATGTTTTGGAGTTATGGGGTAAAAACAGCAAAAATTGTGACAAAGGTCAGTTTCAGTTTGTACAGGGGTCAAAAGTTAAAGTTGCTCCAATTTCAGTACAAAATGATGCAAATTACTGCTTTCAATAAAAGGATTAATAAATGGAATAGTTTTGACTGTGTTGAATGTTTGGTCTCGAAGGTAAAGGATTCTATGACATGTGACATACGAGGTCTGTCAATAAAGTAACGGTCCTTTTTATTTTTTTCAAAAACTATATGGATTTCATTCATATGTTTTTACGTCAGACATACTTCAACCCTCGTGCGCATGCTTGAGTTTTTCCACGCCTGTCGGTGACGTCATTCGCCTGTGAGCACGCCTTGGGAAGGAGTGGTCCCACCCCCTCGTCGGATTTTCATTGTCTGGAAATGGCGGAATGAAAAGGACTTTTTTCCATCAGAATTTTTTCAGAAGCTGTTAGAGACAGGCACCTGGAAACCATTCGAAAAATTTATCTGGCTTTCGGTGAAAATTTTACAGGCTTCACAGAGAATAAGGTCTGATAGTAAAGCTTTAAGGACTCCTTTAAGGACGCTCGGCGCACCGCGCTCCGAGCTGTGACGATGCGGCACAAGACCATTTCTAAACGGATGGCTCTGTGGATATGAGACCGTCGTCTGCACTTTCTCTGGTTATCACAAGAGCTGGACATCAGCCATTTTCCGGCAGATTTCACTTTTAACGAGATTTTGTCATGGAAAGCCGCGCAGAGGCTTCGTGCATAACGACCGATTCGCTTTGGAAGCGAGACAAAGGAACACCTCCATTTCGGCGTGTCAGAGGACAAGTTTGGACATGTCTATCTCGGCTTTCAGTGCTTACCAGTCCAGTAAGTATCAGTGAAATTGTGGAGAGCTGGACATGTCCAAACTTGTCCTCTGACACGCCGAAACGGAGGTGTTCCTTTGTCTCGCTTCCAAAGCGAATCTGTCTTTTTGACAAAATCTCTTGTTAAAAGTGAAATCTGCCGGAAAATGGCTGATGTCCAGCTCTTGTGATAACCAGAGAAAGAGCACACGACGGTCTCGTATCCACAGAGCCATCCGTTTAGAAATGGTCCGGTGGCTTGTGCCGCGTCATCGCAGCTCGGAGCGCGACGTGCCGAGCGTCCTTAAAGGGGTCCTTAAAGCTGTACTAACAGACCTTATTCTCTGTGAAGGCCGTAAAATTTTCACCGAAAGCCAGATAAATTTTTCGAATGGTTTCCAGGTGCCTGTCTCTAACAGCTTCTGAAAAAATTCTGATGGAAAAAAAGTCCTTTTCATTCCACCATTTCCAGACAATGAAAATCCGACGAGGGGGTGGGATCACTCCTTCCCAAGGTGTGCTCACAGGCGAATGACGTCAGCGACAGGCGTGGAAAAACTCACACATGCGCACGAGGGTTGAAGCATGTCTGACGTAAAAACATATGAATGAAATCCATATAGTTTTTGAAAAAAATAAAAAGGACCGTTACTTTATTGACAGACCTCGTATATTGCCCTGTAACATGACAACTACACATGACAGATGGTGCAAACTATTCCTTATTAGAACCCTATTGACCAAAACAATAATTTGCATATTTTCTTTACTGAATTTTAGCAACTTTAAGTTTTGACCCCTATACAAACTGAAATTGACCTTTGTCACCATTTTTGCTGTTTTTACCCATAATTCCAGACCATTCCATCTCAGATAGTCCAAACTATACCTTTTTGGAATTGTTATGATCAGACAAGTAATGTGATATATTTTTCAGCATGATTGAAGCATTTTTAAAGTTTTGACTTCTGTGTAATTCTTCATTGACCCCTACTAATGCTGTTTCTGTACTATGATGAATTCTAAAACCTGACTGAAACTTTTCAAATAGACCATTCCTCTGCAGATGATTAGTTAGCTGTTTTACAACTACCCTTTCAAGAATTTTTGAGAGAAAAGGAAGGTTGGAGATTGGCCTATAATTAGCTAAGATAGCTGGGTCAAGTGATGGCTTTTTAAGTAATGGTTTAATTACTGCCACCTTAAAAGCCTGTGGTACATAGCCAACTAATAAAGATAGATTGATCATATTTAAGATCGAAGCATTAATTAATGGTAGGGCTTCCTTGAGCAGCCTGGTAGGAATGGGGTCTAATAGACATGTTGATGGTTTGGAGGAAGTAACTAATGAAAATAACTCAGAACAATCGGAGAGAAAGAGTCTAACCAAATACCAGCATCACTGAAAGCAGCCAAAGATAACGATATGTCTTTGGGATGGTTATGAGTAATTTTTTCTCTAATAGTTAGAATTTTATTAGCAAAGAAAGTCATGAAGTCATTACTAGTTAAAGGAATACTCAGCTCAATAGAGCTCTGACTCTTTGTCAGCCTGGCTACAGTGCTGAAAAGAAACCTGGGGTTTTTCTTATTTTCTTCAATTAGTGATGAGTAGTAAGATGTCCTAGCTTTACGGAGGGCTTTTTTATAGAGCAACAGACTCTTTTTCCAGGCTAAGTGAAGATCTTCTAAATTAGTGAGATGCCATTTCCTCTCCAACTTACGGGTTATCTGCTTTAAGCTGCGAGTTTGTGAGTTATACCACGGAGTCAGGCACTTCTGATTTAAGGCTCTCTTTTTCAGAGGAGCTACAGCATCCAAAGTTGTCTTCAGTGAGGATGTAAAACTATTGACGAGATACTGTATCTCACTCACAGAGTTTAGGTAGCTACTCTGCACTGTGTTGGTATATGGCATTAGAGAACATAAAGAAGGAATCATATCCTTAAACCTAGTTACAGCGCTTTCTGAAAGACTTCTAGTGTAATGAAACTTATTCCCCACTGCTGGGTAGTCCATCAGAGTAAATGTTATTAAGAAATGATCAGACAGAAGGGAGTTTTCAGGGAATACTGTTAAGTCTTCCGTTTCCATACCATAAGTCAGAACAAGATCTAAGGCAGTGATTTTCAACCTTTTTTGAGCCGCGGCACCCTTTTTATATTTACAAAATCCTGCGGCACACCACCCACCAAAATAATATTATAATGCTATTACCTCTGGTTTTGCGCAAAACCCAATTATCGCAATAGAAAATCGATACAGAAAACACCGCATTTCGAAAATCCTCAAGCATTTTGCGCTCTGATCTCAAGTAGGGCTGTCACGATTAGGAATTTCTGGAGATGATTAATTGTCAGACAAATAATTGCGATTGACGAATATATTGTCTATTTTTTTTTCTTTTTTTCCCCCTTCTTTATATTCTACTATTGTAGTATAATTACACAACTCTGGAAGAACGTTTGGCTTCTGTGAGTGGAGAAACTGGGAATCGTGCAACATTTTATTTTTATCTTCATTTTACATACAGTCCCAACTTTTTCTGATTTGTGGTTGTTTCTGTTGCATTTCTGAAATTGTTTCTCCTCATCAGTCACGTTTTGTGCTTAAACACTGCATTAAGCTCAAGATTGAACAAATAAATACCTTTGGAAAATAACAGCTGTTAAAGTTCAGAGTTCTCACCTGCTTTTTGTGATCTGTGCGTCTGAACATTGTTTTTTTTTTTTGTGGCTCAGTTCATTCATATATTCTCATTTTTAAAATATGTTTTTAAAGATATTTGACCATTTATTTCATCTCATGATCTCATTAATTCAGCATACGACGCGCACATGGTGTGAACAGGACGGTAACGGCAGAATCATACCTTTAGAGAAAGTTCAGAGAGAAGTAAAGGCAGCTTCATGTTTCCGTTTTGTTAACGTTCACTCGGGTTAAAATCCTCTCTCTGCTCCGCGCTCGCTGCGCACTGAATGTGTCGCGCCTGCATTCAGGAATCTCCCTCACCCACCCCCTCCCTCGCAGTCTGCAGCCTGTTAACTCCGCGCGCACACACACAGGCACTGACACACACACCGACAGCTCCGCATTTTAGAAGGCTTTTGAAGAAGATGGTACTGTTTTAATCAGCCGTCAGCCTCCTTGTTATTGTCCCGCCTTAAGACAAGAGCGAGGCTGCACCACAATGACGTCAGATTCTGAGTCGTTTTATGCTTTATGGATAAAATAAATAATTCACGGTAATCGCGAATATGAAAAATACCCACGGCACCCCTGACGATCGATCACGGCACCCTAGGGTGCCGCGGCACCCCGGTTGAGAATCACTGATCTAAGGTATGATTAAAGTGGTGGGTGGACTCATTTTGAGCAAAGCCAATTGAGTCTAATAATAGATTAAATGCAGTGTTGAGGCTGTCATTCTCAGCATCTGTGTGGATGTTAAAATCGCCCACTATAATTATCTGAGCTAAGCACTAAGTCAGACAAAAGGACTGAAAATTCACAGAGAAACTCACAGTAACTACCAGGTGGACGATAGATAATAAATAAAACTGGTTTTTGGGACTTCCCATTTGGATGGACAAGACTAAGAGTCAAGCTTTCAAATGAATTAAAGCTCAGTCTGGGTTTTTGATTAATTAATAAGCTGGAGTGGAAGATTGCTGCTAATCCTCCGCCTCGGCCCGTGCTACGAGCATTCTGGCAGTTAGTGTGACTCGGGGGTGTTGACTCATTTAAACTAACATATTCATCCTGCTGTAACCAGGTTTCTATAAGGCAGAATAAATCAATATGTTGATCAATTATTATATCATTTACTAACAGGGACTTAGAAGAGAGAGACCTAATGTTTAATAGACCACATTTAACTGTTTTAGTCTGTGGTGCAGGTGAAGGTGCTATATTATTTTTTCTTTTTGAATTTTTATGCTTAAATAGATTTTTGCTGGTTATTGGTGGTCTGGGAGCAGGCACCGTCTCTACGGGGATGGGGTAATGAGGGGATGGCAGGGGGAGAGAAGCTGCAGAGAGGTGTGTAAGACTACAACTCTGCTTCCTGGTCCCAACCCTGGATAGTCACGGTTTGGAGGATTTAAAAAAACTGCCCAGATTTCTAGAAATGAGAGCTGCTCCATCCAAAGTGGGATGGATGCCGTCTCTCCTAACAAGACCAGGTTTTCCCCAGAAGCTTTGCCAATTATCTATGAAAGAGATAATTGGCAAAACCAAAGAGAACAGCAAAATGGTTTCATTCCTGTTTTGAAAGCCAGACAGAAACTGTTACAAACAGTACCACACTGACGATGGATGTAGTTTAGATCTAATTTTGATTCTTGGTTATATATTTGTATATAGTTTGACACTTTGTTTTATTCATATTGTATAATTTTGTACAAATTGAGTGATCAAATGAGTGATTTATTGCAAATTTTAATAATACGGATAATTGATATACGAGGTCTATTAGAAAAGTATCTGACATTATTTTTTTCAAAAACCATATGGATTTGAATCACATGTGATTACATCAGACATGCTTGAACCCTCGTGGGCATGCAAGAGTTTTTTCACGCCTGTCGGTTACGTCATTCGCCTGTGGGCAGTCTTTGAGTGAGGAGTGGCCCACCCTCTCGTCGTTTTTTCATTGTTTAGGAATGGCTCAGAGACTGCTGCTTTGTTTGATCAAAATTTTTTCAAAACTGTAAGGCACAACTGAGTGGACACCATTCGATAAATTCAGCTGGTTTTCGGTAAAAATGTTCGCCGTTTCAAGTTGAAAACTTCCACATTTAGGCTCTGTTGATCCAGGAAGTCGTCAGAGAGCAGAGAACTTTCAGAAGAAGTCGGCATGAGGAGTTTATTCAGACATTCCATTGTTAACGGACATTTTGTAATGAAAGAACATGCGGGCAGAGTCGCATGTCGGGCCGGACCCGACCGCGGGGGGTCGCGACAGGAAAAACACCTCCGTTGGAAACCTTAACGGGCAAGTTGGAACATGCCTAAGCTGTTAAACAATTTCTCAGTTACTCACTTGTTGAAAGCCATCAAAAGCCGCCTGAATTTTACAAATGGTTTTCAACACGGAGGTGTTTTTTCCTGTCGCGGCGCACACAGATTCGCACAGTCGTCACGGAAACAACTCGGCGAATTTGTGCGCACGTCTTTCATTAAAAAATGTCCTTAAACAGTGGAATGTCTGCATAAAGTCCTCATGCCGGCCTCTTCTGAATCTTCTCTGTTCTCTCACGACGTCCTGGGTGAATTAAGCCTTAAATTAGGATGTTTTCAGGTTGAAACAGGCCGACGACGGCGCCTGGAAGCGCTGCAGGACGTCCCGCTCTGTGGGAAGTCCTTACACCGACAGAAACACCCCATAATGTCTCAGCCGTTAAACTTTTCACCGAAAACCAGCTTAATTTCTCCAATACAACCCCTGGCAAAAATTATGGAATCACCGGCCTCGGAGGATGTTCATTCAGTTGTTTAATTTTGTGGAAAAAAAGCAGATCACAGACATGACACAAAACTAAACTCATTTCAAATGGAAACTTTCTGGCTTTAAGAAACACTATAAGAAATCAAGAAAAAAGATTGTGGCAGTCAGTAACGGTTACTTTTTTAGACCAAGCAGAGGAAAAAAATATGGAATCACCCTGTAAAGTTCCATCCCCCAAACTAAAACCTGCATCACATCAGATCTGCTCGTTGACATTGACCCTATGTGTCTGTGTCGTTTTCACAATTTTTGCTCTATGGCAAGATGCATTATCATCTTGAAAAATGATTTCATCATCCCCAAACATCCTTTCAATTGTCCAAAATATCAACGTAAACTGGTGCATTTATTGATGATGTAATGACAGCCATCTCCCCAGTGCCTTTACCTGACATGCAGCCCCATATCATCAATGACTGTGGAAATTTACATGTTCTCTTCAGGCAGTCATCTTTATAAATCTCATTGGAACGGCACCAAACAAAAGTTCCAGCATCATCACCTTGCCCAATGCAGATTTGAGATTCATCACTGAATATCACTTTCATCCAGTCATCCACAGTCCACGATTGCTTTTCCTTAGCCCATTGTAACCTTGTTTATTCTGTTTAGGTGTTAATGATGGCTTTTGTTTAGCTTTTCTGTATGTAAATCCCATTTCCTTTAGGCGGTTTCTTACAGTTCGGTCACAGACGTTGACTCCAGTTTCCTCCCATTCGTTCCTCATTTGTTTTGTTGTGCATTTTGGGATTTTTGAGACATATTGCTTTAAGTTTTCTGTCTTGACGCTTTGATGTCTTCCTTGGTCTACCAGTATGTTTGCCTTTAACAACCTTCCCATGTTGTTTGTATTTGGTCCAGAGTTTAGACACAGCTGATTGTGAACAACCAACATCTTTTGCAACATTGCATGATGATTTACTCTCTTTTAAGAGTTTGATAATCCTCTCCTTTGTTTCAACTGACATCTCTCGTGTTGGATCCATGATTCCACTTGGTGCAACAGCTCTCCAAGGTGTGATCACTCCTTTTTAGATGCAGACTAATGAGCAGATCTGATATGATGCAGGTGTTAGTTTTGGGAATGAAAATTTACAGGGTGATTCCATAATTTTTTCCTCAGAATTGAGTGATTCCATATTTTTTTCCTCTGCTTGGTCTAAAAAAGTAACCGTTACTGACTGCCACAATCTTTTTTTCTTGATTTCTTATAGTGTTTCTTAAAGCCAGAAAGTTGCCATTTGAAATGACTTTAGTTTTGTGTCATGTGTGTGATCTGCTTTTTTTCTACAAAATTAAACAACTGAATGAACATCCTCCGAGGCCGGTGATTCCATAATTTTTGCAAGGGGTTGTAATGTCCACTCGGATATTCCTCACAGGTCCAGAAAAATTTTTGATAAAGCAACGCGCGTCGTCTCGAGCAGCGTGTGAAACAAAGGAATTCAGCCGAGCGGGTGGGACCACATCTCACTCAAGGCCTGCCCACAGGGAAATGACGTCACCGACACGCGTGAAAAAACTCACGCATGCGCACAAGGGTTCAAGCATGATTGGTGTAATCGCATGTCATTGAAATCCATATAGTTAAAAAATAAATAAAAGGGTCAGTTTATTATCTAATAGACCACGTATTTATATATAGTCTTGAACTTTGTTGTTATTCATATTGTTTGGTTCTACACTTTAAAATTGGTTACTTTTTGCATATTTTCGCCTTGTAAAATGTTTACTTTTGCACTGTTTGAGTTCTAGACATACAAAATTAATTATTTTGATTGTAAACACGTACAGCTTCCTGTTAAAAATGTGAAATCCAGGTGTAATATAATTGAAATTCAGGTACTCTTGGAAAGCAAACAGACTATTTATAGACAGCAATTTGTGCCATCAAAACAGAAATGAAACCATTTTGCTGTTCTCTTTGGAAATTATTTCTCTAATTTATCTAATTTTATTTATATAGCGCCAAATCACAACAAACAGTTGCCCCAAGGCGCTTTATATTGTAAGGCAAAAGCCATACTGTTGTGTGGGCTGCCAGAAGAGGAGGTACTGCTGGCCCACCACCAGAGGGCGCCCTGCCTGAAGTGCGGGCTTCAGGCACGAGAGGGCGCTGCCGCCACAGACACAGCCGGGAGTGACAGCTGTTACTCATTATGTCCTGACAGCTGTCACTCATTCTTCATCATCCCACTCCATAAAACCCAGACGTCATCTCCACCTCATCGCCGAGATATCATACTTCATTGGAGGTAATATCCTCAGCCATTTGTGTTTCCTTATAAGCTGTATATTGTGAGTGTTTGCAGGAGTACCGGTCCCTCTTCCTGTGGAGGCTGAGTGAGTGCGGGACGGCACTCTTTTCCTCTGAGGGATTACTGTAAATACATCAGCATTCTGAGTGAGAGGTGGAGGTGGCATTCCCACCGTTGTTGTTACTGGGTGTACACACACCCACACTTGACTGTCTTTGTTCTCGCCAGCAGTACCAGATCCGACAGTCGGGAACGGTGATCACCTGGGAATTCGGGACTTGGCGGCTCCAGTATTCACCAGGTTCTGTGGTGGCGGAAATCGTGTGGTTCCGGCTCTTCTCAGGACAGACATCTTCTATCCTCGAGCCTGCCCACACGTCACCTTTGTGGATTGACTAATTATATTCTGAGATTGTCTGTATTTTGTTGTGCACATTTCACAACATTAAATTGTTACTTTTTGGCTCATCTATTGGCCGTTCATTTGCGCCTCCTGTTGTGGGTCCGTGTCACTACACTTTCACAACACATACAATAATTACAGAAAAACCCCAACGGTCAAAACGACCCCCTATGAGCAAGCACTTGGCGACAGTGGGAAGGAAAAACTCCCTTTTAACAGGAAGAAACCTCCAGCAGAACCAGGCTCAGGGAGGGGCAGTCTTCTGCTGGGACTGGTTGGGGCTGAGGGGAGAGAATCAGGAAAAAGACATGCTGTGGAAGACAGCAGAGATCAATCACTAATGATTAAATGCAGAGTGGTGCATACAGAGCAAAAAGAGAAACACTCAGTGCATCATGGGAACCCCCCAGCAGTCTAAGTCTATAGCAGCATAACTAAGGGATGGTTCAGGGTCACCTGATCCAGCCCTAACTATAAGCTTTAGCAAAAAGGAAAGTTTTAAGCCTAATCTTAAAAGTAGAGAGAGGTGTCTGTCTCCCTGATCCGAATTGGGAGCTGGTTCCACAGGAGAGGAGCCTGAAAGCTGAAGGCTCTGCCTCCCATTCTACTCTTACAAACCCTAGGAACTACAAGTAAGCCTGCAGTCTGAGAGCGAAGCGCTCTATTGGGGTGATATGGTACTATGAGGTCCCTAAGATAAGATGGGACCTGATTATTCAAAACCTTATAAGTAAGAAGAAGAATTTTAAATTCTATTCTAGAATTAACAGGAAGCCAATGAAGAGAGGCCAATATGGGTGAGATATGCTCTCTCCTTCTAGTCCCCGTCAGTACTCTAGCTGCAGCATTTTGAATTAACTGAAGGCTTTTCAGGGAACTTTTAGGACAACCTGATAATAATGAATTACAATAGTCCAGCCTAGAGGAAATAAATGCATGAATTAGTTTTTCAGCATCACTCTGAGACAAGACCTTTCTAATTTTAGAGATATTGTGCAAATGCAAAAAAGCAGTCCTACATATTTGTTTAATATGCGCATTGAAGGACATATCCTGATCAAAAATGACTCCAAGATTTCTCACAGTATTACTAGAGGTCAGGGTAATGCCATCCAGAGTAAGGATCTGGTTAGACACCATGTTTCTAAGATTTGTGGGGCCAAGTACAATAACTTCAGTTTTATCTGAATTTAAAAGCAGGATTTGGATTCTCTCTCTCTGTATGTAGAGAAACCATTTCATTGGTTGCTTCATGAAAAGTTGGATCAAAGGATGCAGTGTTATAAAAACAGGAATAAAACCATTTGTTGTTCTCTTTGGAAATGATTAAGATAAAACAGCAATTTTAGAATTCACACACATTGGTTGCTTAATAACACAGTTGGATGAAAGCACTTTGTGCCATCAAAACAGAAATGAAACCCTTTTGCTGTTCTCTTTGATAATGATTTGGATTTTCTCTCTCTAGTTGATTTAGTTGAGTTTTAAAAATGAATAGTTTGGACCATGTATCATGCTTAGTTATCACATTAATGGGTAACATGTCACAGAATCCAATGGACATTGACCTTGTTTGACCTTTACTTTGGAGACCAAACATTCGACACTGTCAAAACTACTCCATTTATTAATGCTATTAGCTCAACCAATAATCTGCATCACTTTTTACCAACATTGGAGCAACTTTAACTTTTGATCCCTGTACAAACTGAAACTGACCTTTGTCATCATTTTTGCTGTTTTTATCCCATAACTCCATAGATTTCAGTCACAGTCCAAACTATACCTTTTAGGAATCTTTATGATCAAGCAAATACTGTGGTATAGTTTCAATATGATTAGAGCATCTTTTAATTTTGACCACTGTGTAATTCTTCAATTGACCCCTACCTGACCACAGATTGAACAATCAAGTGGCCAATTGATTTTTTTTGAAAGAGGAATGTCTAAGGAGTATTTCTGCAGAATTTGATGCTTTTATCACCATTTGCAGGATTGTTTCAGTTATCTGCTGCACAACCAGAACAAAACAGACACCAGCCTTTTTACAAGATTTTGAGACAGAAAAAGGGAATGGAAGAGGAAATGCATTCACTACAGGAGAATAAGACATTTCAGCTGACCAAACTACCACCAGGTCAACAGGTTGTGGGAGGGAGACAGGTCTGTGCACTCAAAACAGACACAGATGGATCAAATAAATACAAGATTTGTTGCCAAAGGATACAACCAAAAGGCAGGAACTGACTATGAGGAGACATTCTCACCCTCCGCTGACATGACAAGTGTCAGAACTGTCATGCAGAAAACAGCACAGGAGGATGTGATCTTGCATCAGATGGATGTTAAGACAGCGTATCTTCACGCACCCATTGACTGTGAGATTTACACAGACCAGCCACAAGGTTAACGAGAAAAGATCAAAGAAAAACTGGTGTGTAAATTGAATAAGTCTTTGTATGGACTCAAGCAATCAGGCAGAAACTGGAATGTTACACTCATATCTATGTGGAAATGACTTTGTGCAGAATACTGCTGACCACTGTGTTTACACAAAAGAAAAGCATGGTGAGAAGTTCATTCTGATAGTACGGGTAGATGACCTCATTCTAGCTGCCGGTAGTGAAAAAGCAATGCTTGAAGTGAAAAGGATGCTAACACAGAGGTTCAAAATGAAAGACCTAGGAATGATAAAACATTCCAGACATTCCAGTGGACTGTCCCAGGACCAGGTTTAAGACAAAATAAGAGCACAGTTGATCTCACGCTGGTGGTTAGTCTGGTTCTCAGCTCATCTGGTTTTCAAGAGACCGAACATCAGCTAGTAACAGCAGCTGTGGTCTGGTAGGTCTAGTGTAACCTCGGACCCACTTTCAGTAGTTTAGGATAAGCCAGAAACATGGACCAGTTGCTTGGTTCAGCAGGATTACAACAGGGAATTAAGGTGAGTGTGGAATGAAATGGCTGGAGGCAAGGAAAAGAGCAAGAACAAAGCTGATTATTTTATAGAAAAGTATTAAAAACAGCATACAATAAATTGAATTAATAACACTAACAGCAATAACGATAATAAAAATCCAAAAATCCTCAGTCCAATTGAGCTGAAGATTCATTTAGTCAGTCTAGTCAGTAGTCAAGTCAAAAAATGTCTTCGTTCACGTGGATGCTGAGGAGAAAAAAAAAAGACATCAATGTGATTCATCTATAATATTCAAGACAGCAAAAGTTACCCTGAACTTGGAAAACTAGGGGGGGATTTTGAGACTCTTAAGTGGCCTGTGGTGCATTCTGGTGCATTCTTTGGACTAAACGTGGACCTGAAACAGCTGTTAAATTTCTCTTGTGATCTCCTGCAGTTTGACACAACATGTGGCTTTTGAATGCATGTTGTGCATCCTGGAGGAGCATGTACACACTATAACAACACAATAGTTTACAAATGTAGCTAAAATCTTGATGAAAACTTATTTTATTTAGTTGGTTAGTTTGATTTAGTTATTATTTATTATGTAGTTTGTTTTTGATTGGGCTCAAAAACTAGGCAATTAAAAATCCTAACTCTCAACTAACACGTGATAAATAACTTCATAACTGCTTTCAGACGAGGTAAAGATATATCATATAACACTGAAGCCACTTGATTACTATTATTCATTCAATAATGTACACCAATAAAATGTTAAATTTGTTTAAATTATCCATCTCAGTCTGAGCCCAAACACCTTTAAGAATCTGAACCTGAATTTTTTTTTTCGATTTTATACAATTTTCTTTTTCAACAGGGGTTTACCCCACCACCCACTGTCTGTAATTTGTTTGTTTTTCAATACAAGATGTATTTCTCATGTAAAGAGTCTACACAGGAACTATTTCAGCTTGTATCAAAGATTCCATCAGTTTGGCAGGCGATTTAACAGTTTAACAACAACAAAAAAGGCATGGCCACATACTAAAATACACGGTGGTGGATGGAGCCGTTGGTGGTAACAAACTTCAGTGATCGCTGTGTTTTACTCCCTAAGCATTATATTTATCATACAACAATACCAAAATATCACAGAATTTACTTGTTTAAATGATATCAGCGTTAAATTATTGCCATACCTGTTTTTATCTTCTGTAATATTGGAAATAAACAATGAGAAACTGACGAGGTAGAAAATTTGTTGAACCATGCTGTGAGATTTGGAGCGAGAAGCAGGCAGGAAATTGTCTGGAACACGGAGACATTGCTGCGCATTTACTACCTTCACAAGCACATACTGCGAAAAGCGATTCCGAGTGGAGAGTCGTCGTCACCCCTTGCTCACACTGCCTCCGGTGTTACATTGCGAGGTACGGATGCAGGACCCACAGAGAATCCAAGTGATTAAAAAGATACAAACCTCTCTGTGGCCACGGAGCTCTGCAGCTGCGGTTAACGAGACCCTGCGGCGCTGCGGATTTTTCCGCAAGAAGTCTATCCTTGCGGGCTGCCGGAGCGCTCCACATCAAAACAGAAGTGTTTTGTTCGAGCAGTCTCTGGACCTGTTGCCAGAGTTGGCCGCAGCTCCTCCCAGCAGGCAGGGGGGTGGTGTGAGTGGTCTGCTGCGGCGCTTACCAAGCCGGCAGACTCTGTAAGTGCATTGGAGGCAGCGAGAGCGAGGCCTCATTTTTCGACCAATGAGAATGCGCGTTGAACTGTTGTCCGTATCCCAAAATGGCGACCTCCTTCTCTGGTAAACAAACCACTTTATGATGATCGATTTCAAAGGAATTTCTGTGTTTTACAGCAAAGTATTAGTTTGTTGATTTGAAGAAATTAAAAATAATGTTCCACCATTTCTTTCAGACGGCAAGAATTTAAAAAAGACGGAAAACCGTCCACAGATGGCGACTAAGCAACCATGTGTTCAGTTCCTTTTCCTTTTGTGGCAAGTTTGAGTGGTGACCACAGTGGTGTTTGTCACTGAAGAGGATGAGGTTGTTCTGAGGCAGGTTCAGTTCAGCTCTGGCCACAGGCTCGTAATGGGTTTAAGCCCATTTCAAGCCATTTTAAGCCTCTACTGGTGGTTGGCTCTCACTGCGGTATCGTATCACTTCCTGTTCCGGAGCACAGCGGTGTTTTGCTGTATCTGTTAGCTGTGTAATCTGTGTAGTTAGATTGATCTAGATAACGATTTGTTTCACAGTGTAATCTTCACGTGCCTTAACTAAAGCACTCCCTCTGCTGAATCACCTCTAAATTATTTACACATTATTCACTTTTTGTGTTTTTTTTAGGAATCCGCTAGCTTAGCACAGCTACTAGCTCTTAGCCGGTTTAGCAGCAGCGGCTTCTTCTGTCTCTCCCGCACTTTTCTGCTCTGGGTGTGAAATGTTTAGTTATTCCTCGGCCTCCTTTAGCAGTAATGGTACTTGTAATAAGTGTAGCTTATTCGTAGCTTTGTAGGCCAGGCTGGGTGATTTGGAGACTCGGCTCCACACTGTGGAAAATTCTACAGCTAGCCAGGCCCCTGTAGTCTGTGCGGATCAAGATAGCTTAGCTGCCGTTAGCTGTCCCCTAGCAGATCCCGAGCAGCCGGGAAAGCAGGCCGGCTGGCTGACGGTGAGGAAGAAGCGTAGTTCTAAACAGAAGCCCCGTGTACACCACCAACCCGTTCACATTTCTAACCGTTTTTCCCAACTCGACGACACACCCGCCGAGGATCAAACTCTGGTTATTGGCGACTCTGTTTTGAGAAATGTGAAGTTAGCGACACCAGCAGCCATAGTCAAATGTCTTCCGGGGGCCAGAGCAGGCGACATTGAAGGAAATTTGAAACTGCTGGCTTAGGCTAAGCGTAAATTTGGTAAGATTGTAATTCACGTCGGCAGTAATGACACCCGGTTACGCCATTCGGAAGTCACTAAAATTAACATTGAATCGGTGTGTAACTTTACAAAAACAATGTCGGACTCTGTAGTTTTCTCTGGGCCCCTCCCCAATCGGACCGGGAGTGACATGTTTAGCCGCATGTTCTCTTTGAATTGCTGGCTGTCTGAGTGGTGTCCAAAAAATGAGGTGGGCTTCATAGATAATTGGCAAAGCTTCTGGGGAAAACCTGGTCTTGTTAGGAGAGATGGCATCCATCCCACTTTGGATGGAGCAGCTCTCATTTCTAGAAATCTGGCCAATTTTATTAAACCCTCCAAACTGTGACTATCCAGGGTTGGGACCAGGAAGCAGAGTTGTAGTCTTACACACCTCTCTGCAGCTTCTCTCCCCCTGCCATCCCCCCAATACTCCATCCCCGTAGAGACGGTGCCTGCTCCCAGACCACCAATAACCAGCAAAAATCTATTTAAGCATAAAAATTCAAAAAGAAAAAATAATATAGCACCTTCAACTGCACCACAGACTAAAACAGTTAAATGTGGTCTATTAAACATTAGGTCTCTCTCTTCTAAGTCCCTGTTAGTAATTGATATAATAATTGATCAACATATTGATTTATTCTGCCTTACAGAAACCTGGTTACAGCAGGATGAATATGTTAGTTTAAATGAGTCAACACCCCCGAGTCACACTAACTGCCAGAATGCTTGTAGCACGGGCCGAGGCGGAGGATTAGCAGCAATCTTCCACTCCAGCTTATTAATTAATCAAAAACCCAGACAGAGCTTTAATTTATTTGAAAGCTTGACTCTTAGTCTTGTCCATCCAAATTGGAAGTCCCAAAAAACAGTTTTATTTGTTATTATCTATCGTCCACCTGGTCGTTATTGTAAGTTTCTCTGAATTTTCAGACCTTTTGTCTGACTTAGTGCTTATATGTGAAACAGTTGAAACCCAGCCATAACCGGGGAGGGGGTCTGAGACGCGCTTTGTCCTCTGTTTACAATGGGGTACTCAGGTCAAAGCAGTTTCAGTCTTTTGTTCATGGTAATGTCATTCATGTCATCAGGAGAGTCATCAAGGGAGCCATCAGGAGAGGCTTCCGTCCCATCATTAGGAGGGACAGCTGCCCTGTCATTAGGAGGGTGCTTACTAGAGCACAATAGGTGCTAATTAGAGCTATTGTTTAGTCACCAGCCTACGGCAGTCGGCCTCTAGGTAGGAGGGGTCTGTTTAGGTTTAAAACTCCAGCTTTTGTGGCTTCTGTTTATTCTTCTCTACAAGAGTCAAGACAGAAGTCAGACTACCATAGCAAGAATTTTAGCTGAGGAAGCTTCTACGATTTGAAGCAAAACATCCTCGCATCAAGCAACCCAGTCCAGTCGAAGATTCAAGCTTCTCTACTGTAGCTACATTGAGTACCAACTTCCTGTTTTCAAAATAAAAAGGTGGGCTATTCAAACCAGAGATGGTCCTCACTTATCAAACGAACGTACGGCAGAAAACGTGTGTTCGACCATATTTACACAAACTTAGGTATTTATCAATTTGGATGTGAGCGGAGGCTAAGACGAATCTCACGACAGAGCTCACGTCTGGTCTGAGCTCGTGGACGCAAATCTGATTGTGGATTTGCGGCAGCTACAAAATCTGTCTGAGTCTGAAAATAATTATGAAACAAACCTCAGCTGTCATCCAAGCATAAGCAGCCACATATTCAGGACAGATCAAAATGGAGACTTAAAATGGATTAAACAAAATTTATTTTAAAAGCACACGTTTTTTAATGATACTGCTTCCTTTGTAAAATATAAATACTGTGGTCCCTCGTTTATCGCAGGAGTTACGTTCTAAAAATAGCTCGCAAAAGGCGAAATCCGCGAAAGTAGTCAGCGTTATTTTTTACAATTATTATAGGCGTTTTAAGGCTGTAAAACCCCTCACTGCACACTTTATACACTTTTCTCAAACAGGAATGAACATTTTCTCACTTTTCTGTCTGTAAACACTCTCAAAGTTCAAACCTTAGTAGAAAAATAAGACCAACCTGTTTTCAGGCCCAAATTTTTTTTGAGAAATAAAAATAGAACATTTTCCTATAAATAATTATGCTTCTGGGTGAGAAGATTCTTATAAACAGACACACATAACACAATGCGCGTACTGTCCCTGACCGGCCGCTTGATGAAGACGCAGAACACAACTGTGCTGTAAAAAGAAAAGAAAAACACAAATAGAAAAACCTTTTCTTGACGCAAATGCAAAGAATTCTTAATTAATTAGTAGGCATAAGCTTTTAACTGTGGGTGTATAAAAGATTGATTAAAATCATTAGGCATAGGTTAAGTCAAAGAATTCTTCAAACCTCAGCCAGAGTCCGTTCCTCTGCGGCAGCGCTGTTGACCGGCTCCGTTAAACTCTTCCTCACGGCATTTTTATGGGAGCCTTTGACTCCACTTGTCAGACTGTCAAAAAGTACAAGTTTGTTTTTCTCCACCTATGTTAGGATGCTGATTTCCATCTCCGAAAAGTTTCTTTTCTTCCCAGCGCATCTTCCGTCCATGTTGAGCTCAGTGGGTGGGGCTTCCGAACCATGAATTATTTAAGGGCGTAACATGCTAATGACGATTAAATTCAGCCGCCACATTTATCAAGAGCTGATCATTCGTACGCTGGGATCGGCCAGATACGAATGTTTCATAAATTACACGTGTTTCTTGTCATACAACCAACTATGCACTCAGATCTGCGCCTGTTTTTACGCAGTGTTGATAAATGATGCCCCAAAGTGTTTAAAGCTATTGAGAAGCGTACGCCTGACATGACCTTGATAAATGCGGCGGGTGAAAACAATCGTAATTATAATAAACACGCCCATAAATATTCAGACTCCGCTTCAGACACACCCTCATTTTACGACATGGAAGCCAGGAAGGCGGCAAAGAAAAAGAACTCCACCAATCACGATGCGTGTCAATAGAGTGTCAAAAGCGGCCGTCGTATCAATTGTTTTGTAGTATAATCAAAAAAGTGTTACAGTGGTCTCTCGTTTATCGCGGGAGTTACGTTCTAAAAATAGCCCGTAATACGCGAAATCCGTGACGTGGTCAGCGTTATTTTTTATAATTATTATAGACGTTTTAAAGCTGTAAAACTACTTTATACACTTTCTTAATCAGGCATGAACATTTGCTCACTCTTCTCTCATGTGTAAACACTCTCAAAGTTCAAACCTTAAGGCTGATTTACACACAGACGGTTTTGTCGGCGAGTAGTACGTAGACCGAAGTTCACAGTAGTTCCGGCTGTTTTCGCGGAGGAAAGGGGCGGAGCTTGCCGGCTCCGGTTGTCAGTCAAAATTAACATGACGGACCTTGATCACGTGGAGCGGGTTGCTGTGCAAAACTCCCAATACAGAGAGTATCATTATTATTATTTGCTCCAGGAGCTGTCTGGATGACGGCTGCTTTCAGCGGTCCTTCAAAAAGGATCAACTGTCCCGTTCAGGCGCGCACATGTAAACAATGCAGCTCGCTCTTTCCCCAAAAAACTCTGTCATAATTGTGTTTAGAAGCCAGTCACCAGTTGCTTTATTATACAGCTGTGTAGCTAATAAGTAAAATAATCTCCAGGACGATTCGCGCGCGCATGCACGTAAAATAAAATTTAACAGAACCGCCGCTCCAAGCCTCTGTGGTGCTGCCGCTCGCTCCAAAAACTCTGTCATGATTGTAAAATAAAGGACAAAAGAGACATAAGTCCTGCTCACAGGCTGCTACCAGATACAGGACATGTTCACGTCTTCAAACTCCAGACATCTCCACGTCACTACATATTCAGTCCCTGATTGGTCATCGTGGCGCTACAGGAAGTGTCAGAATGAAACGGCGATTATAAAGTATCCCTGTCAACACACACATGCAGGGCCCAAAAGGGTTACGTATGGGCTGGTGAGTGGGCCCCACCCGGGATGCCCACCTGGGTCCCAGTCAGTTTTGTCCGGGGTTTTCATGGTGGCCCCCTGTGGGCTAACCCACTTGGGGCTGGCATGGGCTTCCCATGGGCCCTACCTAAAACCTGCATGGGCAACCCAGGTTTCTCCCATCTGGAGCACACGTTAGGTGGGCCCCATGCAGGCTGATTATGGGCCCCCGACTGCACCAATAAGGGTAAGCTGCCCCTTTAAATTAAGCCTGAATTCAAAGCTGAACGTGTTGCTGATGATGTGTGCCTCTGAATGGTGTTTTGTGTTACAGTGTTAACTTACCTCACCTTGTCCGTCCTTCACAGAGTCAGTTCGTGTTCTAACCACCTGGGGGGTGTCGGCGGCGTTTCTTGGGTCCAGAACTGCGGGGCTCCGATCCGTTTGGGCGCTCTGAGAGCGCACCGTCGTTCACCTCGCCAGGCCATTATATGTCTGTTTGCACTTGTATTATTGCACAGGAGGGAAATAAATTTTGTTCTTTGGAACCGCTCTCTGATTATTTAGCGCTGGGTTCAGTCAGACGCTGGTTCAGTTCTCTAACCCGAGTCCTACAAATAACAGATTTTTAACATGTGTGTGGCAATTCTATACAAAAAACTCGTCCAGTGCCATATTTTTACCCTAAACAAACCAATTGGATGGTAAAACACCCAATCTGGCAACCCTGTGGCTAACTGAAGTAGCACTGCTAGCCCACATTCAATTCTGACACGAGACGACAAGTTGCCACAATTAAACAATGAAGCAACAGCAGGAGTCTGGAGCTGAAAAACGGAGGAAAAAGAACCAAAAAGATGATGCCCGTGCATCCGTTGCTGGTAAATACATGTTAAAGGTTTAAATAGTTTTGATTACTTAATGTTCAGTGGTGCTGCTTAAGCTAGGTTGCGTTGGCTTTGCTGATTTGATGTAGCTTTAAACGCTAAACTTAAACGCTTTAATAAATAGTAACGGTTTGAGTAGAACTTGTGTGTGTGTGTGTGGGGGGGGGGGGGGGGGCCTCCCTGACCAGTTATGCTTAGGGCCTCCAAAACCTTAGCAGCGGCCCTGTTTGTGGATCTGGTTACACATTTGTGGATCGAAAAACATGTTTGCAAATATTTTGCGACTAATAATGGCCCCATAGTTTGACCTTGACTTGGAGACCAAACATTCAACACAGTCAAAACTATTCCATTTTTTAATCCTTTCATTTCAACCAATAACTTGCATCACTTTTTACCAACATTGGAGCAACTTTAAGTTTTGACCCCTGTACAAACTGACACTGACCTTTGTCACCATTTTTGATGTTTTTACCACATAACTCCATAACATTCAGTTCCAGATAGTCCAAACTATACCTTTTTGGAATTATGATCATACAAATAATGTGATATAGTTTTCAACATGATCAGAGCATCTTTTAATTTTGACCCCTGTGTAATTCTTCAATTGACCTTAACCTGGCTGACTATTGAAAATTCAGGTGGCTAATCAGTTATTTTAAAAAAGTGATGTCTAAGGAGTATTTGTGCTGAATTAGATGCTTGTATCACTATTTGCAGGATTCTGCTCTAAATATTCTCTGAGCTGCTGCACTAATTCACACGCACACCTACGGACAATTTAAAGTTTTCAATCCACCTAACCTACGTGTCTTTGGATGCCTTTGGCTGTGGGAGGAAGCCGGAACACCCAGAGAGAACCCACACAAACATGAGGACAACAAGCAAACTCCACACAGAAAAGCCACAGGTGGGAATCGAACCCATGACCTCCTCACTGTGAGGCAACAGTGCTAACCACTAAGCAACCGTGCTGCCCAAAATGAAAGAACAGAAAGGGCCTATTGCATATCATTTATAAGTAAATAATAATGAATAACATTGCAAATTAATTATTCAGAAATTACGAAATGTGATTGTCTGGATTTTTTTTTTTTTTTTTTAGATTCTGTCTGTCACAGTTGAAGTGAACCTATGATAAAAATGACAGACCTCTCCATTCTTTGTAAAAGGGAAAACTTGCACAATCGACAGGCTCTCAAATACATATTTTCCTCACTGTATATGGTTTATAAAATGTTAGTTTCTTGTATCTGAATACCTCTCGGTAACTCTTACTAAGTCAGTTTGTGATGGCAAAGTTAGAAATTTAGTCCAGTTGGTGCAGTCATGGTGGAATTGTAACGGAGGCAACATTATTCTTCATTGATATTTTGCAAGATGATGATGTTTGAGTCATAAATACATACAAATACTAATTATTGTATTTAAAACAATTGTATAACAACTTTGTTCAGTTAAGTAGCACTGCATTTATTTACAAATTTATGTACAGAGATGCAGGGATGAAAAATCTCTGCTTTTTGGTGAATTTTAGCTTCTTTTTTTTTTTGCCTGTCGCCTGGGTCATTTTTTTTTTAGATCAGTGCAAATCCGTTGTGTTGTAAATTCCCTTTAGTTGTATTAGTTGTTATTTAGATCAGGCATCGATTTGGACAGCCCCAATGCGCTGTTAGCTTCGGTCGCGTTAGGACCTGTTCTTTTTGACTCCAACAACGCTGCTTTTAAAGTAGAATTCCTTCGTGAAGAGGGTGAGTTACTTATTTGCAGAGGGTTTTCTGTTTTATCGGGGATGGATGTTGCGTGGTGTTGATATTGATTCCTGCCGAGTGGGGATGTTTTAAGTTATTTGGCATTATTGGCTAAGGGCTAAGCTAACTAGCCGCTATGTGGTTTGTTTAGACGATATTATGTTAAATAGGTTCAGCCAACAGTTATTAGTGTTTCTCTGATGTTACTGTATTAATAAGCACCGTGTGTTTTGGATTTGAAAATCAGTGTTTCTGTCTTGCTAAAACCATTAATTCGTCCAAACTATTAATTCAGACCATTCAGTGGTTTATGGATGTTTCATTCCAACTCCTGTGCTCCCTGCATGTTAAACTGAGCCATTCAAGTTCATCTGTTAGCCAACAAATCTGCATATAAAGACTCTGAACTGTTCCTGTGTCCAGCAACCACCTCACCACCACACAAAGCCACGACACACTGTCCTGCCTATCCGAGGACTGCAGCCGCTCCTGTCCTGGTAAACACAACTTAGAATAATTTTCAGTCACATAAAAAAAAATATATATTTTTCAGTCCTATTACACATAAATTACAATAATTTTTATATGTTGTTCAATAAAGACAAGAAAATTTAAAGATTGTTGATAACAGTTTTATTATTTAGAACACAATAAATTTTCATGTCTTCTAACAAATCAGTTTGCCAAATGAACAAATTTAAACATGACTGTTCCAACTTACAATGTGCATATAATTATACACAATTGTAGCATATATGTTAGTATAACCATTAATTAGTGCCACTATAAGATAATAAGAGACTGAAGGAGGCTGCTATAAAATACCATAGGTAATAGAGCACTTAAGAGTAATGTGTTAACGTATTGGCTAGTATCAGAACTTGGTTCGACTCTAGAAGAGAAGAGGCAGAGACTGGATGTAGTTTATAGATAAAAATGGTACCATGTATTGAGACAAACAAAATAGACAACATTAAACATTTAGAGGTGACTGGCCATTTGACACACTCAATCAGCTTCAGTATTTACAACAGGATCCAAAACTAGTTGCAACCCCAAATATACGGTGTGCAAAGGTCCATGTGATGAATGCGAGTGGCTGTGGCACACAACCAATCGCTTACAGTCAACCTTCCAACAACTCTACTGAGCAGAACAGTTCATACGACTCAAAAACCACTCCACTCGACTCTAAAAAAAAAAAAAAAAGTGTCCATGGGAGTGAGTGTGTTTGTGCTGGGGGTCGTAGAGTGGAGTGCGAGGTGCGAGAGTGAACAAGTCGGCTGCAGGAGCCTCCTACCAACCCATTGAGGTAGGTATAGAAGTTGGTTGAGATTCAGGACTAGCTCAGTTCTTAGCTCGCCATCAAGACTCGGCCAATTCCACGTATTCTAACAAGCCAACGCTCCTATCAAACGCTTGGGTCATGGTAGCTTGGCTCCTGCAGCAACAAATCCAGCAGCGTCTCCCGCATTCCCCGGTGTTTCCTGAATGACGGTAATATAGCCAGCTAATTGGCTGGCTGCGGTCACATGACCGGTGCTCAAAGCATGCAGGGGAAACAAAGATCATTCATGCAAAATGATGCATCACACTATCGGGGTTTTTGTTGTTGTGTTCCCGTGTTACACCATGTTCAAATGTGGAACATTTCTCTCTCCCATGGCACTGCACCCGCCTCGGAATTGCACCAATACTTCAGTAAGTTCCTTTGGATCTTGCCGGGGTTATTTGCAGTATTGTGCCCTCTATGGATTTTTATATCCTGCAGATTGTTCCCTTGCCTCCACGCTCCAGGCACCAACTGCCGAGTGGCGATATCTTCAAGATCAATGATGTTATTCTGGGGCATCAATTCCGCATAAGATTACGGAGCACCATACAGGTTTGGACAATGAGTCGCACAGTCCTCGGACTGCGGTGCATTGTTGCCAGGAGATCCTGGAACCAATTTGCTAGAATTCCAAGTGCATTTTCTACCCTCTTCTTGTACGTGACTGTCTGTGAGGTGGCGATGAGCGTATGGTTTCATGAGATTAATACGCAAAGCAAAGGCATCATCTCCAACCCAAGAGAATGATACGTCTTCTGTGTCATGTGGGAGTGGCCATGGGTCAGGAAGGCCTATTGTGCTGTCTTCAAGGCGGGCCTTCAGTTCAGATTTGTAATAAATTTGGGCATCATTTAATGATCCTTTACCTAAAATAGAAATTGAGAGTAAAGAATTAGAACAAATAAAAAATAAATGACTATATTTAATTAAAATTTTAAACTGATTTTTATCTCTACCTACCACCGATGTCTGCCAAGATGAACTTGGAGTCTGAATCAACCAAGGCAAGGAGAACAACACTAAAGAATCTTTTATAATTGCGGTACATGCTTCCTGTACCAGGAGGACACAAGCAGTATGCTTGTCCTCAAGGGCACCACAACAGATCAGAAATTGCCATTTTCTGAAGAAGCCCTCGGCAATAGCCAGTGTCAAGAAAGATGACTTTAAGCTTGCTTTCAGCTTGTTTTCATCTTGGAATATAATACATACACACGTTGTTGGAATAAACTGGACAGTGTTTGGTACTTTCCTGGAGTAAGTGAGGTCATACCGGACTTTTCCATTGTAGATGGAGAGGCCTACGGGATGAACTCAGTGGTGAAAACGATGGAATATGTCTAAGATGATTTTGAAATGATAAAGTATGATCGAATGAAGCATTAATGTGTTACAAGTAATATCTGAGAATGATTCTAACATAAGTATGATTAAATGAACAATTAATGTAATAAAAAGTAAAAGTTGATTAGAAAAATGTATGTTGCAAATAAGTGAAATGAATGATTATATGAGTTGGCTTTTCATTGCAGTCAGAGGAAGAAGTTTTTGTGCAGAGGCAGAGACAAAAAAGGAAGTTAATGATGTCGCAAGCGAGGCCAGAAGAGCTGATGATAAAAACAACTGTTCAGAACATTAAGATGTAATAGGATATGAAATGAATAATAATGAATGAAAATGTTGTATATGATCATATGAATTGTTTTTATGTGAAAAAGAGTTGAAATGAAATGATTGAATGTGATTAAATGTGATTGATGTAACATGATTTAGAAAGTATGAATTCTCGGAAAAGATGTGTTAAACAGAAAAACAGGAAACTTGCACAATAGATTTACTGATAGCCAGGACATGAGTTCTCCATATGGCTTCCAGTAAAAGAGAGGAGTATGGGAGGAGGTTGTGAATCACCATTATCCCTATGGTAACCAAGATCAACTCAGCATAAACAAGAGTTTCATATAAAAACTGGACAACAACAGGAAACGGGGTTATTCTTCCAGGGAGAGGTGCTGTTGTCACTTCTCCCCTGCTACGAGGATATCACAAGACTTGACCATCTTGTGAGCTGCAATTGGAATCGTGGAGTGAGAGGATTGGAGACATAAGAGATCATTTGAGAGAGTTTTCAACTCCCACTCAGGCCGTCCAGTCACGGAGTAGCAGAGCATTGGAGAATAATCACTGGCCTTAAGTCTGAGTGAGGAAGTTTCAACGTTTTCTCTCTCAAGGAACATCACCTCGTACCGGAATGGATTAGATCAACTTTTGGTTGATTGAAGAAGGAATAAACTCTTATGTGGATTTATTTCCCGAAGGATTACAACATCACACAAGGATTGTGGTCAGCTAACAACTAATAGCTGATGAAGAGGAAATCAAGTTCATCGAACTGGGGATTTTAACATCAAAAAACCTCCTTCCCTCACTCCTAGAAAAATTAAGAAGTTAATCCAGTCCAGTCAGAGTAAGATCAGACAGCATTATTGAATTAAAAACAAAAATCTCTGCCAATAATTATTCTGATTA
Source organism: Thalassophryne amazonica (assembly GCF_902500255.1). Lineage (NCBI taxonomy): Eukaryota > Metazoa > Chordata > Actinopteri > Batrachoidiformes > Batrachoididae > Thalassophryne > Thalassophryne amazonica. The sequence continues at coordinate 555,539 of NW_022986241.1, read as the reverse complement.
TATTTGAATTACTGTTGTGAAATTATCATCATATAACCGATTTTGATTATGTTGTCAGCACTTGCAAAACCTGCAATAAATTTCCAAGCATGCAGTTAAAGTGTTAAGGCTCGGACATTGGATTTATTGATGCTTCTTAAGGTGTAAAAGTTAAAGATTATTGGGTGTACAACATCAAAAAGTGCTCTAAAAGGTTAGTCTGGTTTTTAATGAAATTAACGCATCCTGGGGACTCGCTGTACGAGTCACCAAACTCAAAATCTAGCAACATTCCAAGAGCCCTGATCCATAAGAGGAGAGCTGCCGTTAACGGGCGTGGCCGGCTCGTATCCTGGTTCCAGAGAAGGCTATTCGACCGGGGTGCGAGATCAGCGTCAGCGGGGTGGACGTCCGGATGGAGGCAGTGAGCGGCTAGACGAATCTCCTCGCCACCAGCTTGAACAGCCTTTGTGCAGCCCTGCCGGGTAATACCCGTGGAGACACGAAGGTCGGACCCCAGAGACAGAGAGCTAGTTTTATAACGGGATCTGACACCAGCCACTGTAGAGGTGAAGTTGGAAGTGTCAAACATTTGTCCATGAGCTCTTCACAGGTGCTCTTCACACTTCTCGGACAGCAACAGAGATTGTGTTGTGAGGAATGCGCCCTTCATACTTCATACTGCGGTACTCGGTTCCGGAAGCCAAATGACAGAGTCAGTGCCAGCTTCAGGCCTGGATCCAGAGCCGCTCGGTACCACGTCTTCTGCTTTGTGATGCGTGGACCAACTCTCCTGAGAAGCTCGTTGTACATCTCAGCCAGCATTTGCATAAAGTTACGGATTGACTGTGGATATTGGCCCCTCAGTTTAACCATGAGTTGGTCATACAGACCAAACTGTCTTTGGCGCTAGATCCATGGCCTTGACCACCTTCTCCGTTGCTGCCCCTTCGCCATTGGTACATGTTGACAATGAATTCATCATTGTCAACTTTGGCCTGAAGAACAGCCATCTCTCACTCATTGATAAGGTGGGCTGGCTGATCATCACTGTCCATGGCTCTAGTCATGGGGAACTGTCCGTGTCAGACGAAGGCTATGCGCGCATGCGGGTCAGCCACAAATGTTCGAAATGTGCGTACATAGATGAAAAAACATTCTTAACGGTATTGTTAACAAACAATAAGAAATTGACAAAAACGACAGCAAAACGAAATACGATTGTCGGCGGCATTTGTTCAAATATTTTGACAGTTTAAAGATTCTGACAAAGTGCCAGCTGCAGGAACTAAGCTGAGCGAAGGTTAAACGATGCCAACGAAAGTCCGGATTTGGGACTTTTGTTTGGGCTTTGTTGTCCTTCCTTTGTCTTGTGTGACTGGAACTTTAGGAAAACTTTCATGTCTGGTGATCTCTGTGATCAGGGTTGGTGTCTCCTGCTTTAGGACATCTGTCCCAGCACAGGGACATTTCGGTGTTGTCTCATTTGTGATTGGTCAGCCTGGGCAGCAGAGCAGCAGCAGATGATTAAATCAGCCTGTTTTTAGTCTTTCCTCCACTTGGTTGTTGACTCTCTCTCTCTTTTGTGTGTTTTAAAGTCTGTCTACAAACACATCTGAAGTCCAGCAGCTGTGGGACACGTTGAAACTACAGCTAACACCTGCTGATGAAGGAATGATCATAGACCAGGAAGAAGAAATGAGTCATTTAAAAGAGAACAAAAGCGGTAAAGGGCTGGATGCTGTTTTTAATCCTCCAAATCTCTTCTACAGAACAGGTTTGTTCACTCAGCTTTGTTTGTGTTACTGATACTTTATAACATGTTGTTGTAACAGTCAAATATTTTCCCCCTCTGGTATTCCTCCAGAGATTGTCAGTACTTACACAACAGGATGAGGAGGATTTTGATGAAAGATGCATGTAACATTTCTCCATATTTTGTAAAATCTCTGGATAATTTCTTACTGAAGGTGAACTGAAAGTGACGTCACCGTCCTCAATGTTTAGTCTCCCTCCCTTTGTCCAAGATCAGCAGGAACATTGAATTTAGAAATGAACAAAGGTAACTGAAAGGATTCTGGTGGTAGTGATTTGTGTATTTTGACATGTAGAGGTTTGGTTTATTTTGATCCAACATTTGGCACTAAAAGGTCAACAACAGTAACCTGTTGTACACGAGTAAGAGCAGCTCTGGTTATGAGCAGACCAAGAATAATTATCTTTACACCCAGAATTTAATCATCACTGCAATATTAATTCAAATCAACATGACTTCAATGAATAAAATCCATTATTTTCTACAGCTCCCATCAACAACCCAAACTGGGGAACTTTTCCTTGGTAACTTCGTACTATTAATAACCAGCTTTGCTACCAGACGTGACATGTTGACCTGAATAGTGTAAATGTGGAAGTGTGCAGAAATGTGGGTTTGAAAAAGACAGAGGTTGTGATGGAAGTCTGGTCCCAGAAACAGGCTTTGGTTTTATGACATCAGTCCACTTAGCCTGTAACAAAAACTGACTCAAGTCATTGAAACTCAAGTGGGTTCTTGTTGATGTTCGTAACTGAAAATGTCTCCTCACACAAATATGTGGGTCTAAAAAACTTTGGCATTTTCTTCATCTTTTCATCTGTTTTTAATCTGTTCCTCTTGTTTGGCCTTGAAGGCTTTTGATGTAAAGCAGCTCTTCTGCTACGTTCATGTCATCGTCAGAGCCTCAAAAAATCAGTAACTGATTGGTGTCAGAAGAATCTGTGCTTTAAATTCACCTCCGTCCCCCAGTTGTCTTTTTACTATCAGATGAAGTGTCTTCAGTCCTCTGTGCCACAGTGTTACGAGACAAACAAACTTCAGAAATTTGTTGCTTTTTCTCAGGACAAAAATTCTCCACTAATGGCATGACACAGTTTTTGTTAAACTCCACCTCTGTTAAAGGTTTGTCATGTTTAATGATGAACTCGGCCACTTCCCAGTCTGATTTGGTGATGTTTTCATGATGTGTCCACTCGAGGTAAGCGGCTCTGCAGCCTTGTTGAAAACAGTCTGATCTCAGAACTGCCTCAGTTTCCGGACTCGTCTGACTGGTTGCCAAAACCACTTTGAGGCCGACTGAAAGTCACTTTCTGTGGGCTGTTTCCTCCCACACCCACTCAGTTTTTGCTTCAACAACCACTGAGTTTCTGAGGAAAATCAAGACCAGAGTAGGCAACCCATCGGTTTCCTGCTGAGAACCACCGCCTCAGATTTAGAGGTGCTGATCCTCATTCCAGCTTCTTCACACTGGGCTGTGAACTGATCCAGTGAGTGTTGGAGGTCACCGGCCAATGAAGCCAACAGGACCACATCATCTGGAAAAAGCAGTGATGAGACCCTGAGCCCACCAAACTGTAAACCCTCCTCCCCCCGACTACACCTCGATATCCTGTCCATGAATATCACAAACAGGATTGGTGACAAGGCACAGCCCTGGTGGAGGCCAAACCCCCACCGGAAACGAGTTAGACTTATTGCTGAACACTCGAACACAGCTCTCACTTTGTAAGTACAGAGATTGGATGGTCCTAAGAAGGGGCCCCCCCACTCCATACTCCCACATTATCTCCTGGGTACCCGATCATACGCCATCTTCAAGTCCACAAAACACATGTAGACTGGATGGTTGTACTCCAAGGCCCCTTACCAGGATCCTTGTGAGAGTGAAGAACTGGTTGGTTGTTTCACAACCAGGACAGAACCCGCATTGTTCCTCTTCAGAGGTTCAACTATTGACCGAACTCTCCTTTCCTGCACCCCGGAGTAGACTTTAACAGGGGGCTGAGTATGTGATGCCCCTATAGTTGGCACACACACACTCTGGTGCAAACAGCAACATTACAAAACATTAAATTATTTGACTTATATATTTTGAATGAGTTGTAATGTCACTATAGATGTGCTCATGTCATACGAGGTCTGTTAGAAAAGTATCAGACCTTTTTATTTTTTGCAAAAACCTGATGGATTTGACTCACGTGTGCTTGCATGAGCCAACCTTGAACCTTCATGCGCATGCGTGAATTTTTTCACGCCTGTCAACTGCGTCATTTGGTGGTAAGCAGCCTTTGTGTGAGGACATGTGTTGTGCTCTCATCGGATTTTCATTGCAAGGAAAAAGACGGAACGACTGGAGCAGCACGACTGCATCAAATTTTGCCAGAAACTGGGCGACAGCCAGGTGGAAACCATTCAGATTATTCAGACGGCTTTCGGTGGCTTTTCAGTCGTGTGACTATCCGAGAAATTGTGAAAGAGGTGGGCATCATTTTTTGGAGTCCAGCATGTCCTGTGAGACTTCAACACGGAGGCGCTTTTGCTCCGCTGTCAGCAGTGGCATGAATTTCATCGCCACTCTTTTTATGGCCAAATCTTCACAATGGAATGTGCCAAAAAAGTGCTGATGTCCACCGCTTCTGCAGTTTCTCGGATAGTCGCACGACGGTCCCGCATCATCACAGCGTTCACTTTGGAAATGATCTGGTCATTTCAGCATGTTGATGGAAGACTGGAGCGTGGCACACTCTCCACCATTGTGTGGTCATCTTTAAACCGGTTGTACCGCTCCTTAATCTGTGTGATGCCCAGAGGATCGTCAGCGAAAGCCGTCTGAATCTTCCGAATGGTTTCGACCTGGCTGTCGCCCAGTTTCTGGCAAAATTTGATGCGGCGCTGCTCCAGTCGTTGCGCCATTTTCCTTGCAATGAAAATCCGCCGAGAGCACAACACATGTCCTCATACAAAGGCTGCTTACCAGCAAATGAGGCAATCGACAGGCGTGAAAAAGTTCACGCATGCGCACAAAGGTTCAAGGTTGGCTCATGCAAGCACACATGATTCAAAGCCATCAAACAGACTTCGTATTTGATGAATTCTGACATCTTGTTTGAATGTTGCTTAAGTAATAATAATAATCCATCCATCTTCTGTACCCGCTTACTCCAATTAAGGGTCGGGGGGGGGGGGGGCCGGAGACCATTCCAGCCCCCCTCCGTTTCATCAAAACTCAAGCAACAGTAATTCTGTACCATCTGTAGACATCCTACACTATTTTATAGCAATCCACAAAGTAAAACACTGCAATAGTCAGTTGTGGAAGACAAGGACGTGAATTACAATTTGTGGAATTTTAAAAAAATGCTGATGTTCAGTTCCACTTTATCAGTTCCCTCAGTGCAATAACTTACTGTCATCAGGTCAAACTCACCACTGATACTTTATTTTAGTGAGTGTTGTTCGAACATTTAGTGTTAAATTAATTGTATTGTTTCTTTACAGACATGGAGCCGTTGTTGGTGATTAAAGAAGAAACTCTCGCTGAATACCAGGAATGGAATCTGAGTGTTGACCAGGAGGACATTAAAGAAGAAGAGAAGCTGTGGATAAGTCAGCAGGGAGAGCAGCTTCAGCAGCTGGAGGAGGCAGATCTCACCAAGTTTGGTTTCACTGCTGTCCCTGTGAAGAGTGAAAATGATGATGAAAAACCAGAGTCATCACAGCTTCATCAAAGCCGAAGTGATGAGAGCACAGAGGCTGAGCCTGTAGCCAGCAGCTCATCTGTACACAGAACACTGACAGCAGAAGCTGATGGAGAGGACGATGGAGGACCACAACCAGCCAGCAACTCAGGTCCATACAGTCATTTACAACCAGATACCAGTGGCAGGAGTTCAGACAGTTCTGGAACTGAGACTGATGACAGTGATGACTGGAAACAGACCAGAGAACTTCAGTCAACTTTTAACTGTCAGAAAAATACCAGTATTGTTCATTCAGACAACACTGATAAGAAACAATTTAAAGGCTCTAAATATGGAAAAGCATCTGGTCACATGAACAACTCAGAGCAACAAAAGGGGAGGAAAGCAAAAAGAAAACCATTTAGCTGTTCTGATGGGAGTAAAGGACAGAAACAGAAGGGCACTCTGAACAAAGACATTAGAATTCAGACACGGCAGAAACCATTTGTCTGTTCTGAGTGTGGTCAAAGATTTGGACTAAAGGGCAACCTGTACAGACACATGATAATTCATACAGGACAAAAAGCATTTGTCTGTTCTGGGTGTGGACAAAGATTTGGACATAAGAGCACCCTGAAAACACACATGATAATTCATACAGGAGAAAAAGAATTTGTCTGTTCTGAGTGTGGACAAAGATTTGGACAAAAGGCCAACCTGTACAGACACATGATAATTCATACAGGACAAAACGAATTTGTCTGTTCTGAGTGTGGTCAAAGATTTGGACGAAAGGACACCCTGAAAGCACACATGATAATTCATACAGGAGAAAAAGAATTTGTCTGTTCTGAGTGTGGACAAAGATTTGGACATAAGAGCACCCTGAAAACACACATGATAATTCATACAGGAGAAAAAGAATTTGTCTGTTCTGAGTGTGGACAAAGATTTGGACAAAAGGGCAACCTGAAAACACACATGATAATTCATACAGGACAAAAATCATTTGTCTGTTCTGAGTGTGGACAAAGATTTGGATATAAGAGCACCCTAAAAACACACATGATAATTCATACAGGACAAAAACCATTTGTCTGTTCTGAGTGTGGACAAAGATTTGGACAAAAGGGCAACCTGAAAACACACATGATAATTCATACCAGAAAAATGCTCACCCTCCACAAAATCACATACAGAAATCAGTGCATGGACAGAATATACCTACCTCGCAGAGAAGGAGGTATGGGTCTTACTGAAATCAACCAGGCCTACAGAGCATCGATAATAAGTATTGGCCAGTACTTAAAGAGCTCTGAAGAAGAAATCATAAAAACGGTCACACAACACCACGAGGCCATAAGTGAACGGACCTCAATCACTAAACTGGCAAAAAACTTTGGCGGAGAACTTCTACAAGAGAGAAAAAGCAACAGTCTCACGCCTGCAACAAAACTTGCAAGACAGACCAGAGAACAATACTGCAAAAAAGAAGGAAAACATCGAGTGGAAAGATGGAAACAACACAAAAGAGCCGGACGTTTCCAAGAAGAACTCGAAAAGGAATACATCGACAAAGTTGGATCAATGCAGTGGCTAAAAAATGGAAAACTTGGTTTTGATGGAGAAAGAATTCTGATTGGAGCACAAGATCAGGGACTTCTAACTAATGGCTTCAAAAAAATGGCAGGGATCTCACAAAATGATAAATGCCGATTCTGTCATACAGCTGTTGAGAGTGTAAACCATCTAACATCAGCATGCCAGATCCTCATGGCAGATGGGCATTATACATCCAGACATAACAAGATCTGTCAATATCTCCACTGGAAGATCTGCAAGGAACTGGAGTTGGAAGTCAAAGAACATGTCTGGGAGCACGAGCCAACACCAGTCTCATCCAATGGAAAAATAACGATCTTCTACGACAAAGAGATCCCAGCAGGAAGACACATAGAAGGAGGTGCAATCAAACCTGATATTGTCATCTGGAACAAGCAAGAGAAAACAGCCAAAATCATTGATGTGACAGTCCCCAATGACTACGGCCTGAATCGAGCTGAAAGGGGAAAGATCTCAAAATACCAAGACCTAAAAAATGACCTAAGAACAACATGGTCATTGAAAGACATCGATATCATTCCAGTTGTGGTAGGAGCAACAGGCCTGATGAAGAAGAACCTGAAGAAATACCTTGAGGCAATCCCCGGTCACCCAAGTGCACATGAGGTGCAGTTGTCTGCGATTAAGGGAACGATCACCATCTTGAAGAGAGCCCTTGGATACAATGCCAGATCTGGTTAAGATAACTATAGAACCTAGGATGCAACTTTAGACCCCAGGTTTGGGACCCATTGCATTCTACTAAAAAAACATCAAAGATAAATGAAAAAACAAAAGACAAAAAGCATTTGTCTGTTCTGAGTGTGGACAACGATTTGGACGTAAGAGCCACCTGAAAACACACATGATAATTCATACAGGAGAAAAAGAATTTGTCTGTTCTGAGTGTGGACAAAGATTTGGACGAAAGGGCAACCTGAAAACACACATGATAATTCATACAGGACAAAAAGAATTTGTCTGTTCTGAGTGTGGACAACGATTTGGACGTAAGAGCCAACTGAAAATACACATGATAATTCATACAGGGCAAAAAGCATTTGACTGTTCTGAGTGTGGACAACGATTTGGACGTAAGAGCCACCTGAAAATACACATGATAATTCATACAGGGCAAAAAGCATTTGACTGTTCTGAGTGTGGTAAAAGGTTTGGACAAAAGAGCGACCTGGAAACACACATGAGAATTCATACAGGACAAGGGAACGATCACCATCTTGAAGAGAGCCCTTGGATACAATGCCAGATCTGGTTAAGATAACTATAGAACCTAGGATGCAACTTTAGACCCCAGGTTTGGGGCCCATTGCATTCTACTAAAAAAACATCAAAGATAAATGAAAAAACAAAAGACAAGGACAGACAAGGCGCTGTTAGCTTCGGTCGCGTTAGGACCAGTTCTTTTTGACTCCAACAACGCTGCTTTTAAAGTAGAATTCCTTCGTGAAGAGGACATGCAGCCGTTGTTGGTGATTAAAGAGGAAACTCTCCCTGAACAAAAGGAATGGAATCTGAGTGTTGACCAGGAGGACATTAAAGAAGAAGAGAAGCTGTGGATAAGTCAGCAGGGAGAACAGCTTCAGCAGCTGGAGGAGGCAGATTCTCACCAAGTTTGGTTTCACTGCCGTCCCTGTGAAGAGTGAAAATGATGATGAAAAACCAGAGTACATCACAGCTTCATCAAAGCCCAAGTGATTGAGAGCACAGAGGCTGAGCCTGTAGCCAGCAGCTCATCTGTACACAGAACACTGACAGCAGAAGCTGATGGAGAGGACGATGGAGGACCACAACCAGCCAGCAACTCAGGTCCAAACAGTCATTTACAACCAGATACCAGTGGCAGGAGTTCAGACAGTTCTGGAACTAAACAGAAGAACACTCAGCTGGATAATCCACCAGATCAGCATAGTTCTGATCCTGGACTCCAGCAACAACAGCATCAATGGGCCAAAAGAAACAAGCGAAACTACACCACAGTTAATTGGACCATTGAAGAGAAAAAAAAAGATCTTTCACTGCTTCACTTACTCAAGGCATGAGAAGTGGGGCAGAAAGAAAAAAGCAGTATTTAAGGAACGCATAAAAGAAGCGGATTTACCTACACAAAAGAAAGAAGCCACAACTACCGCAAAACTAGAATCGATTGCCTCACAGATCGCAAAATATCTGACGACTGAGGAAATAAAAAAAATAAAAGAAGAAGCCCAAAAGGAAGCGATAAAAGACTATCAGTTGCTGGATAAAGGGAAGCAACTACAGTTTAAAAGGAGTCAGTGGAAGAGGGAGGAAGAATGGATACTGTTGTGGGCAAAAGAATATGCCAAAATAAAATACCCCAAAAATCAGACAAAGACATCCAAAGAATGGCAAAAAATATTCCACCACCACTGCCCAAGTAAGAAAGACATCACTTGTAAGAATCTCACAACCCAAAAATCAAACTTTATCAAACAAAAACATTTCTCAGATAATGAAATAAAAACAATGCAACAGGAGGTTGAGAAAATAAGAGAAGGCATCTGCCCTCTGACGCAACCCATTACACCACCAAAAAATGATTGCCCTCAAAAAAAGTTTAGCCCCGAAAAAACAAACCATCCACTGCCTCCCGAAAAACCGAACAACTCAATGCCTCCCGAAAAACCGAACAACTCAATGCCTCCCGAAAAACCGAACAACTCAATGCCTCCCGAAAAACCGAACAACTCAATGCCTCCCGAAAAACCGAACCACTCACTGCCTCCCGAAAAACCGAACCACTCACTGCCTCCCGAAAAACCGAACCACTCACTGCCTCCCGAAAAACCGAACAACTCACTGCCTCACGAAAAACCGAACCACTCACTGCCTCACGAAAAACCGAACCACTCACTGCCTCCCGAAAAACCGAACCACTCACTGCCTCCCGAAAAACCGAACCACTCACTGCCTCCCGAAAAACCGAACCACTCACTGCCTCCCGAAAAACCGAACCACTCACTGCCTCCCGAAAAAATGAACCACTCACTGCCTCCCGAAAAAATGAACAACTCACTGCCCCCTGAAAAAATGAACAACTCATTGCCCACCGAAAAAGCGAACAACTCACCAGCTCATCTACAAAATAATTCACAGGTGCACACAGACCCAGAACAGCAGGAACTAGAAGAGGAATTGGCAAATAAGATTGAAGAAACAAGAAAAATGGACATGAAAGAGCGCCCAAAGCTGACTAAACTAAAAGAGAATAAAAAATTCAAAAATATCCTTCAAAAAGTTAACATAGGACTGACCAAACTGGTCCCAAGAGGAGCCACATTGACAGAGTTAAACTCTGTAAATTATGGAGCGGCATGGTACATACAAAGTAAATTAGCCCCACAAGATTTGGAGAGAAACAGTACCACAAATAAGAAAAAGAATATCATGCCACGATGGAAAAAGAAATTACAACAAAAAATCAGCTGCCTAAGAGCAGAGATCTCCCAAATGGCCACATTTTTGGGAAACAAGAACCACAAAAAGAATCTTCTAAAAAAAATAAATCGCATTAAAAGAAAATACAATGTTGAAGACAAACTTCTAGGTGGAAGGCTGGCTGAACATCAAGCCTTAGTAAAAGCTTTTGCAGCACAAATTAGGAATAAAGACAAGAAAATACAAGCAAAACAGATAAACAAACTATTTGCAACAAACCCCAGACTAGTGTACAGAAAGCTGGCAAATGACACAATAGAAGTACAACAACCACCTGAGAGAAAGGAAATTGAAAAATTTTGGAGACCACTCTTTGAAGACCCAAAACAACACCAAGAGGCTGAGTGGATTGAAAAAATACAACAGAAAAACAAAGACAAACAACAAATGCCAGCAATTGTAATCAATGAAGAAGAGATCAGAAAGAAAATGAGTGAATACAGTAACTTCAAGGCACCTGGCATCGACAAAATCCCAAATTTTTGGCTGAAAAGACTGACAGCATTACACCAACATTATGCTGTGGCTTTCACAAAAATATTGAACGGAGAAGAGGACACACCAGACTGGCTAACGACAGGGAACACAAGCCTAATTCCAAAGACCAAGGAAACACAGCTTCCCAACAAGTACAGACCCATCTGCTGCCTAACAACAACATACAAATGGCTGACAGGAATCATAGCTGATGCCATTTATGAACATCTTGACAATGGTGGCTACCTGGAAAATGAACAGAAAGGATGTTCCAAAAGAAGATTAGGAGCTAAAGACCAGTTACTGACAGACAAAGCTATCCTGGAGGACTGCAAAACAAGGCAGAGGAACCTCAGCATGGCTTGGATTGATTACAAAAAGGCATTTGACAGTGTACCACACTCCTGGATCTTGAGGTGCTTAGAACTATACAACATCAATGAGAAAATAAGAACCTTCCTGAAAGCACAAATGAACAATTGGAACACCACCATCACCCTCAATCACACAGAGGGACAAATAACAATCCCAGACGTACGAGTTCAGAGAGGGATACTTCAAGGAGACAGCCTTTCACCTCTCTTATTCTGCTTAATCATGGACCCGCTCAGCAAGATCCTGAAGGAGCAAGACATTGGATATGACTTAAGTAAAGACAAGGAAAGGAAAACCAAAAACTTGTGAACCATCTGTTGTTCATGGATGATTTGAAAATCTATGCCAACACAAAAAACGGACTCACTCAACTCGTGGAAACTGCCCATAAGTTCTCAAAAGACATTGGCATGGAATTTGGACTGGATAAATGCTCAAAATGCACAATGACAAAAGGAAAAAAGACAAAAACCGAAAACATACAATTGGATGAAGGGAGCTACATTGCAGACCTGGCTGCAGACTCCACATACAAATACTTGGGAATTGAACAAAGTAATTCAATTGAACACAAGAAAATGAGAACAAAAACAACAAAAGAATACCTAAACCGCTTAAAAAAGATCTGCAAAACACAACTGACACCAAAAAATAAAATCACAGCCATAAACCAGTTTGCAATACCAGTGGTGACCTATGGATTTGGCATAGTGAACTGGCCACAATACGAACTTAACAAATTGGACACAAAAACCAGAAAAATGCTCACCCTCCACAAAATCACATACAGAAATCAGTGCATGGACAGAATATACCTACCTCGCAGAGAAGGAGGTATGGGTCTTACTGAAATCAACCAGGCCTACAGAGCATCGATAATAAGTATTGGCCAGTACTTAAAGAGCTCTGAAGAAGAAATCATAAAAACGGTCACACAACACCACGAGGCCATAAGTGAACGGACCTCAATCACTAAACTGGCAAAAAACTTTGGCGGAGAACTTCTACAAGAGAGAAAAAGCAACAGTCTCACGCCTGCAACAAAACTTGCAAGACAGACCAGAGAACAATACTGCAAAAAAGAAGGAAAACATCGAGTGGAAAGATGGAAACAACACAAAAGAGCCGGACGTTTCCAAGAAGAACTCGAAAAGGAATACATCGACAAAGTTGGATCAATGCAGTGGCTAAAAAATGGAAAACTTGGTTTTGATGGAGAAAGAATTCTGATTGGAGCACAAGATCAGGGACTTCTAACTAATGGCTTCAAAAAAATGGCAGGGATCTCACAAAATGATAAATGCCGATTCTGTCATACAGCTGTTGAGAGTGTAAACCATCTAACATCAGCATGCCAGATCCTCATGGCAGATGGGCATTATACATCCAGACATAACAAGATCTGTCAATATCTCCACTGGAAGATCTGCAAGGAACTGGAGTTGGAAGTCAAAGAACATGTCTGGGAGCACGAGCCAACACCAGTCTCATCCAATGGAAAAATAACGATCTTCTACGACAAAGAGATCCCAGCAGGAAGACACATAGAAGGAGGTGCAATCAAACCTGATATTGTCATCTGGAACAAGCAAGAGAAAACAGCCAAAATCATTGATGTGACAGTCCCCAATGACTACGGCCTGAATCGAGCTGAAAGGGGAAAGATCTCAAAATACCAAGACCTAAAAAATGACCTAAGAACAACATGGTCATTGAAAGACATCGATATCATTCCAGTTGTGGTAGGAGCAACAGGCCTGATGAAGAAGAACCTGAAGAAATACCTTGAGGCAATCCCCGGTCACCCAAGTGCACATGAGGTGCAGTTGTCTGCGATTAAGGGAACGATCACCATCTTGAAGAGAGCCCTTGGATACAATGCCAGATCTGGTTAAGATAACTATAGAACCTAGGATGCAACTTTAGACCCCAGGTTTGGGGCCCATTGCATTCTACTAAAAAAACATCAAAGATAAATGAAAAAACAAAAGACAAAAATGCACAAATTAGGAATAAAGACAAGAAAATACAAGCAAAACAGATAAACTATTTGCAACAAACGCCAGACTAGTGTACAGAAACCTGGCAAATGACACAATAGAAGTACAACAACCACCTGAGAGAAAGGAAATTGAAAAATTTTGGAGACCACTCTTTGAAGACCCAAAACAACACCAAGAGGCTGAGTGGATTGAAAAAATACAACAGAAAAACAAAGACAAACAACAAATGCCAGCAATTGTAATCAATGAAGAAGAGATCAGAAAGAAAATGAGTGAATACAGTAACTTCAGGCACCTGGCATCGACAAAATCCCAAATTTTTGGCTGAAAAGACTGACAGCATTACACCAACATTATGCTGTGGCTTTCACAAAAATATTGAACGGAGAAGAGGACACACCAGACTGGCTAACGACAGGGAACACAAGCCTAATTCCAAAGACCAAGGAAACACAGCTTCCCAACAAGTACAGACCCATCTGCTGCCTAACAACAACATACAAATGGCTGACAGGAATCATAGCTGATGCCATTTATGAACATCTTGACAATGGTGGCTACCTGGAAAATGAAAGGAAAGGATGTTCCAAAAGAACATTAGGAGCTAAAGACCAGTTACTGACAGACAAAGCTATCCTGGAGGACTGCAAAACAAGGCAGAGGAACCTCAGCATGGCTTGGATTGATTACAAAAAGGCATTTGACAGTGTACCACACTCCTGGATCTTGAGGTGCTTAGAACTCTACAACATCAATGAGAAAATAAGAACCTTCCTGAGAGCACAAATGAACAAGTGGAACACCACCATCACCCTCAATCACACAGAGGGACAAATAACAATCCCAGATGTACGAGTTCAGAGAGGGATACTTCAAGGAGACAGCCTTTCACCTCTCTTATTCTGCTTAATCATGGACCCGCTCAGCAAGATCCTGAAGGAGCAAGACATTGGATATGACTTAAGTAAAGACAAAGGAAAGGAAAACCAAAAACTTGTGAACCATCTGTTGTTCATGGACGATTTGAAAATCTATGCCAACACAAAAAACAGACTCACTCAACTCGTGGAAACTGCCCATAAGTTCTCAAAAGACATTGGCATGGAATTTGGACTGGATAAATGCTCAAAATGCACAATGACAAAAGGAAAAAAGACAAAAACCGAAAACATACAATTGGATGAAGGGAGCTACATTGAAGACCTGGCTGCAGACTCCACATACAAATACTTGGGAATTGAACAAAGTAATTCAATTGAACACAAGAAAATGAGAACAAAAACAAAAGAATACCTAAACCGCTTAAAAAAGATCTGCAAAACACAGCTGACACCAAAAAATAAAATCACAGCCATAAACCAGTTTGCAATACCAGTGGTGACCTATGGGTTTGGCATAGTGAACTGGCCACAATGCGAACTTAACAAATTGGACACACAAACCAGAAAAATGCTCACCCTCCACAAAATCACATACAGAAATCAGTGCATGGACAGAATATACCTACCTCGCAGAGAAGGCGGTATGGGTCTTACTGAAATCAACCAGGCCTACAGAGCATCGATAATAAGTATTGGACAGTACTTAAAGAGCTCTGAAGAAGAAATCATAAAAACGGTCACACAACACCACGAGGCCATAACTGAACGGACCTCAATCACTAAACTGGAAAAAAACTTTGGCGGAGAACTTCTACAAGAGAGAAAAAGCAACAGTCTCATGCCTGCAACAAAACTTGCAAGACAGACCAGAGAACAATACTGCAAAAGAGAAGGAAAACATCGAGTGGAAAGATGGAAACAGCACAAAAGAGCCGGACGTTTCCAAGAAGAACTCGAAAAGGAATACATCGACAAAGTGGGATCAATGCAGTGGCTAAAAAATGGAAAACTTGGTTTTGATGGAGAAAGAATTCTGATTGGAGCACAAGATCAGGGACTTCTAACTAATGGCTTCAAAAAAATGGCAGGGATCTCACAAAATGATAAATGCCGATTCTGTCATACAGCTGTTGAGAGTGTAAACCATCTAACATCAGCATGCCAGATCCTCATGGCAGATGGGCATTATACATCCAGACATAACAAGATCTGTCAATATCTCCACTGGAAGATCTGCAAGGAACTGGAGATGGAAGTCAAAGAACATGTCTGGGAGCACGAGCCAACACCAGTCTCATCCAATGGAAAAATAACGATCTTCTACGACAAAGAGATCCCAGCAGGAAGACACATAGAAGGAGGTGCAATCAAACCTGATATTGTCATCTGGAACAAGCAAGAGAAAACAGCCAAAATCATTGATGTGACAGTCCCCAATGATTACGGCCTGAATCGAGCTGAAAGGGGAAAGATCTCAAAATACCAAGACCTAAAAATGACCTAAGAACAACATGGTCATTGAAAGACATCGATATCATTCCAGTTGTGGTGGGAGCAACAGGCCTGATGAAGAAGAACCTGAAGAAATACCTTGAGGCAATCCCCGGTCACCCAAGTGCACATGAGGTGCAGTTGTCTGCGATTAAGGGAACGATCACCATCTTGAAGAGAGCCCTCGGATACAATGCCAGATCTGGTTAAGATAACTATAGAACCTAGGGTGCAACTTTAGACCCCAGGTTTGGGGCCCATTGCATTCTACTAAAAAGACATCAAAGATAAATGAAAAACCAAAAGACAAAAAGAATTTGTCTGTTCTGAATGTGGACAAAGATTTGGACAAAAGGCCAACCTGAAAACACACATGATAATTCATACCAGACACACCATTTAGCTGTTCTGATCAGAGTAAAAGAAACAGAAGGGTCCTCTGAACAAACACATGATAATTCATTGTCATTCAATGCCCCCCCAAAAATGAGCCATTCACCAGTTCATCTACAAAACAATATTCAGGTGCACCCAGATGCAGAACAGCAGGAACTACAAGAGGAACTGGCAAATAAGACTGAAGAAACAAGAAAAAATGGACATGAAAGAGTGTCCAAAACTGACTAAATTAAAGGAGGATAAAAAAATTCAAAACTAGCCTGGACAAAGATAACCTGGGACTGACTAAACTGATCCAGAAGGAACCACATTCACAGATTTAAACTGTGTAAATTATGGAGCAGCATGGTACATACAAAGTAAATTAGCCCCACAAGATTTGGAGAGAAAATGAACCAGAATTAAGGAAAAGAATAATGTGCCACAATGGAAAAAGAAATTGCAACAAAAAATCAGCCGCCTAAGAGCAGAAATCTCCCAAATGGCCACATTTTTGGGAGGTTAAAACCATAAAAGTAATCTCCTTAAAAAAGTAAATTGCATTAAAAGAAAATACAATGTTGAAGATAAACAGCTGGGTGGGAGGCTGAACATCAAGCCTTAGTGAAAGATTTTGTGGCACAGATTAGGAACAAAGACAAGAAAATACAAGCAAAACAGATAAACAAGCAATGTGCAAAAAAAAAAGAAGCCCAGACTAGTGTACAGGAAGTTAGCAAACGACAATAGAAGTACAACAACCACCTGAGAGAAGAAATTGAAAAATTCTGGAGACCACTCTTTGAAGAGCCAAAAACAACACCAAGAGGCTGAATGGATTGAAAAAATAAAAGAGAAAAACAAAGACAAACAACAAATGCCAGCAATTGTAATCAATGAAGAGGAGATCAGAAAGAAAATGAGTGAATACAGTAACTTCAAGGCACCTGGCATCGACAAAATTCCAAATTTTTGGATGAACAGACTGACAGCATTACACCACCATTATGCTGTGACCTTCACAAAAATATTGAACAGAGAAGAGGACACACCAGACTGGATAATGACAGGGAACACAAGCCTACTACCAAAGACCAAGAAAACACAGCTTCCCAACAAGTACAGACCCATCTGCTGCCTAACAACAACATACAAATGACTGACAGAAATCATAACTGATGACATTTATGAACATCTGGACACTGGTGGCTACCTGGAAAATGAACAGAAAGGTTCCAGAAGATTAGAAGCTAAAGACCAGTTACTGACAGACAAATCTATCCTGGAGGACTGCAAGAAAGGAGGAGGAACCTCAGCATGGCTTGGATTGATTACAAAAAGGCATTTGACAGTGTACCACACTCCTGGATCTTGAGGTGCTTAGAACTCTACAACATCAATGAGGAAATAAGATCTTTCCTGAGAGCACAAATGAACAAGTGGAACACCACCATCACCCTCAATCACACAGAGGGACAAATAACAATCCCAGACATACGAGTTCAGAGAGGAATATTTCAGGGAGACAGACTCTCACCACTTTTATTCTGATTAATCATAAACCCGCTCAGCAAGATCCTGAAGGAGCAAGACATCAGGTAGGACTTAAGTAGAGACAGAGGAAGGAAAAATCAAAAACTTGTGAACCATCTGCTGTTCATGGATGATTTGAAAATCTCTGCCAACACAAAAAAGGACTCAGCTCGTAGAAACTGTCTGGACTGGATAAATGCTCAAAATGCACAATGACAAAAGGTAAAAAGATAAAAACAGAAAACATACAGTTGGATGAAGGGAGCTACATTGAAGATACATTGGGATACTTTCTGTTTTTAGCATGACATATTTGCGCGCACAGTTAATATCTGCGCGTGTGAAATAATATAATACACCTGAATGCTTTTTTTTTTAACATGAGTGGTTTTGGCACCGATCTGACTCCATATCTGTTTCTGAGTGTAATAATGTCTTAATGTTGGAATTCTAAGTTTTTAGGAAAATATGGACTTTTTAAGGTGAAAACTGAAATTCACCCAAATTTTTTCCTTCACTTCTTGATGGATTTTGATTTTGTGTTTGTTTCATCTAAACACTGATTTACAATCCTTCCTCTCATAATATTGAACTTTTGAATTGTTTTGAAAATTGTAGAAATTTATGGTGAAAATAGTGAAATTCACCAAAACACTTTTTTTCCTCTTTCAGTTTCTGATATATTTTAATTCTGGTGGTTTTGTTTGTTTCTTCTAAACACTGTTCATAATTCATCCTTGTGGATATATGAAATAATAAATTTGTCCTCATCTCAGTCTCAGTTCAGACTGGTGAAAATCTGATCCATAGCTTCCAGGTCATGTGATCATTTGACTCAAAATCAGTGTGAATCATTGTACTCCACTGGCTGCATGAGATACACATCTTGTTTTTACATTTTAAATGGGTTCATATTTTTAAATAATTCTAAATGTAAACATTAGCATGTTCAACAGCTTTAAACACAGTATCTCTTGTTTGAATGTCCCACCTTTTTATTTTGAAAACAGGAAGTTGGTACTCGATGTAGCTGTCTAGTATCTCCGCTTGTTTACTGTAACGTCTGCAATACGGGCGCACTTGAATTGTATGAGCGGCTCGCTCAGAGTCGCTCTGTAGCAGGTGTTGTGCCGGATTCAGTTCCCCTGCCGTATGATGCACCCCCTTCGCGGGAACGCGCATTTGAACCTCGTCGCCTTAAACTCACAGTTTGCGCAGACAAAAATGTACACAAATCAGTATGATTCTTATTCTGTGTCACATTGTCTCCTGATATGTGGGAGTGAAGAGAATATGTTCATATTTACGAGCACGAATTGGCTGCTTTTGTTTAGTCGGAACGAAGCGTCTGCTGTTATATTTATTCTATGACGTTTCATCACATGATGGTGTTTGTTGAAATGATTTGAATTTAATTCATTGACGTTATAAATGAATATGCAGCTTGAATCGCTGTGGAACGTTTGAGGACCCTGTCGAAATTAGTGCCCAGTTCTCTGTATATGTATTATGTCTGTATATATTAATTTATTCAGAGTATCATCATCAGAATTATTATTGTCATAAAAATACCAAAACAATGGTTGTCATTCCATGTTACTTAATTTCCAAATACAACACAAAAGTGAAAAGAACGTGTTTTGTTCTTTTTGTTGTTTTTTTTGAAGTGTGTGAAATATATTTTCTGTCTAACTAGTTACATGGAAACAAATTTATTGGCCGGGAAGGGGAGAGCAGTGGCGGGTCTATAATGAATTACTCCCCGGGCGAGACCCCCTTCAACCCCCCCCCCCCAAAAAAAAACCCACAAAATTTTGCACAAACAGCCATTTTTTAAATTATTTCATTTATTTATTTTTATATTTTAGAAGTGCCCCTGAAATTACAATTGACATCAAAAGACAGCAGGCTACAATGTAACTCTTATTTCTGGATTGCAAGTTTGACTAAACACACCCTGACAATGTCTGTTATTAGACACTTTATTAATTAATTAGCTCTTTATTAATGTGCATATTTGTCTCAACATTTAGCTAAATATGTAGCTTGATGTTTGTAAATATTCAGCTAAATGTGAAAATACTGAGCATTAACTAATTTAAAAAAACTTTTAGGTTTGACAGAAAAGTGACACTTTAGTGTTTGTCATTTTTGTCTCCTGTGTTTTTGGTCTTCAACTGTGGGTCAAAAGAAAATCTAACTGAAATGTTACCAGCATTTCCATGTCAATGAAATCGAATGGGATTCTTTTTCTCCATCAAATAAACCATTTAATTATGACGATAAGCATCATTTTAAATGTCAGAAATTTTATTATTAGTATCATTTTATTATTATTATTTTGTCAGTGTCTTTGGCCTGATTGGTCAAATTGACCATGGATTTTAGCGTCCTTAAAGACATAAAACACAAAAAGTAGGTGTCATGTCAGATATTTTTTAGGGGGGTTCATTTTACAGCAAGTCAGACTGCCACAAAATTCACCCCCTCCTATCTCCCCCCTGGAAGGTGTCACATTGATGAAATTTGTTGTATCTATCAGTATCTCTGCTATGAATCCAAATCAATGCCTGACCTAAATAACAACTAGTACAACTAAAGGGAATTTACAACACAACGGATTTACACTGATCGAAAAAATGACCCAGGCAACTGGCAAAAAAAAAGCTAAAATCCACCAAAAAGCATTGATTTCTCATCCCCACATATCTGTACATAAATTTGTAAATAGACAAAAGTGAACAAACATTATGCAAATTTTTTTAATAAAATAATTAGCATTGGTATGTGTTTATGACAAACAGCATGTCAGGAAAGATGACTTTAAGCTTGCTTTCAGCTTGTTTTCATCTTGGAATATAATACGTGCCATGGAATTAATATACATGCTGTTGGATTAAACTGCACAGTGTTTGGTACCTTCCAGGAGTAAATGAGGTCATACCGGACTTTTCCATTGTAAATGGGGAGGCCCACGGAATGAACTCAGTGGAATATGTCTAAGAATGATTCTAACATGACAAGTATGATCAAATGAAGTATTAATGTGTTAAAATTAAGAGTTGATTAGAAAAACTATGTTACAAATAAGTGAAATGAATGATTATATGAGTTGTTTTTCATAAAGAGTGTAGAGTCAGAGAAAAAGAAGTGAAGATGTAGCAAGCAGGGCAAGAAAAGCTGATGTTAAACAACTGATCAAATGATTAAGATGTTGGTAAAATATGAAATGAATAATAAGGAATGAAAATGTTTGTATATGATCATATGAATTGTTTTTATGTGAAAGAGAGTTGTAATGAAATGATTGAATATGATTGATGTGATTTTGAAGAAATGATTTAAAAGAATGAATTCTCGGAAAAGCTGACGTGTTAACAGAAAAGAGGAACTTGAGAAATAAGTTACTAGCAAGGGCTGCGGAGATTTCCAGTAAGCAGAAGAAGGGAGGAGGTTTTGAGTCAACAGCGTCCCCATGGTAACCAAGATCATCTGAAGACAACAAGAGTCAACCACATATATAAACTGTGAAACACCAGAAAACGGGGTTATTCTTCCAGGGAGGGGTGCTGTTGCCACTACTCCCCTGCTACGAGGAGATCACAAGACTTGACCATCTTGTGAGCAACAATTGGAATCGTGGAGTGAGAGGACTGGAGCCATAAAAGATAATTTGAGAGAGATTTCAACTCCCGCTCAGGCCGTCCAGTCACAGAGTAGCAGAACAACGGAGAGTAACCACTGGCCTAAAGTCTGAGTGGGGAATGTTCAACGATTTCTCTCTCAAGGAACATCACCACATACCAGAATGGATTAGATCAACTTTTGGTTGGTTGAAGACGGAATGAATTCTTATGTGGATTAACTTCCTGAAGGATTACAACATCACACAAGGATCGTGGTCAGCTAACAATTAATAGCTGATGAAGAGGAAATCAAGTTCATCGAGTTGGGGACCCTAACCTCAAAAACCTCCTTCCCTCACTCCTAGAAAAAATTGTTAAGAAGTCAATCCAGTCCCAGTCAAAGTAAGATCAGTCAGAATTATTGAATTAAAAACAAAAATCTCTGCCAATCATTATTCTAATTATGCTTGAATTACTGTTGTGAAATTATCACCATATAATCTATGTTGATTATGTTATTGGCACTTGCAAAACCTGCAATAAATTTCCAAGCATGCAGTTAAAGTGTTACGGCTCGGATATTGGATTATTGATGCTTCTTAAGGTGTAAAAGTTAAAGTTTATTGGGTGTACAACATCAAAAGGCTCTAAAAGGTTAGTCTGGTTTTTAATGAAAATAACATCCTGGGGACTCGCTGTACGAGTCACTAAATTCAAAATCTAGCAACATTCCAAGAGCCCTGATCCATAAGAGGAGAGCTGCCGTTAACGGGCGTGGCCGGTTCGTATCCTGGCTCCTGAGAAGGCTATTCGACCGGGGTGCGAGATCAGCTTCAGCGGGGTGGACGTCCGGATGGAGGCAGTGAGCAGCTAGACGAATCTCCTCGCCACCAGCTTGAACAGCCTTTGTGCAGCCCTGCCGGGTAATACCCGTGGAGACACGAAGGTCGGACCCCAGAGACGGAGAGCTGGTTTTTACACAAACACACTCATCGGAGGGTGAGCGTGTGCCGTGTATCTAAAAGAAATAACGGGATCTGACAAGCATCATCTAGCAA
Organism: Thalassophryne amazonica; assembly: GCF_902500255.1. Taxonomy (NCBI): domain Eukaryota; kingdom Metazoa; phylum Chordata; class Actinopteri; order Batrachoidiformes; family Batrachoididae; genus Thalassophryne; species Thalassophryne amazonica. Next base: position 533,163 of record NW_022986241.1, on the reverse strand, counting down.
AATTTGCAGCTTCAGGGCCCATTACGCAGTGGCGGCTGGCCCATAGGGGGCGCTCGGGCGCTGCCCTCCTAGATGTGGAGGGGAAAAGTCATAATATATATATATATTTAAAAAGTATTATCAATGTCAGTTTTACTTAATAGTATTACGATAAGCAATCTCACAGTTACCAGTGTGCATGCCTGGAAGAGCCTCTAGCCCATACTATGGGCCCATTATTTGTGGATCGAAAAACATGTTTGCAAATAATTTTGCGACTAATAATGGCCCCATAGTTTGACCTTGACTTGGAGACCAAACATTCAACACAGTCAAAACTATTCCATTTTTTAATCCTTTCATTTTAACCAATAACTTGCATCACTTTTTACCAAAATTGGAGCAACTTTAAGTTTTGACCCCTGTACAAACTGACACTGACCTTTGTCACCATTTTTGCTGTTTTTACCACGTAACTCCATAACATTCAGTTCCAGATAGTCCAAACTATACCTTTTTGGAATTATGATCATACAAATAATGTGATATAGTTTTCAATATGATCAGAGCATCTTTTAATTTTGACCCCTGTGTAATTCTTCAATTGACCTTAACCTGGCTGCCTATTGAAAATTCAGGTGGCTAATCAGTTATTTAAAAAAAGTGATGTCTAAGGAGTATTTGTGCCGAATTAGATGCTTGTATCACTATTTGCAGGATTCAGCTCTAAATATTCTCTGAGCTGCTGCACTAATTCACACGCACACCTACGGACAATTTAAAGTTTTCAATCCTCCTAACCTGCGTGTCTTTGGATGCCTTTGGCTGTGGGAGGAAGCCGGAACACCCAGAGAGAACCCACACAAACATGAGGACAACAAGCAAACTCCACACAGAAAAGCCACAGGTGGGAATCGAACCCATGACCTCCTCACTGTGACGCAACAGTGCTAACCACTAAGCAACCGTGCTGCCCAAAATGAAAGAACAGAAAGGGCCTATTGCATATCATTCATAAGTAAATAATAATAATGAATAACATTGGAAATTAATTATTCAGAAATTACAAAATGTGATTGTCTGGATTTCTTTTTTTTTTTTTTTTAGATTCTGTCTGTCACAGTTGAAGTGAACCTATGATAAAAATGACAGACCTCTCCATTCTTTGTAAAAGGGAAAACTTGCACAATCGACAGTCTCTCAAATACATATTTTCCTCACTGTATATGGTTTATAAAATGTTAGTTTCTGGTATCTGAATACCTCTCGGTAACTCTTACTAAGTCAGTTTGTGATGGCAAAGTTAGAAATTTAGTCCAGTTGGTGCAGTCATGGTGGAATTGTAACGGAGGCAACAATATTCTTCATTGATATTTTGCAAGATGATGATGTTTGAGTCATAAATACATACAAATACTAATTATTGTATTTTAAAAAATTCCATAACAACTTTGTTCAGTTAAGTAGCACTGTGTTTATTTACAAATTTATGTACAGAGCTGCAGGGATGAAAAATCTCTGCTTTTTGGTGGATTTTAGCTTCTTTTTTTTTTGTTTTTTTTTGCCTGTCGCCTGGGTCATTTTTTAGATCAGTGCAAATCCGTTTTGTTGTAAATTCCCTTTAGTTGTATTAGTTGTTATTTAGGTCAGGCATCGATTTGGACAGCCCCAATGCGCTGTTAGCTTCGGTCGCGTTAGGACCAGTTCTTTTTGACTCCAACAACGCTGCTTTTAAAGTAGAATTCCTTCGTGAAGAGGGTGAGTTACTTATTTGCAGAGGGTTTTCTGTTTTATCGGGGATGGATGTTGCGTGGTGTTGATAGTGATTCCTGCCGAGTGGGGATGTTTTAAGTCATTTGGCATTATTGGCTAAGGGCTAAGCTAACTAGCCGCTATGTGGTCTGTTTAGACGATATTATGTTAAATAAGTTCAGCCAACAGTTATTAGTGTTTCTCTGATGTTACTGTATTAATAAGCACCGTGTGTTTTGGATTTGAAAATCAGTGTTTCTGTCTTGCTAAAACCATTAATTCGTCCAAACTATTAATTCAGACCATTCAGTGGTTTATGGATGTTTCATTCCAACTCCTGTGCTCCCTGCATGTTAAACTGAGCCATTCAAGTTCATCTGTTAGCCAACAAATCTGCATATAAAGACTCTGAACTGTTCCTGTGTCCATGTCTGCTCTCTGACCAGAGTTCTGTGGTGGATAAAGTAGATCAGCAAATTAACAATTATCAACGTATCACATTCACAACACCACTGAGGAAAAATGAGGGGGTTATATATGTAACCGGTGTGAAGTTAGACAGTAGTTCATTATTCAGACAGTAATTCACGATGAAGCAGTTCTGGTTGTATTATGGGCAAAAAATGTTTTAAAAATGGAAATAAACGTGCCCTGTTGAATTCTACCTTTAAAAAAATCCAAAATAAAACAATTTGGTTTTGATGCTAAAACCAAAAATACAACAACAGAATATGGAAACCGTAAACAGACATATAATCATTTATTAGGCTTGTGCTTTGAATTAAATCTGTCACCTCACTCTAGTCACAACTTTAGTTAAAAAAGTGCTGCAAAACCAATTATGAAAAGAACTGACAGTTACACATCAAAAAACAACCAGAAATAAAAGAATGACGAAAACAATTTAAAAATTAAAAAATAGTCAAGATGACAAGTGACTACTGTACAAGTAATATTTAGAAAATTCTGATTTTCTGCGCTGAATAACTGTCCAGAATCTGAATAACTGTCCAGAATCTGAATAACTGTCCACACTGAAGCAGTAGTAGCTTTTACATGGGCAAGTGCATTTTGGTGCCACCTGCCCAGATATGTCAAGTGCCCTTGCCCCATGCCCACCAACCTCCATTTCACCCCCTCCCACCCCTCAATTTCACTGTATTTTATGATATGGCGAACTACTGTCTGGAAATTGAATCACAGTCCAGAATCTGAATAACTGTCCACACTTAAGAAGTAATTGCTTTTACATGGGCAAGTGCATCATTAAATACAGTAGGGGAAGCATGCCCCCTAGTAATTTTTGGTTTCAGCTTTTTTCGTTTTTCACTACTTTCATCCCTGGAGATGGTGAATATAAAATCAAACTTTTTACATCTTATACAACATTTAAATTTGGAAACATTTACATACGACTTTGCGACGTCTCGCACCGTGGGAAGTCCTTAAAGCGACAGTATCACCTCAAAATCTCTCATCAGCCGTTAAAATTTTCACCGAAAACCATCTTAATTTTTCGAACCGTGTCCACTTCGATGTGCCTGACAGGTTTAGAAAAAATTTTGATCAAACAAAGCGCCAGTCTCTCAGCAACTTCTCAGACAAAGGAATTCCGACGAGGGGCTGGACAACTCCTCCCACAAGGAGTGCTCACAGGCGTGGAAAAACTCACGCATGCGCACGAGGGTTCAAGCATGTCTGACGTAAAAACATATGAATGAAATCCATATATTTTTTGAAAAAAATAAAAAGGACCTATACTTTATTGACAGACCTCGTATCAAAGAAGGAGAGATGGACCGAATGTTACTGCTAATGCAGGAACGAGCGGAGGAGAGTCGGGCCCGCATGGAAGAACTGCAAATGTGTAAAGAGCAGCACCCCAGCACAGCTAGGAACGCCTTCGCAGCCTATGTCCGGGACTCCTTAAACACCATTGTTGGGTATTTTCGCCTCCAAACATTCTTAAAACCTTGATAAGACAAACAGAGTCAAGAACCACCAGTGAGACAGAAAGTCAAATTTATCTCGCGCGGAGTGCAGTCAGGCTGTACACCAAAGCTACACTAAAGTCTGGCCTGCGCTCCTGCTCTTTTATTTAGGACTTCCCTACATACATGGGCGGTACAGCTCCTAAGGGGAGGAGTGATAGCGCGTGAGCTGTTGCTGCCGAACCGCTGATTGCACAATACATTCAGGACTTTCAGAACCTTTTTAATCTTGGGCTCGATTAAGATGTGTTTAAGACATCTAACGATTAATCACAGTTCTTCTGACACAAGGACTAATGTATCATAATCACACTGTGGTTGGAACATTCAATTCTCTATTCTTTATCTCACTGCTCCGCTTATGGCTGCATTCTGCCTGGGTCATCTTCACATGTCCTGAAAAAGAGCTTAGCGTGCACACAGAGATACCACAACTTGCAGAAGCACGTCATGTCACATATCTTAAGTAACCTTCACCCATCACATCAGTACAATACACTTTATCAGAGCAGAGAGAACTACATTCTACCAGAGCAGAGAACACAAAACATGCATGATAAAATAAAACAGTGTATCTACAGAATAACTCCAACAACCATGTCGGAATGGAGCTACAGAAAAGCAAAGGATGAAATCTGCCGGGTGTTGACAAAATATGAAAATGGGGCTGAAGAGGATCGGGTCAAGCAACAACAGAAGTTCCAACAGCAACCACCTCACCACCACACAAAGCCACGACACACTGTCCTGCCTATCTGAGGACTGCAGCCGCTCCTGTCCTGGTAAATGTAATCCAGCTTTTGACTTGAACTGTGCTGTTCCTTTTGGTTGCTAAGGTGACTGTGGGCGCACCTGATTCCTTCTGGATTATTGTAATTAGTTCACCTGGGGTGTAAGCGTGAAGGAGTGGATATAAGACGGGGTTTTGTGGAACGAAGGAGGACTTTTCTTTTGCTCTGTTCCACCTCGCTTCTTTGGAGAGAGGACAGAGATTTTTGGCGGAACAGCAGGAGGAGCAGCGGGTGAGGAAGTGATTATCAAAAAAAAGGGAGCCATACTGGCGCTGACGTGGCTGGTTTCAGTTGAAATACTCCTGCTGAAGAGACGCCACGACGTGGATTATCCGCAACGGCAGGGGAGGACCCTGCCGTGTCTGTGAGTACGTTTGATGTGGTTGTGAGGAGCCTGTTTTAATCAGAAAGTCGGAGTTTCTTTGGAGTCGGAGCTGTGCGCTTGCTGGCCTGGGTGTGTGTGTGTAGGTGCACGGAAGCTGCGGCGACGGAGAGAGGTGTTACCAGGAGAGATCCGTGACGAGGAAGCCGCGTGCTTGGTGATTGGAGGAAGCCACGCCCTACCAAGAGAGAGTGCGACGGGCCGAGTGGAGGACAGCAGGGCCCGCCCTGAGACGACAGCAGGAAGTATTCGTGGATTGGCTGTCATCGTGATTGACTGCTCGCAGAGTGACTCTTTTTATCTTTGTTTTATACGAAATTCTGGTTTAAATTGTTTTATTTATTTTTTATATATATATTTTGTGATTTGTAATAAATTGTAATATTAAGTTTGCTCTGTTTGGTTACTCCAGCTCCATTTTTATTATAGTTTCACGCATTATTTGATTGTGTTTCCATTCATTAATTCAAAACCACAATAAACCCGCAAATCCGGGCTTACATAAACACAACTTAGAATAATTTTCAGTCACATAAAAAAAATGTATTTTTCAGTCCTATTACACATAAATTACAATAATTTTTATATGTTGTTCAATAAAGACAAGAAAATTTAAAGATTGTTGATAACAGTTTTATTATTTAGAACACAATAAATTTTCATGTCTTCTAACAAATCAGTTTGCCAAATGAACAAATTTAAACATGACTGTTCCAACTTACAATGTGCATATAATTATACACAATTGTAGCATATATGTTAGTATAACCATTAATTAGTGCCACTATAAGATAATAAGAGACTGAAGGAGGCTGCTATAAAATACCATAGGTAATAGAGCACTTAAGAGTAATGTGTTAACGTATTGGCTAGTATCAGAACTTGGTTCGATTCTAGAAGAGAAGAGGCAGAGACTGGATGTAGTTTATAGATAAAAATGGTACCATGTATTGAGACAAACAAAATAGACAACATTAAACATTTAGAGGTGACTGGCCATTTGACACACTCAATCAGCTTCAGTATTTACAACAGGATCCAAAACTAGTTGCAACCCCAAATATACGGTGTGCAAAGGTCCATGTGATGAATGCGAGTGGCTGTGGCACACGACCAATCGCTTACAGTCAACCTTCCAACAACTCTACTGAGCAGAACAGTTCATACGACTCAAAAACCACTCCACTCGACTCAAAAAAAAAAAAAAAAAAAGTGTCCATGGGAGTGAGTGTGTTTGTGCTGGGGGTCGTAGAGTGGAGTGCGAGGTGCAAGAGTGAACAAGTCGGCTGCAGGAGCCTCCTACCAACCCATTGAGGTAGGTATAGAAGTTGGTTGAGATTCAGGACTAGCTCAGTTCTTAGCTCGCCATCAAGACTCGGCCAATTCCACGTATTCTAACAAGCCAACGCTCCTATCAAACGCTTGGGTCATGGTAGCTTGGCTCCTGCAGCAACAAATCCAGCAGCGTCTCCCGCATTCCCCGGTGTTTCCTGAATGACGGTAATATACCCAGCTAATTGGCTGGCTGCAGTCACATGACCGGGTTATTTGCAGTATTGTGCCCTCTATGGATTTTTATATCCTGCAGATTGTTCCCTTGCCTCCACGCTCCAGGCACCAACTGCCGAGTGGCGATATCTTCAAGATCAATGATGTTATTCTGGGGCATCAATTCTGCATAAGATTACGGAGCACCATACAGGTTTGGACAATGAGTCGCACAGTCCTCGGACTGTGGTGCATTGTCGCCAGGAGATCCTGGAACCAATTTGCTAGAATTCCAAGTGCATTTTCTACCCTCTTCTTGTACGTGACAGTCTGTTCTTTGTCTGTGAGGTGGCGATGAGCGTATGGTTTTGTGAGATTAGCACGCAAAGCAAAGGCATCATCTCCGTCCCAAGAGAATGATACGTCTTCTGTGTCATGTGGGAGTGGCCATGGGTCAGGAAGGCCTATTGTGCCGTCTTCAAGGCGGGCCTTCAGTTCAGATTTGTAATAAATTTGGGCATCATTTAATGATCCTTTACCTAAAATAGAAATTGAGAGTAAAGAATTAGAACAAATAAAAAATAAATGACTATATTTAATTAAAATTTTAAACTGATTTTTATCTCTACCTACCACCGATGTCTGCCAAGATGAACTTGGAGTCTGAATCAACCAAGGCAAGGAGAACAACACTAAAGAATCTTTTATAATTGCGGTACATGCTTCCTGTACCAGGAGGACACAAGCAGTATGCTTGTCCTCAAGGGCACCACAACAGATCAGAAATGGCCATTTCCTGAAGAAGCCCTCGGCAATAGCCAGCCACTGTAGAGGTGAAGTTGGAGGTGTCAAACATTTGTCCATGAGCTCTTCACAGGTGGCTTTACACACTTCTCGGACAGCAACAGAGATCGTGTTGTGAGGAATGCGCCCTTCATACTTCATACTGTGGTACTTGGTTCCGGAAGCCAAATGACAGAGTCAGTGCCAGCTTCAGGCCTGGATCCAGAGCCGCTCGGTACCACGTCTCCTGCTTTGTGATGCGTGGACCAACTCTCATGAGAAGCTCGTTGTACATCTCAGCCAGCATTTGCATAAAGTTACGGATTGACTGTGGATATTGGCCCCTCAGTTTAACCATGAGTTGGTCATACAGACCAAACTGTCTTTGGCACTAGATCCATGGCCTTGACCACCTTCTCCGTTGCTGCCCCTTCGCCATTGGTCCTTGTTGACAATGAATTCATCATTGTCAACTTTGGCCTGAAGAACAGCCATCTCTCACTCATTGATAAGGTGGGCTGGCTGATCATCACTGTCCATGGCTCTAGTCATGGAGAACTGTCCGTGTCAGACGAAGGCTATGCGTGCATGCGGGTCAGCCACAAATGTTCGAAATGTGCGTACATAGATGAAAAAAACATTCTTAACGCTATTGTTAACAAACGATAAGAAATTGACAAAAACGACAGCAAAACGAAATACGATTGTCGGCGGCATTTGTTCAAATATTTTGACAGTTTAAAGATTCTGACAAAGTGCCAGCTGCAGGAACTAAGCTGAGTGAAGGTTAAACGATGCCAACGAAAGTCCGGATTTGGGACTTTTGTTTGGGCTTTGTTGTCCTTCCTTTGTCTTGTGTGACTGGAACTTTAGGAAAACTTTCATGTCTGGTGATCTCTGTGATCAGGGTTGGTGTCTCCTGCTTTAGGACATCTGTCCCAGCACAGGGACATTTCGGTGTTGTCTCATTTGTGATTGGTCAGCCTGGGCAGCAGAGCAGCAGCAGATGATTAAATCAGCCTGTTTTTAGTCTTTCCTCCACTTGGTTGTTGACTCTCTTTCTTTTGTGTGTTTTAAAGTCTTTCTACACATCTGAAGTCCAGCAGCTGTGGGACACGAAACTACAGCTAACACCTGCTGATGAAGGAATGATCATAGACCAGGAAGAAGAAATGAGTCATTTAAAAGAAGAGGACAAAAGCGGTAAAGGGCTGGATGCTGTTTTTAATCCTCCAAATCTCTTCTACAGAACAGGTTTGTTCACTCAGCTTTGTTTGTGTTACTGATACTTTATAACATGTTGTTGTAACAGTCAAATATTTTCCTCCTCTGGTATTCCTCCAGAGATTGTCAGTACTTACACAACAGGATGAGGAGGATTTTGATGAAAGATGCATGTAAAATTTCTCCATATTTTGTAAAATCTCTGGATAATTTCTTACTGAAGGTGAACTGAAAGTGACGTCACCATCCTCAATGTTTAGTCTCCCTCCCTTTGTCCAAGATCAGCAGGGACTTTGAATTTAGAAATGAACAAAGGTAACTGAAAGGATTCTGGTGGTAGTGATTTGTGTATTCTGACATGTAGAGGTTTGGTTTATTTTGATCCAACATTTGGCACTAAAAGGTCAACATCAGTAACCTGTTGTACACGAGTAAGAGCAGCTCTGGTTATGAGCAGACCAAGAATAATTATCTTTACACCCAGAATTTAATCATCACTGCAATATTAATTCAAATCAACATGACTTCAGTGAATAAAATCCATTATTTTCTACAGCTCCCATCAACAACCCAAACTGGGGAACTTTTCCTTGGTCACTTCGTACTATTAATAACCAGCTTTGCTACCTGACGTGACATGTTGACCTGAATAGTGTAAATGTGGAAGTGTGCAGAAATGTGGGTTTGAAAAAGACAGAGGTTGTGATGGAAGTCTGGTCCCAGAAACAGTCTTTGGTTTTGTGACATCAGTCCATTTAGCCTGTAACAAAAACTGACTCAAGTCATTGAAACTCAAGTGGGTTCTTGTTGATGTTCGTAACTGAAAATGTCTCCTCACACAAATATGTGGGTCTAAAAAACTTTGGCATTTTCTTCATCTTTTCATCTGTTTTTAATCTGTTCCTCTTGTTTGGCCTTGAAGGCTTTTGATATAAAGCAGCTCTTTTGCTACGTTCATGTCATCGTCAGAGCCTCAAAAAATCAGTAACTGATTGGTGTCAGAAGAATCTGTGCTTTAAATTCACCTCCGTCCCCCAGTTGTCTTTTTACTATCAGATGAAGTGTCTTCAGTCCTCTGTGCCACAGTGTTACGAGACAAACAAACTTCAAAAATTTGTTGGTTTTTCTCAGGACAAAAATTCTCCACCAATGGCATGACACAGTTTTTGTTAAACTCCACCTCTGTTAAAGGTTTGTCATGTTTAATGATGAACTCGGCCACTTCCCAGTCTGATTTGGTGATGTTTTCATGATGTGTCCACTCGAGGTAAGCGGCTCTGCAGCCTTGTTGAAAACCGTCTGATCTCAGAACTGCCTCAGTTTCCGGACTCGTCTGACTGGTTGCCAAAACCGCTTTGAGGCCGACTGAAAGTCACTTTCTGTGGGCTGTTTCCTCCCACACCCACTCAGTTTTTGCTTCAACAACCACTGAGTTTCTGAGGAAAATCAAGACCAGAGTAGGCAACCCATCGGTTTCCTGCTGAGAACCACCGCCTCAGATTTAGAGGTGCTGATCCTCATCCCAGCTTCTTCACACTTGGCTGTGAACTGATCCAGTGAGTGTTGGAGGTCACCAGCCAATGAAGCCAACAGGACCACATCATCTGCAAAAAGCAGTGATGAGACCCTGAGCCCACCAAACTGGAAACCCTCCTCCCCCGACTACACCTCGATATCCTGTCCATGAATATCACAAACAGGATTGGTGACAAGGCGCAGCCCTGGTGGAGGCCAAACCCCCACCGGAAACGAGTTAGACTTATTGCTGAACACTCGAACACAGCTCTCACTTTGTAAGTACAGAGATTGGATGGTCCTAAGAAGGGGCCCCCCCACTCCATACTCCCACATTATCTCCTGTGTACCCGATCATATGCCTTCTTCAAGTCCACAAAACACATGTAGACTGGATGGTTGTACTCCAAGGCCCCTTACCAGGATCCTTGTGAGAGTGAAGAACTGGTTGGTTGTTTCACAACCAGGACAGAACCCGCATTGTTCCTCTTCAGAGGTTCAACTATTGACCAAACTCTCCTTTCCTGCACCCCGGAGTAGACTTTAACAGGGGGCTGAGTATGTGATGCCCCTATAGTTGGCACACACACACTCTGGTGCAAACAGCAACATTACAAAACATTAAATTATTTGACTTATATATTTTGAATGAGTTGTAATGTCACTATAGATGTGTTCATGTCATACGAGGTCTGTTAGAAAAGTATCAGACCTTTTTATTTTTTGCAAAAACCTGATGGATTTGACTCACGTGTGCTTGCATGAGCCAACCTTGAACCTTCATGCGCATGCGTGAATTTTTTCACGCCTGTCAACTGTGTCATTTGGTGGTAAGCAGCCTTTGTGTGAGGACATGTGTTGTGCTCTCATCGGATTTTCATTGCAAGGAAAAAGACGGAACGACTGGAGCAGCACGACTGCATCAAATTTTGCCAGAAACTGGGCGACAGCCAGGTGGAAACCATTCAGATTATTCAGTCGGCTTTCGGTGGCTTTTCAGTCGTGTGACTATCCGAGAAATTGTGAAAGAGGTGGGCATCATTTTTTGGAGTCCAGCATGTCCTGTGAGACTTCAACACGGAGGTGCTTTTGCTCCGCTGTCAGCAGCGGCATGAATTTCATCGCCACTCTTTTTATGGCCAAATCTTCACAATGGAATGTGCCAAAAAAGTGCTGATGTCCACCGCTTCTGCAGTTTCTTGGATAGTCGCACGGCGATCCCGCATCATCACAGCGTTCACTTTGGAAATGATCTGGTCATTTCAGCATGTTGATGGAAGACTGGAGCGCGGCGCGCTCTCCACCGTTGTGTGGTCGTCTTTAAACCGGTTGTACTGCTCCTTAATCTGTGTGATGCCCAGAGGATCGTCAGCGAAAGCCGTCTGAATCTTCCGAATGGTTTGGACCTGGCTGTCGCCCAGTTTCTGGCAAAATTTGATGCGGCGCTGCTCCAGTCGTTCCGACATTTTCCTTGCAATGAAAATCCGCCGAGAGCACAACATGTCCTCATACAAAGGCTGCTTACCAGCAAATGAGGCACTCGACAGGCGTGAAAAAGTTCACGCATGCTCACGAAGGTTCAAGGTTGGCTCATGCAAGCACACGTGATTCAAAGCCATCAGGTTTTTGCAAAAAATAAAACGGTCGGATACTTTTCAAACAGAACTCGTATTTGAATTCTGACATCTTGTTTGAATGTTGCTTAAGTAATAATAATAATCCATCCATCTTCTGTACCCGCTTACTCCAATTAAGGGTCACGGGGGGCCGAAGACCATTCCAGCCCCCCTCCGTTTCATCAAAACCCAAGCAACAGTAATTCTGTACCATCTGTAGACATCCTACACTATTTTATAGCAATCCACAAAGTAAAACACTGCAATAGTCAGTTGTGGAAGACAAGGACGTGAATTACAATTTGTGGAATTTAAAAAAAATGCTGATGTTCAGTTCCACTTTATCAGTTCCCTCAGTGCAATAACTTACTGTCATCAGGTCAAACTCACCACTGATACTTTATTTTAGTGAGTGTTGTTCGAACATTTATTGTTAAATTAATTGTATTGTTTCTGTACAGACATGCAGCCGTTGTTGGTGATTAAAGAAGAAACTCTCCCTGAACACCAGGAATGGAATCTGAGTGTTGACCAGGAGGACATTAAAGAAGAAGAGAAGCTGTGGATAAGTCAGCAGGGAGAGCAGCTTCAGCAGCTGGAGGAGGCAGATCTCACCAAGTTTGGTTTCACTGCCGTCCCTGTGAAGAGTGAAAATGATGATGAAAAACCAGAGTCATCACAGCTTCATCAAAGCCGAAGTGATGAGAGCACAGAGGCTGAGCCTGTAGCCAGCAGCTCATCTGTACACAGAACACTGACAGCAGAAGCTGATGGAGAGGACGATGGAGGACCACAACCAGCCAGCAACTCAGGTCCAAACAGTCATTTACAACCAGATACCAGTGGCAGGAGTTCAGACAGTTCTGGAACTGAGACTGATGACAGTGATGACTGGAAACAGACCAGAGAACTTCAGTCAAGTTTTAACTGTCGAAAAAATGCCAACATTATTCGTTCAGGCAACACTGATGAGAAACAGTTTAAAGGCTCTAAATATGAAAAAGCATCTGGTCACATGAACAACTCAGAGCAACAAAAGGAGAGGCAAGCAAGAAGAAAACCATTTAGCTGTTCTGATCAGAGTAAAAGACAGAAACAGAAGGGCACTCTAAACAAAGACATTGGAATTCAGACAGGACAAAAAGCATTTGTCTGTTCTGAGTGCGGTAAAAGGTTTGGACGAAAAAGCACCCTGAACAGACACATGATAATTCATACAGGGCAAAAAGCATTTGTCTGTTCTGAGTGCGGTAAAAGGTTTGGACAAAAGAGCAAACTGAAAACACACATGATAATTCATACAGGGCAAAAAGCATTTGTCTGTTCTGAGTGCGGTAAAAGGTTTGGACGAAAGGACACCCTGAAAACACACATGATAATTCATACAGGACAAAAAACCAAAAGACAAAAAGCGTTTGTCTGTTCTGAGTGTGGACAAAGATTTGGACAAAAAGGCCACCTGAAAACACACATTTTGGCTGAAAAGACTGACAGCATTACACCAACATTATGCTGTGGCTTTCACAAAAATATTGAACGGAGAAGAGGACACACCAGACTGGCTAACGACAGGGAACACAAGCCTAATTCCAAAGACCAAGGAAACACAGCTTCCCAACAAGTACAGACCCATCTGCTGCCTAACAACAACATACAAATGGCTGACAGGAATCATAGCTGATGCCATTTATGAACATCTTGACAATGGTGGCTACCTGGAAAATGAACAGAAAGGATGTTCCAAAAGAAGATTAGGAGCTAAAGACCAGTTACTGACAGACAAAGCTATCCTGGAGGACTGCAAAACAAGGCAGAGGAACCTCAGCATGGCTTGGATTGATTACAAAAAGGCATTTGACAGTGTACCACACTCCTGGATCTTGAGGTGCTTAGAACTATACAACATCAATGAGAAAATAAGAACCTTCCTGAAAGCACAAATGAACAATTGGAACACCACCATCACCCTCAATCACACAGAGGGACAAATAATCCCAGACGTACGAGTTCAGAGAGGGATACTTCAAGGAGACAGCCTTTCACCTCTCTTATTCTGCTTAATCATGGACCCGCTCAGCAAGATCCTGAAGGAGCAAGACATTGGATATGACTTAAGTAAAGACAAAGGAAAGGAAAACCAAAAACTTGTGAACCATCTGTTGTTCATGGATGATTTGAAAATCTATGCCAACACAAAAAACGGACTCACTTAACTCGTGGAAACTGCCCATAAGTTCTCAAAAGACATTGGCATGGAATTTGGACTGGATAAATGCTCAAAATGCACAATGACAAAAGGAAAAAAGACAAAAACCGAAAACATACAATTGGATGAAGGGAGCTACATTGCAGACCTGGCTGCAGACTCCACATACAAATACTTGGGAATTGAACAAAGTAATTCAATTGAACACAAGAAAATGAGAACAAAAACAACAAAAGAATACCTAAACCGCTTAAAAAAGATCTGCAAAACACAACTGACACCAAAAAATAAAATCACAGCCATAAACCAGTTTGCAATACCAGTGGTGACCTATGGATTTGGCATAGTGAACTGGCCACAATACGAACTTAACAAATTGGACACAAAAACCAGAAAAATGCTCACCCTCCACAAAATCACATACAGAAATCAGTGCATGGACAGAATATACCTACCTCGCAGAGAAGGAGGTATGGGTCTTACTGAAATCAACCAGGCCTACAGAGCATCGATAATAAGTATTGGCCAGTACTTAAAGAGCTCTGAAGAAGAAATCATAAAAACGGTCACACAACACCACGAGGCCATAAGTGAACGGACCTCAATCACTAAACTGGCAAAAAACTTTGGCGGAGAACTTCTACAAGAGAGAAAAAGCAACAGTCTCACGCCTGCAACAAAACTTGCAAGACAGACCAGAGAACAATACTGCAAAAAAGAAGGAAAACATCGAGTGGAAAGATGGAAACAACACAAAAGAGCCGGACGTTTCCAAGAAGAACTCGAAAAGGAATACATCGACAAAGTTGGATCAATGCAGTGGCTAAAAAATGGAAAACTTGGTTTTGATGGAGAAAGAATTCTGATTGGAGCACAAGATCAGGGACTTCTAACTAATGGCTTCAAAAAAATGGCAGGGATCTCACAAAATGATAAATGCCGATTCTGTCATACAGCTGTTGAGAGTGTAAACCATCTAACATCAGCATGCCAGATCCTCATGGCAGATGGGCATTATACATCCAGACATAAGATCTGTCAATATCTCCACTGGAAGATCTGCAAGGAACTGGAGTTGGAAGTCAAAGAACATGTCTGGGAGCACGAGCCAACACCAGTCTCATCCAATGGAAAAATAACGATCTTCTATGACAAAGAGATCCCAGCAGGAAGACACATAGAAGGAGGTGCAATCAAACCTGATATTGTCATCTGGAACAAGCAAGAGAAAACAGCCAAAATCATTGATGTGACAGTCCCCAATGATTACGGCCTGAATCGAGCTGAAAGGGGAAAGATCTCAAAATACCAAGACCTGAAAAATGACCTAAGAACAACATGGTCATTGAAAGACATTGATATCATTCCAGTTGTGGTAGGAGCAACAGGCCTGATGAAAAAGAACCTGAAGAAATACCTTGAGGCAATCCCCGGTCACCCAAGTGCACATGAGGTGCAGTTGTCTGCGATTAAGGGAACGATCACCATCTTGAAGAGAGCCCTCGGATACAATGCCAGATCTGGTTTAGATAACTATAGAACCTAGGATGCAACTTTAGACCCCAGGTTTGGGGCCCATTGCATTCTACTAAAAAGACATCAAAGATAAATGAAAAAAACAAAAGACAAAAAGCATTTGTCTGTTCTGAGTGTGGTCAAAGGTTTGGACTAAAGAGCAACCTGAAAACACACATGATAATTCATACCAGACACACCATTTAGCTGTTCTGATCAGAGTAAAAGAAACAGAAGGGTCCTCTGAACAATCACATGATAATTCATTGTCATTCAATTCCCCCCCAAAAATGAGCCATTCACCAGCTCATCTACAAAACAATATTCAGGTGCACCCAGATGCAGAACAGCAGGAACTACAAGAGGAACTGGCAAATAAGACTGAACAAACAAGAAAAAATGGACATGAAAGAGTGTCCAAAACTGACTAAATTAAAGGAGGATAAAAAATTCAAAACTAGCCTGGACAAAGTTAACCTGAGACTGACTAAACTGATCCCAGAAGGAACCACATTGACAGATTTAAACTGTGTAAATTATGGAGCGGCATGGTACATACAAAGTAAATTAGCCCCACAAGATTTGGAGAGAAAAGGAACCATAATTATGAAAAGTAATACTGTGCCACAATGGAAAAAGAAATTACAACAAAAAGTCAGCCGCCTAAGAGCAGAGATCTCCCAAATGGCCACATTTTTGGGAGGTTAAAACCATAAAAGGAATCTCCTTAAAGTAAATTGCATTAAAAGAAAATACAATGTTGAAGATAAACAGCTGGGTGGGAGGCTGAACATCAAGCCTTAGTGAAAGATTTTGTGGCACAGATTAGGAACAAAGACAAGAAAATACAAGTAAAACAGATAAACAAGCAATGTGCAAAAAAAAAAAAGCCCAGACTAGTGTACAGGAAGTTAGCAAATGACAATAGAAGTACAACAACCACCTGAGAGAAGAAATCGAAAAATTCTGGAGACCACTCTTTGAAAACCCAAAAACAACACCAAGAGGCTGAGTGGATTGAAAAAATAAAAGAGAAAAACAAAGACAAACAACAAATGCCAGCAATTGTAATCAATGAAGAGGAGATCAGAAAGAAAATGAGTGAATACAGTAACTTCAAGGCACCTGGCATCAACAAAATTCCAAATTTTTGGCTGAACAGACTGACAGCATTACACCAACATTATGCCGTGACCTTCACAAAAATATTGAACGGAGAAGAGGACACACCAGACTGGATAATGACAGGGAACACAAGCCTACTACCAAAGACCAAGGAAACAGCTTCCCAACAAGTACAGACCCATCTGCTGCCTAACAACAACGTACAAATGACTGACAGAAATCATAACTGATGACATTTATGAACATCTGGACACTGGTGGCTACCTGGAAAATGAACAGAAAGGTTGTTCCAGAAGATTAGGAGCTAAAGACCAGTTACTGACAGACAAATCTATCCTGGAGGACTGCAAAAAAGGAGGAGGAACCTCAGCATGGCTTGGATTGATTACAAAAAGGCATTTGACAGTGTACCACACTCCTGGATCATGAGGTGCTTAGAACTCTACAACATCAATGAGGAAATAAGATCTTTCCTGAGAGCACAAATGAACAAGTGGAACACCACCATCACCCTCAATCACACAGAGGGACAAATAACAATCCCAGACATACGAGTTCAGAGAGGAATATTTCAGGGAGACAGACTCTCACCACTTTTATTCTGTTTAATCATAAACCCACTCAGCAAGATCCTGAAGGAGCAAGACATCAGGTAGGACTTAAGTAGAGACAGAGGAAGGAAAAATCAAAAACTTGTGAACCATCTGCTGTTCATGGATGATTTGAAAATCTCTGCCAACACAAAAAAGGACTCAGCTCGTAGAAACTGTCTGGACTGGATAAATACTCAAAATGCACAATGACAAAAGGTAAAAAGATAAAAAACAGAAAACATACAGTTGGATGAAGGGAGCTACATTGAAGATACATTGGGATACTTTCTGTTTTTAGCATGACATCTTTGCGCGCACAGTTAATATCTGCGCGTGTGAAATAATATAATACACCTGAACGCTTTTTTTTTTTTAAACATGAGTGGTTTTGGCACCGATCTGACTCCATATCTGTTTCTGAGTGTAATCATGTCTTAATGTTGGAATTGTAAGTTTTTAGGAAAATATGGACTTTTTAGGGTGAAAACTGAAATTCACCCAAATTTTTTCCTTCACTTCTTGATGGATTTTGATTATTTTTCTTTGTTTCATCTAAACACTGATTTACAATCCTTCCTCTCATAATATTGAACTTTTGAATTGTTTTGAAAATTGTAGAAATTTATGGTGAAAATAGTGAAATTCACCAAAACACTTTTTTTCCTCTTTCAGTTTCTGATATATTTTAATTCTGGTGGTTTTGTTTGTTTCTTCTAAACACTGTTCATAATTCATCCTTGTGGATATATGAAATAATACATTTTAGTAAAAAATGGATTTCATTAAGGTGAAATTCATGCAAAAGTTTTCATTTTGATTCATATTAGGTTGATTTATTTAAACACTGTTCTCAGTTCTTCACAAAATTATGATTTTTGTGGAAAACAAATATTGTGTGTTTGGAAAATAATAAAATTCACCAAACTGGTGAATTTGGTTTTGTTTGAAGTTCTGTTCTTCCCTGTTGAATTTTAAATGCCAACTTTTGGTCATGAAAAACCATGAAATTCACCCACAGTTGTACAAATTCCCAAATTGTATGAGAGAGAAAAATCACCACAAGATGGTATTCAAGGAATTTTAAACAGTCATTGCATTTTTGGAGGAGAATCTCAACTTCCAGCAAAAATATTTCCAGTAAATTTCTGTCCTCTGATCCAGTCGACACACTGCTGTCAACATGTGAGCTCTGGTTATTAACTAGAACCGGTTCAGGATGTCTGCTGCTGTACCTGTAAGGTCAGAGGTCAAACCACCAGCAGGTGATGGACTGAAGGTCGTGTCCAAAGTGATTGTTTCAAGAAGATTTTGTAGATTTTCCTGCAGAGAAACTGAATTAAAGGAAACAGTCTGAAAACAGAGCGACCGCTGTGTCGTCGGTAAAACAACTGAGTCATCATGAGGTCAAGTTGTTTGTCGGCTTTGTGAGACAGTCGGCAGCAAAATCAGGGATGAGATCAAAGTGTGCGCTTAAAGAGTCCAGAGACGCCACTCGAGTGACCTTCAGTCCTCATCTCAGTCTCAGTTCAGACTGGTGAAAACCGGTTTGAATCAGAGCCAAACTCAGCCACGTGTGAATGTTACTGAACTCCAAAATCAAACACTTTGTGTTCACTCAGAGTCACAGTCTGAGTTTGACAAATTCAGTCTGACAGCAGCTGGAAAGAAACTTCTGGACTCCAGAAAAACATCTGGATTCAGCAGATAAATTCCACTGATCCTAAAACCTGCCTGGATCAGGGATGAGAATTTTCCACGGATCTGTGGATTTCAGAGTTTTTCTGGGTTATTTCTGAAATCAGTGTAAATCCGTAAAGAAAATGTTTGGGTGTTGGTGCAGCGCGGGTCATCAGTGCCAGTTAAATCTTTCCTCATATACTTGTGGACCAGAATGGCGCTGCTGAAACTCCAAACTAAAACGCTCAATGTCATTGGTTACTTTTTCTACAACAGCGAACTTTCATCCAATCAGAATCTCTGTAATATCTAAAGTCACTGAAAGAACCCAGATGTGGACATTTTGAGTTTCTGCAAGTTTGTTTTGTTGAGCTGCATCTGCATCATAACATGATCAAAATTACAGAGAGAGGACGAAGACCACGTTAAAGACATCGATAGTGGTGTAAAAAAAAAAGAGTTTATGTGGACATGAACAGGACAAAAGTAAGACTCATATGGAGTTAAATTTGTCTCAATACTTGAGGTTGAGGTTGATTTACAAATATCTCTTGATTTGTACACGTGCTTTGTGATCCACAAACACAAAAGCATTTGCAAAACTGAAAATTCTGTTTGTGAAGTGTGATTCAGCATTTGTAGATCACCAATTACACACATTCATCATGTTGCTCACTTACGCGGTATTGAGATATTCTCAGCGCAAAACTTCAGTTGAGATCCACAAATATGTAAGTTGCTATTTACATTTCCATCCAGTAGATGGTCGTGTTGTTCTATACATTTTGACTGGCAGGGGGCGGTGCAGCTAAACACCAACAGGAGAACACAATTTTCAGTTTTGCAAATGCTTTTATGTTTGTGGATCACAAAACACGTGTACAAATTGAGGAATATTTATAAATCACCCTCTCGTCCATGAGCCAAGCAGGTTTTCGGTACCACTTAAGGTGAATAAACAAGACTTTGAATCCAGCCTCAGTGTATCATGGCCTACACAACAATCTATGATAGCCATCCCATGGTAGTAGCTGTAGCCAGGTTGGGGTCAGTGAAGATTTACACAGAGGTCAAACTTTAAAAATGCTCCAATAATGTTGAAAACTATATCACATTACTTGTCTGATCATATCAATTTCAAAAAGGTACAGTTTGGACTATCTGTGATGGAATGTTTTGGAGTTATGGGGTAAAAACAGCAAAAATTGTGACAAAGGTCAGTTTCAGTTTGTACAGGGGTCAAAAGTTAAAGTTGCTCCAATTTCAGTACAAAATGATGCAAATTACTGCTTTCAATAAAAGGATTAATAAATGGAATAGTTTTGACTGTGCTGAATGTTTGGTCTCGAAGGTAAAGGATTCTATGACATGTGACATATATTGCCCTGTAACATGACAACTACACATGACAGATGGTGCAAACTATTCCTTATTAGAACCCTATTGACCAAAACAATAATTTGCATATTTTTTTTACTGAATTTTAGCAACTTTAACTTTTGACCCCTATACAAACAAATTGACCTTTGTCACCATTTTTGCTGTTTTTACCCCATAATTCCAGACATTCCATCTCAGATAGTGCAAACTATACCTTTTTGGAATTGTTATGTAATGACAAGTAATGTGATATAGTTTTCAGCATGATTGAAGCATTTTTAAAGTTTGACTTCTGTGTAATTCTTCATTGACCCCTACTAATGCTGTTTCTGTACTATGATGAATTCTAAAACCTGACTGAAACTCTTCAAATAGACCATTCCTCTGCAGATGATTAGTTAGCTGTTTAACAACTACCCTTTCAAGAATTTTTGAGAGAAAAGGAAGGTTGGAGATTGGCCTATAATTAGCTAAGATAGCTGGGTCAAGTGATGGCTTTTTAAGTAATGGTTTAATTACTGTCACCTTAAAAGCCTGTGGTACATAGCCAACTAATAAAGATAGATTGATCATATTTAAGATCGAAGCATTAATTAATGGTAGGGCTTCCTTGAGCAGCCTGGTAGGAATGGGGTCTAATAGACATGTTGATGGTTTGGAGGAAGTAACTAATGAAAATAACTCAGACAGAACAATCGGAGAGAAAGAGTCTAACCAAATACCGGCATCACTGAAAGCAGCCAGAGAAAACGATATGTCTTTGGGATGGTTATGAGTAATTTTTTCTCTAATAGTTAGAATTTTATTAGCAAAGAAAGTCATGAAGTCATTACTAGTTAAAGGAATACTCGGCTCAGTAGAGCTCTGACTCTTTGTCAGCCTGGCTACAGTGCTGAAAAGAAACCTGGGGTTGTTCTTATTTTCTTCAATTAGTGATGAGTAGTAAGATGTCCTAGCTTTACGGAGGGCTTTTTTTATAGAGCAACAGACTCTTTTTCCAGGCTAAGTGAAGATCTTCTAAATTAGTGAGATGCCATTTCCTCTCCAACTTACGGGTTATCTGCTTTAAGCTGCGAGTTTGTGAGTTATACCACGGAGTCAGGCACTTCTGATTTAAAGCTCTCTTTTTCAGAGGAGCTACAGCATCCAAAGTTGTCTTCAATGAGGATGTAAAACTATTGACGAGATACTCTATCTCACAGAGTTTAGGTAGCTACTCTGCACTGTGTTGGTATATGGCATTAGAGAACATAAAGAAGGAATCATATCCTTAAACCTAGTTACAGCGCTTTCTGAAAGACTTCTAGTGTAATGAAACTTATTCCCCACTGCTGGGTAGTCCATCAGAGTAAATGTAAATGTTATTAAGAAATGATCAGACAGAAGGGAGTTTTCAGGGAATACTGTTAATTCTTCAATTTCCATACCATAAGTCAGAACAAGATCTAAGGTATGATTAAAGTGGTGGGTGGACTCATTTACATTTTGAGCAAAGCCAACTGAGTCTAATAATAGATTAAATGCAGTGTTGAGGCTGTCATTCTCAGCATCTGTGTGGATGTTAAAATCGCCCACTATAATTATCCGAGCTAAGCACTAAGTCAGACAAAAGGACTGAAAATTCACAGAGAAACTCACAGTAACAACCAGGTGGACGATAGATAATAAATAAAACTGGTTTTTGGGACTTCCAATTTGGATGGACAAGACTAAGAGTCAAGCTTTCAAATGAATTAAAGCTCAGTCTGGGTTTTTGATTAATTAATAAGCTGGAGTGGAAGATTGCTGCTAATCCTCCCCCTCGGCCCGTGCTACGAGCATTCTGGCAGTTAGTGTGACTCGGGGGTGTTGACTCATTTAAACTAACATATTCATCCTGCTGTAACCAGGTTTCTGTAAGGCAGAATAAATCAATATGTTGATCAATTATTATATCATTTACTAACAGGGACTTAGAAGAGAGAGACCTAATGTTTAATAGACCACATTTAACTGTTTTAGTCTGTGGTGCAGTTGAAGGTGCTATATTATTTTTTCTTTTTGAATTTTTATGCTTAAATAGATTTTTGCTGGTTATTGGTGGTCTGGGAGCAGGCACCGTCTCTACGGGGATGGGGTAATGAGGGGATGGCAGGGGGAGAGAAACTGCAGAGAGGTGTGTAAGACTACAACTCTGCTTCCTGGTCCCAACCCTGGATAGTCACGGTTTGGAGGATTTAAGAAAACTGGCCAGATTTCTAGAACTGAGAGCTGCTCTATCCAAAGTGGGATGGATGCCGTCTCTCCTAACAAGACCAGGTTTTCCCCAGAAGCTTTGCCAATTATCTATGAAAGAGATAATTGGCAAAACCAAAGAGAACAGCAAAATGGTTTCATTCCTGTTTTGAAAGCCAGACAGAAACTGTTACAAACAGTACCACATTGACGATGGATGTAGTTTAGATCTAATTTTGATTCTTGGTTATATATTTGTATATAGTTTGACACTTTGTTTTATTCATATTGTATAAATTTGTACAAATTGAGTGATCAAATGAGTGATTTATTGCAAATTTTAATCATACGGATAATTGATATACAAGGTCTATTAGAAAAGTATCTGACATTTTTTTCAAAAACCATATGGATTTGAATCACGTGTGATTACATCAGACATGCTTGAACCCTCGTGGGCATGCGAGAGTTTTTCACGCCTGTCGGTTACGTCATTCACCTGTGGGCAGTCTTTGAGTGAGGAGTGGCCCACCATCTCGTCGTTTGTTCATTGTTTAGGAATGGCTCAGAGACTGCTGCTTTGTTTGATCAAAATTTTTTCAAAACTGTAAGGCACAACTGAGTGGACACCATTCGATAAATTCAGCTGGTTTTCGGTAAAAAATTTTCGCCGTTTCAAGTTGAAAACTTCCACATTTCAGGCTCTGTTGATCCAGGAAGTCGTCAGAGAGCAGAGAACTTTCAGAAGAAGTCGGCATGAGGAGTTTATTCAGACATTCCATTGTTAACGGACATTTTGTAATGAAAGAACGTGCGGGCAGAGTCGCATGTCGGGCCGGACCCGACCGCGGGGGGGTCGCGACAGGAAAAACACCTCCGTTGGAAACCTTAACGGACAAGTTGGAACATGCCCAAGCTGTTAAACAATTTCTCAGTTACTCACTTGTTGAAAGCCATCAAAAGCCGCCTGAATTTTACAAATGGTTTTCAACACGGAGGTGTTTTTTCCTGTCGCGGCGCACACGGATTCGCAGAGTCGTCATGGAAACAACTCGGCGAATTTGTGCACACGTCTTTCATTAAAAAATGTCCTTAAACTGGAATGTCTGCATAAAGTCCTCATGCCGGCCTCTTCTGAATCTTCTCTGTTCTCTCATGAGGTCCTGGGTGAATTAAGCCTTAAATTAGGATGTTTTCAGGTTGAAACAGGCCGACGACAGCGCCTGGAAGCGCTGCAGGACGTCCCGCTCCGTGGGAAGTCCTTACACCGACAGAAACACCCCATAATCTCTCAGCCGTTAAACTTTTCACCGAAAACCAGCTTAATTTCTCCAATACAACCCCTGGCAAAAATTATGGAATCACCGGCCTCGGAGGATGTTCATTCAGTTGTTGCATTTTGTGGAAAAAAAGCAGATCACAGACATGACACAAAACTAAAGTCATTTCAAATGGCAACTTTCTGGCTTTAAGAAACACTATAAGAAATCAAGAAAAAAAGATTGTGGCAGTCAGTAACGGTTACTTTTTAGACCAAGCAGAGGAAAAAAATATGGACTCACTCAATTCTGAGAAATAAATTATGGAATCACCCTGTAAATTTCCATCCCCCAAACTAAAATCTGCATCACATCAGATCTGCTCGTTGACATTGACCCTGTGCCATGACATTGATCCTATGTGTCTTTTTGCAAGGAACGTTTTCACAGTTTTTGCTCTATGGCAAGATGCATTATCATCTTGAAAAATGATTTCATCATCCCCAAACATCCTTTCAATTGTCCAAAATATCAACGTAAACTTGTGCATTTATTGATGATGTAATGACAGCCATCTCCCCAGTGCCTTTACCTGACATGCAGCCCCATATCATCAATGACTGGAAATTTACATGTTCTCTTCAGGCAGTCATCTTTATAAATCTCATTGGAACGGCACCAAACAAAAGTTCCAGCATCATCACCTTGCCCAATGCAGATTTGAGATTCATCACTGAATATCACTTTCATCCAGTCATCCACAGTCCATGATTGCTTTTCCTTAGCCCATTGTAACCTTGTTTATTCTGTTTAGGTGTTAATGATGGCTTTTGTTTAGCTTTTCTGTATGTAAATCCCATTTCTTTTAGGCGGTTTCTTACAGTTCGGTCACAGACGTTGACTCCAGTTTCCTCCCATTCGTTCCTCATTTGTTTTGTTGTGCATTTTGGGATTTTTTAGACATATTGCTTTAAGTTTTTTGTCTTGACGCTTTGATGTCTTCCTTGGTCTACCAGTATGTTTGCCTTTAACAACCTTCCCATGTTTTACGGTCAGTCACAGTCAGTCAGAGCTGCGTGTCGTCAGAGCGAGCTGCAAAAAGTTTGTACCTGAGTTTTCAGAGGTGGGGTTTGTAGTTGCCATCTGCCACGCCGGTGTTTGCCAACCCGGACAGTGGGAATACCACCTCAACCGGCAACTTAGCCCAGCGACTGGACAGCAACAACGTCCGAGGCCCAACGTGGTGAATTCACTGAGGCCGCGCGCTGCGTCACGAGTGCCGCTTCCCCGAGGCCTCGTGCAGCCACCGCGGATCCATCAGCGCGGAAACACCGAGGCCGCGCGGCACCAGCGCAGTGCAGATCCATCCCGGTGACAAACAACGCAGGCTGTTAACATCGGCGATCGACAAGCTGCTCATAAGCCGACCATGGGGCCTAAGAAGGTTCTGACAGCGGAGGAAGGTGACGATATTAAAAAATCTCTGGACTTTTTATCAGAGGAGATTTCTGTTGTGAAGCAGCAACAGAAATCAATCATGGATCTGGTGGAGGAGGTGAAGGCATTACGGCTCCAGAATGCCGAGAAAGACCGGCATCTGGTGCAGCTGGAAAATAGAGTGGCTGAATTGGAGCAGTACACCAGAATCAACGACGTCATCATCACAGGTCTTCACATCAAACCACGGTCCTACGCACGGGCGGTAACAGATGAGAGCGGAGGGGAGCCCAGTGAACAGGAGGTCAGCTCTGTGGAAAAACAGGTTGCTGATTTCCTCCTATCTAAAGGTATAGAAATGGATTTAAATAACATTGAAGCGTGCCACCCTCTGCCCCGGAGAAATGACGGTGATAAACGAACCGTCATCATGAGATTCATCAACAGAAAACACAAAACAGCACTGTTAAAACAAGGAAGAAAACTGAAAGGGACAAACGTATTCATCAATGAACATCTCACCAAACGGAATGCCGACATCGCCAGGAAAGCACGCTTCTTGAAGAAACAGGGAAAAATCCAGCACACATGGACTTCAAACTGTAAAATATTCATCAAACTGAACGGATCACCAGAACAAGCAAAAGTCATGGCAATAAGGAACATCGAGGAGCTGGACAAATATGAACAATAGTGTTTCTTAAAGTGAGGATCTGGACAAGACAAATATGACCAATAAGGTATGAGGACACAAACACATCACAACACCATGACACAGACCAGAGGAACCTATTCATCTACATCTGGAGACAAGAAGGATATAACTCAAAGGATTGCTGATCATGGAAAAGTAGAACTGAGAACATTTAAATACACAGACCACAATGTACTGGACTTGGAGCACGATATAGACCCGGACAATAATTTCTTCTCAAATATCAATGACAGTTGTTGCTATTATACAGATGAACAGTTTAATCGGATCATTAAAACGGATAACAAATTATCAATAATCCATTTCAACAGCAGAAGTCTATATGCAAACTTTAACAACATTAAAGAATATTTAAGTCAGTTTAAAAAAATATTTAACATAATTGCTATATCAGAAACATGGATCAATGAAGATAAAGGAATGGATTTTGAACTGGATGGATATGAATTTAATTGTGTAAACAGAAAAAATAAGAGTGGAGGAGGAGTGGCTGTGTATGTGGATAAGAACATGGATTATAAAATAGTAGACAATATGACAACTGTGATTGATAACTTATTAGAATGTATAACTATTGAAATATGTGAAGAAAAAAGCAAAAATGTATTAGTCAGCTGTATATATAGAGCACCAGGATCTAGTATTGAAACATTCACTGACTGTATGGGAAAAATGTTCTCAAAAACTAATCAAAAAACTGTGTTCATTTGTGGTGACTTAAATATTGATCTGCTCAATCCAAATAAGCATAAAATAACAGATGAATTTATCAGTATAATGTACAGTATGAGTTTATATCCAAAAATCACCAGGCCAAGCAGAATTACATCCCATAGTGCCACCTTAATTGATAATATATTCAGCAATGATATTGAGAATAACACTGTGAGTGGATTATTAATCAATGACATTAGTGATCATCTACCAGTTTTCATCGTTTATAATAGAAACCATCGGCGG
This sequence comes from Thalassophryne amazonica, assembly GCF_902500255.1. Classification (NCBI taxonomy): domain Eukaryota; kingdom Metazoa; phylum Chordata; class Actinopteri; order Batrachoidiformes; family Batrachoididae; genus Thalassophryne; species Thalassophryne amazonica. The sequence goes on along the minus strand of NW_022986241.1, from coordinate 506,561 downwards.
AATCAGCCAGAGGAGAAAATAAAATACAGGCGAGTGCGGACAGAGGAAAACATGAACACACTAAAGAAGGATTTACAGGAGCAAAACTGGGAAAAGGTATACAGTGAAAGTGATGTTGATAGTGCATATGAAACTTTTTTACAAATATTTACATCATTATATGATAAAAACTGTCCAATTAAACAAGACTACAGAAAACAAAAAATCCAAGCTCGACCATGGATGACGAAAGGGTTACGAAATGCATGTAATAAGAAAAATACACTGTATAGAGAATTCATAAAACTAAAGACTAAAGAGGCAGAAAATAGATATAAGAAATACAAAAATAGATTAACTAATATTATACGGGTATGTAGGAAGGAATATTATAGTAACATATTATATAATAACAAAAACAATATTAAAGGAATATGGGATATATTAAATAGCATTATCAAAAATGGTAATAAAAAACAGAGTTACCCTCAGTATTTCATTGATAATAATGTCAAGAAGGAAAATAAGGATGAGGTAGTCAACGGTTTTAATAATTTTTTTGTAAATATTGGACCAAGCTTGGCAGAAAAAATTCCCGATTCCCAACCTGAGGATTGGGATAATAATCTCATAGAAAGAAATCCCTGTTCAATGTTCCTCACAGCAGTGGATGGAAATGAAATTATAGACATTGTGAATAATTGTAAATATAAAACATCTACCGATTTAAATGAAATTGATATGGTGGTGGTAAAACAGGTCATTGAATGGATTGTAGAACCATTAACATACATCTGTAACTTATCATTTCAAACCGGTAAATTTCCCAATCAAATGAAAATAGCTAAGGTTGTGCCGCTGTATAAGACTGGGGATAGACACCACTTCACAAATTATAGACCTGTTTCTTTGCTTCCACAATTTTCCAAATTATTAGAAAAGTTATTCAATAATAGATTAGACAAATTCATAAATAAACATAAATTACTTACTGATAGTCAATATGGATTCAGAGCACATAGTTCAACATCACTTGCATTAATAGAATCAGTTGAGGAGATTACAAACGCCATAGACCACAAATTACATTCAGTTGGAATATTTATAGACCTTAAAAAGGCTTTTGATACAATTAATCATGACATATTAATCAATAAACTTGAACAGTATGGGATTAGGGGGTTGGTGTTGCACTGGGTGAGAAGCTACTTAAGTAACAGAAAACAGTTTGTGAAGTTGGGGGAATATACATCATCATGCTTGGACAATGCTTGTGGCGTCCCACAGGGGTCAGTATTGGGTCCAAAACTGTTTCTAATTTATATAAATGATATTGTCAATGTTTCCAAAATATTAAAATTAGTATTATTTGCAGATGACACAAGCATTTTTTGTTCAGGGGGGGATTTGCAGGAGTTACTGAGGAGGATCAGTATAGAAATGGGAAAATTGAAAATATGGTTTGACAGAAATAAATTATCATTAAACTTAAGTAAAACAAAATACATGTTATTTGGCTATTGTAATACAGACATACAGGTTCAGTTACAAGTCGAGGGGGTCGATATTGAAAGGGTACATGAAAATAAGTTTCTGGGGGTGATAATAGATGATAAGATAAACTGGAAGACTCATATAAAACATATACAAAGTAAACTGTCAAGAAGCATTTCAGTTCTAAACAAAGCGAAACATATTCTGGACCACAACTCACTCCGCATTCTTTACTGCTCACTGGTTTTACCATATTTACAGTACTGTGCAGAGGTATGGGGTAATACTTATAAAGGTACAACACAATCACTATCAGTAATGCAGAAAAGAGCTATAAGAATTATTCATAATACTGGCTATAGAGATCATACAAATCCACTATTTTTACAATCCAAATTCTTAAAATTCACAGACTTGGTTCATTTTCAAACAGTACAAATTGTGTATAAAGCAATAAACAATTTACTTCCAGCAAATATTAAAAATATGTTTTTTAACAGATCAGGGGATTACAGTCTGAGGGGGAAATTTAATTTAAAGCATCAGTGGGCACGAACAACATTAAAAGGTTTCTGTATTTCTGTCTGTGGGGTGAGGATGTGGAACAGATTGGGAGTGGGGCTCAAGCAATGTCCAAGCATGAACCAGTTCAAACAGCGGTACAAAAATATGTTTTTTTCTGGGTATAGGGAGGAGGAAGGGTAATGAGGGTTAGGGTGTTTTTGTTTTTGCTTCGGCTTGTAAATATATAGTATTTTGTATGTAAGTAGGTATGTGTAGGTGTATATTTATGTTTGTGTATATATATGTGTATATATGTATATGTGTATGTATGTTGATGTGTATATGTATGTGTATATATATGTATATATATATATATATTGATATCGGTTTAGGTGTGTAGGAATTTATGTGTATATGTGGCAAAGGGTATTACTGGTTGTGGGGAAGAAGGGGTAGAGATAAATAAGCTGATGCTTCACCCTACCCCTTTTCGGACATGTTGGGTACACAGTAGGAACTTTTTTTGTTGTTGTCTTTACTGATCTATCTTGTAATTGTTGTTGTTGTATCAAATGTTCGAAATAAACAATTTTCATTCATTCATTCATTTTTTGTATTTGGTCCAGAGTTTAGACACAGCTGACTGTGAACAACCAACATCTTTTGCAACATTGCGTGATGATTTACTCTCTTTTAAGAGTTTGATAATCCTCTCCTTTGTTTCAACTGACATCTCTCGTGTTGGAGCCATGATTCCACTTGGTGCAACAGCTCTCCAAGGTGTGATCACTCCTTTTTAGATGCAGACTAATGAGAAGATCTGATATGATGCAGGTGTTAGTTTTGGGAATGAAAATTTACAGGGTGATTCCATAATTTTTCCTCAGAATTGAGTGATTCCATATTTTTTTCCTCTGCTTGGTCTAAAAAAGTAACCGTTACTGACTGCCACAATCTTTTTTTCTTGATTTCTTATAGTGTTTCTTAAAGCCGGAAAGTTGCCATTTGAAATGACTTTAGTTTTGTGTCATGTGTGTGATCTGCTTTTTTTCTACAAAATTAAACAACTGAATGAACATCCTCCGAGGCCGGTGATTCCATCATTTTTGCAAGGGGTTGTAGTGTCCACTCGGATATTCCTCACAGGTCCAGAAAATTTTTGATAAAGCAACGCGCGCCGTCTCGAGCAGCGTGTGAAACAAAGGAATTCAGCCGAGCGGGTGGGACCACATCTCACTCAAGGCCTGCCCACGGGGAAATGACGTCACCGACACGCGTGAAAAAACTTATGCATGCGCACAAGGGTTCAAGCATGATTGGTGTAATAGCATGTCATTGAAATCCATATAGTTAAAAAATAAATAAAAGGGTCGCTTTATTATCTAGACTATCTAATAGACCACGTATTTATATATAGTCTTGCACTTTGTTGTTATTCATATTGTTTGGTTCTACACTTTAAAATTGGTTACTTTTTGCATATTTTCGCCTTGTAAAATGTTTACTTTTGCACTGTTTGAGTTCTAGACATACAAAATTAATTATTTTGATTGTAAACACGTACAGCTTCCTGTTAAAAATGTGAAATCCAGGTGTAATATAATTGAAATTCAGGTACTCTTGGAAAGCAAACAAACAGACTATTTATAGACAGCAATTTGTGCCATCAAAACAGAAATGAAACCATTTTGCTGTTCTCTTTGGAAATTATTTCTCTAATTTCTCTAATTTTATTTATATAGCGCCAAATCACAACAAACAGTTGCCCCAAGGCGCTTTATATTATAAGGCAAAAGCCATACAATAATTACAGAAAAACCCCAACGGTCAAAACGACCCCCTATGAGCAAGCACTTGGCTACAGTGGGAAGGAAAAACTCCCTTTTAACAGGAAGAAACCTCCAGCAGAACCAGGCTCAGGGAGGGGCAGTCTTCTGCTGGGACTGGTTGGGGCTGAGGGAGAGAACCAGGAAAAAGACATGCTGTGGAGGGGAGCAGAGATCAATCACTAATGATTAAATGCAGAGTGGTGCATACAGAGCAAAAAGAGAAACACTCAGTGCATCATGGGAACCCCCCAGCAGTCTAAGTCTATAGCAGCCTAACTAAGGGATGGTTCAGGGTCACCTGATCCAGCCCTAACTATAAGCTTTAGCAAAAAGGAAAATTTTAAGCCTAATCTTAAAAGTAGAGAGGGTGTCTGTCTCCCTGATCTGAATTGGGAGCTGGTTCCACAGGAGAGGAGCCTGAAAGCTGAAGGCTCTGCCTCCCATTCTACTCTTACAAACCCTAGGAACTACAAGTAAGCCTGCAGTCTGAGAGCGAAGCGCTCTATTGGGGTGATATGGTACTACGAGGTCCCTAAGATAAGATGGGACCTGATTATTCAAAACCTTATAAGTAAGAAGAAGAATTTTAAATTCTATTCTAGAATTAACAGGAAGCCAATGAAGAGAGGCCAATATGGGTGAGATATGCTCTCTCCTTCTAGTCCCTGTCAGTACTCTAGCTGCAGCATTTTGAATTAACTGAAGGCTTTTCAGGGAACTTTTAGGACAACCTGATAATAATGAATTACAATAGTCCAGCCTAGAGGAAATAAATGCATGAATTAGTTTTTCAGCATCACTCTGAGACAAGACCTTTCTGATTTTAGAGATATTGCGTAAATGCAAAAAAGCAGTCCTACATATTTGTTTAATATGCGCATTGAAGGACATATCCTGATCAAAAATGACTCCAAGATTTCTCACAGTATTACTAGAGGTCAGGGTAATGCCATCCAGAGTAAGGATCTGGTTAGACACCATGTTTCTAAGATTTGTGGGGCCAAGTACAATAACTTCAGTTTTATCTGAATTTAAAAGCAGGATTTGGATTCTCTCTCTCTGTATGTAGAGAAACCATTTCATTGGTTGCTTCATGAAAAGTTGGATCAAAGGATGCAGTGTTATAAAAACAGGAATAAAACCATTTGTTGTTCTCTTTGGAAATGATTAAGATAAAACAGCAATTTTAGAATTCACACACATTGGTTGCTTAATAACACAGTTGGATGAAAGCACTTTGTGCCATCAAAACAGAAATGAAACCCTTTTGCTGTTCTCTTTGATAATGATTTGGATTTTCTCTCTCTAGTTGATTTAGTTGAGTTTTAAAAATGAATAGTTTGGACCATGTATCATGCTTAGTTATCACATTAATGGGTAACATGTCACAGAATCCAATGGACATTGACCTTGTTTGACCTTTACTTTGGAGACCAAACATTCAACACTGTCAAAACTACTCCATTTATTAATGCTATTAGTTCAACCAATAATCTGCATCACTTTTTACCAACATTGGAGCAACTTTAACTTTTGATCCCTGTACAAACTGAAACTGACCTTTGTCATCATTTTTGCTGTTTTTATCCCATAACTCCATAGATTTCAGTCACAGTCCAAACTATACCTTTTAGGAATCTTTATGATCAAGCAAATACTGTGGTATAGTTTCAATATGATTAGAGCATCTTTTAATTTTGACCACTGTGTAATTCTTCAATTGACCCCTACCTGACCACCGATTGAACAATCAAGTGGCCAATTGATTTTTTTTGAAAGAGGAATGTCTAAGGAGTATTTCTGCAGAATTTGATGCTTTTATCACCATTTGCAGGATTGTTTCAGTTATCTGCTGCACAACCAGAACAAAACAGACACCAGCCTTTTTACAAGATTTTGAGACAGAAAAAGGGAATGGAAGAGGAAATGCATTCACTACAGGAGAATAAGACATTTCAGCTGACCAAACTACCACCAGGTCAACAGGTTGTGGGAGGGAGACAGGTCTGTGCACTCAAAACAGACACAGATGGATCAAATAAATACAAGATTTGTTGCCAAAGGATACAACCAAAAGGCAGGAACTGACTATGAGGAGACATTCTCACCCTCCGCTGACATGACAAGTGTCAGAACTGTCATGCAGAAAACAGCACAGGAGGATGTGATCTTGCATCAGATGGATGTTAAGACAGCGTATCTTCACGCACCCATTGACTGTGAGATTTACACAGACCAGCCACAAGGTTAACGAGAAAAGATCAAAGAAAAACTGGTGTGTAAATTGAATAAGTCTTTGTATGGACTCAAGCAATCAGGCAGAAACTGGAATGTTACACTCATATCTATGTGGAAATGACTTTGTGCAGAATACTGCTGACCACTGTGTTTACACAAAAGAAAAGCATGGTGAGAAGTTCATTCTGATAGTACGGGTAGATGACCTCATTCTAGCTGCCGGTAGTGAAAAAGCAATGCTTGAAGTGAAAAGGATGCTAACACAGAGGTTCAAAATGAAAGACCTAGGAATGATAAAACATTCCAGACATTCCAGTGGACTGTCCCAGGACCAGGTTTAAGACAAAATAAGAGCACAGTTGATCTCACGCTGGTGGTTAGTCTGGTTCTCAGCTCATCTGGTTTTCAAGAGACCGAACATCAGCTAGTAACAGCAGCTGTGGTCTGGTAGGTCTAGTGTAACCTCGGACCCACTTTCAGTAGTTTAGGATAAGCCAGAAACATGGACCAGTTGCTTGGTTCAGCAGGATTACAACAGGGAATTAAGGTGAGTGTGGAATGAAATGGCTGGAGGCAGGAAAAGAGCAAGAACAAAGCTGATTATTTTATAGAAAAGTATTAAAAAACAGCATACAATAAATTCAATTAATAACACTAACAGCAATAACGATAATAAAAATCCAAAAATCCTCAGTCCAATTGAGCTGAAGATTCATTTAGTCAGTCTAGTCAGTAGTCAAGTCAAAAAATGTCTTCGTTCACGTGGATGCTGAGGAGAAAAAAAAAAAAAAGACATCAATGTGATTCATCTATAATATTCAAGACAGCAAAAGTTACCCTGAACTTGGAAAACTAGGGGGGGATTTTGAGACTCTTAAGTGGCCTGTGGTGCATTCTGGTGCATTCTTTGGACTAAACGTGGACCTGAAACAGCTGTTAAATTTCTCTTGTGATCTCCTGCAGTTTGACACATGTGGCTTTTGAATGCATCCTGGAGGAGCATGTACACGCTATAACAACACAATAGTTTACAAATGTAGCTAAAATCTTGATGAAAACTTATTTTATTTAGTTGGTTAGTTTGATTTAGTTATTATTTTATTATGTAGTTTGTTTTTGATTGGGCTCAAAAACTAGGCAATTAAAAATCCTAACTCTCAACTAACACGTGATAAATAACTTCATAACTGCTTTCAGACGAGGTAAAGATATATCATATAACACTGAAGCCACTTGATTACTATTATTCATTCAATAATGTACACCAATAAAATGTTAAATTTGTTTAAATTATCCATCTCAGTCTGAGCCCAAACACCTTTAAGAATCTGAACCTGAATTTTTTTTTTCGATTTTATACAATTTTCTTTTTCAACAGGGGTTTACCCCACCACCCACTGTCTGTAATTTGTTTGTTTTTCAATACAAGATGTATTTCTCATGTAAAGAGTCTACACAGGAACTATTTCAGCTTGTATCAAAGATTCCATCAGTTTGGCAGGCGATTTAACAGTTTAACAACAACAACAAAAAAGGCATGGCCACATACTAAAATACACGGTGGTGGATGGAGCCGTTGGTGGTAACAAACTTCAGTGATCGCTGTGTTTTACTCCCTAAGCATTATATTTATCATACAACAATACCAAAATATCACAGAATTTACTTGTTTAAATGATATCAGCGTTAAATTATTGCCATACCTGTTTTTATCTTCTGTAATATTGGAAATAAACAATGAGAAACTGACGAGGTAGAAAATGCGCATTTACTACCTTCACAAGCACATACTGCGAAAAGCGATTCCGAGTGGAGAGTCGTCGTCACCCCTTGCTCACACTGCCTCCGGTGTTACATTGCGAGGTACGGATGCAGGACCCACAGAGAATCCAAGTGATTAAAAAGATACAAACCTCTCTGTGGCCACGGAGCTCTGCAGCTGCGGTTAACGAGACCCTGCGGCGCTGCGGATTTTTCCGCAAGAAGTCTATCCTTGCGGGCTGCCGGAGCGCTCCACATCAAAACAGAAGTGTTTTGTTCGAGCAGTCTCTGGACCTGTTGCCAGAGTTGGCCGCAGCTCCTCCCAGCAGGCAGGGGGGTGGTGTGAGTGGTCTGCTGCGGCGCTTACCAAGCCGGCAGACTCTGTAAGTGCATTGGAGGCAGCGAGAGCGAGGCCTCATTTTTCGACCAATGAGAATGCGCGTTGAACTGTTGTCCGTATCCCAAAATGGCGACCTCCTTCTCTGGTAAACAAACCACTTTATGATGATCGATTTCAAAGGAATTTCTGCGTTTTACAGCAAAGTATTAGTTTGTTGATTTGAAGAAATTAAAAATAATGTTCCACCATTTCTTTCAGACGGCAAGAATTTAAAAAAGACGGAAAACCGTCCACAGATGGCGACTAAGCAACCGTGTGTTCAGTTCCTTTTCCTTTTGTGGCAAGTTTGAGTGGTGACCACAGTGGTGTTTGTCACTGAAGAGGATGAGGTTGTTCTGAGGCAGGTTCAGTTCAGCTCTGGCCACAGGCTCGTAATGGGTTTAAGCCCATTTCAAGCCATTTTAAGCCTCTACTGGTGGTTGGCTCTCACTGTGGTATTGTATCACTTCCTGTTCCGGAGCACAGCGGTGTTTTTCTGTATCTGTTAGCTGTTTAATCTGCGCAGTTAGATTGATCTAGATAACGATTTGTTTCACAGTGTAATCTTCATGTGCCTTAACTAAAGCACTCCCTCTGCTGAATCACCTCTAAATTATTTACACATTATTCACTTTTTGTGTTTTTTTTTAGGAATCCGCTAGCTTAGCACAGCTACTAGCTCTTAGCCGGTTTAGCATGGCGGCTTCTCCTGTCTCTCCCGCACTTTTCTGCTCTGGGTATGAAATGTTTAGTTATTCCTCGGCCTCCTTTAGCAGTAATGGTACTTGTAATAAGTGTAGCTTATTCGTAGCTTTGTAGGCCAGGCTGGGCGAATTGGAGATTCGGCTCCGCACTGTGGAAAATTCTACAGCTAGCCAGGCCCCTGTAGTCGGTGCGGATCAAGATAGCTTAGCTGCCGTTAGCTGTCCCCTAGCAGATCCCGAGCAGCCGGGAAAGCAGGCCGGCTGGCTGACGGTGAGGAAGAAGCGTAGTTCTAAACAGAAGCCCCGTGTACACCACCAACCCGTTCACATTTCTAACCGTTTTTCCCAACTCGGCGACACACCCGCCGAGGATCAAACTCTGGTTATTGGCGACTCTGTTTTGAGAAATGTGAAGTTAGCGACACCAGCAGCCATAGTCAAATGTCTTCCGGGGGCCAGAGCAGGCGACATTGAAGGAAATTTGAAACTGCTGGCTTAGGCTAAGCGTAAATTTGGTAAGATTGTAATTCACGTCGGCAGTAATGACACCCGGTTACGCCATTCGGAAGTCACTAAAATTAACATTGAATCGGTGTGTAACTTTACAAAAACAATGTCGGACTCTGTTGTTTTCTCTGGGCCCCTCCCCAATCGGACCGGGAGTGACATGTTTAGCCGCATGTTCTCTTTGAATTGCTGGCTGTCTGAGTGGTGTCCAAAAAATGAGGTGGGCTTCATAGATAATTGGCAAAGCTTCTGGGGAAAACCTGGTCTTGTTAGGAGAGATGGCATCCATCCCACTTTGGATGGAGCAGCTCTCATTTCTAGAAATCTGGCCAATTTTATTAAACCCTCCAAACTGTGACTATCCAGGGTTGGGACCAGGAAGCAGAGTTGTAGTCTTACACACCTCTCTGCAGCTTCTCTCCCCCTGCCATCCCCCCAATACTCCATCCCCGTAGAGACGGTGCCTGCTCCCAGACCACCAATAACCAGCAAAAATCTATTTAAGCATAAAAATTCAAAAAGAAAAAATAATATAGCACCTTCAACTGCACCACAGATTAAAACAGTTAAATGTGGTCTATTAAACATTAGGTCTCTCTCTTCTAAGTCCCTGTTAGTAATTGATATAATAATTGATCAACATATTGATTTATTCTGCCTTACAGAAACCTGGTTACAGCAGGATGAATATGTTAGTTTAAATGAGTCAGCACCCCCGAGTCACACTAACTGCCAGAATGCTTGTAGCACGGGCCGAGGCGGAGGATTACCAGCAATCTTCCACTCCAGCTTATTAATTAATCAAAAACCCAGACAGAGCTTTAATTTATTTGAAAGCTTGACTCTTAGTCTTGTCCATCCAAATTGGAAGTCCCAAAAACCAGTTTTATTTGTTATTATCTATCGTCCACCTGGTCGTTATTGTAAGTTTCTCTGAATTTTCAGACCTTTTGTCTGACTTAGTGCTTATATGTGAAACAGTTGAAACCCAGCCTTAACCGGGGAGGGGGTCTGAGACGCGCTTTGTCCTCTGTTTACAATGGGGTACTCAGGTCAAAGCAGTTTCAGTCTTTTGTTCATGGTAATGTCATTCATGTCATCAGGAGAGTCATCAAGGGAGCCATCAGGAGAGGCTTCCGTCCCATCATTAGGAGGGACAGCTGCCCTGTCATTAGGAGGGTGCTTACTAGAGCACAATAGGTGCTAATTAGAGCTATTGTTTAGTCACCAGCCTATAGCAGTCGGCCTCTCGGTAGGAGGGGTCTGGTTAGGTTTAAAACTCCAGCTTTTGTGGCTTCTGTTTATTCTTCTCTACAAGAGTCAAGACAGAAGTCAGACTACCAGAGCAAGAATTTTAGCTGAGGAAGCTTCTACGATTTGAAGCAAAACATCCTCGCATCAAGCAACCCAGTCCAGTCGAAGATTCAAGCTTCTCTACTATAGCTACATTGAGTACCAACTTCCTGTTTTCAAAATAAAAAGGTGGGCTATTCAAACCAGAGATGGTCCTCACTTATCAAACGAACGTACGGCAGAAAACGTGCGTTCGACCATATTTACACAAACTTAGGTATTTATCAATTTGGATGTGAGCGGAGGCTAAGACGAATCTCACGACAGAGCTCACGTCTGGTCTGAGCTCGTGGACGCAAATCTGATTGTGGATTTGCGGCGGCTACAAAATCTGTCTGAGTCTGAAAATAATTATGAAACAAACCTCAGCTGTCATCCAAGCATAAGCAGCCACATATTCAGGACAGATCAAAATGGAGACTTAAAATGGATTAAACAAAATTTATTTTAAAAGCACACGTTTTTTAATGATACTGCTTCCTTTGTAAAATATAAATACTGTGGTCCCTCGTTTATCGCAGGAGTTACGTTCTAAAATAGCTCGCAAAAGGCGAAATCCGCGAAGTAGTCAGCGTTATTTTTTACAATTATTATAGGCGTTTTAAGGCTGTAAAACCCCTCACTGCACACTTTATACACTTTTCTCAAACAGGAATGAACATTTTCTCACTTTTCTGTCTGTAAACACTCTCAAAGTTCAAACCTTAGTAGAAAAATAAGACCAACCTGTTTTCAGGCCCAAATTTTTTTTGAGAAATAAAAATAGAACATTTTCCTATAAATAATTATGCTTCTGGGTGAGAAGATTCTTATAAACAGACACACATAACACAATGCGCGTACTGTCCCTGACCGGCCGCTTGATGAAGACGCAGAACACAACTGTGCTGTAAAAAGAAAAGAAAAAAACACAAATAGAAAAACCTTTTCTTGACGCAAATGCAAAGAATTCTTAATTAATTAGTAGGCATAAGCTTTTAACTGTGGGTGTATAAAAGATTGATTTAAAATCATTAGGCATAGGTTAAGTCAAAGAATTCTTCAAACCTCAGCCAGAGTCCGTTCCTCTGCGGCAGCGCTGTTGACCGGCTCCGTTAAACTCTTCCTCACGGCATTTTTATGGGAGCCTTTGACTCCACTTGTCAGACTGTCAAAAAGTACAAGTTTGTTTTTCTCCACCTATGTTAGGATGCTGATTTCCATCTCCGAAAAGTTTCTTTTCTTCCCAGCGCATCTTCCGTCCATGTTGAGCTCAGTGGGTGGGGCTTCCGAACCATGAATTATTTAAGGGCGTAACATGCTAATGACGATTAAATTCAGCCGCCACATTTATCAAGAGCTGATCATTCGTACGCTGGGATCGGCCAGATACGAATGTTTCATAAATTACACGTGTTTCTTGTCATACAACCAACTATGCACTCAGATCTGCGCCTGTTTTTACGCAGTGTTCATAAATGATGCCCCAAAGTGTTTAAAGCTATTGAGAAGCGTACGCCTGACATGACCTTGATAAATGCGGCGGGTGAAAACAATCGTAATTATAATAAACACGCCCATAAATATTCAGACTCCGCTTCAGACACACCCTCATTTTACGACATGGAAGCCAGGAAGGCGGCAAAGAAAAAGAATTCCACCAATCACGACGCGTGTCAATAGAGTGTCAAAAGCGGCCGTCGTATCAATTGTTTTGTAGTATAATCAAAAAAGTGTTACAGTGGTCCATCCTTTAACGCGGGACTTACGTTCTAAAAATAGCCCGTAATACGAGAAATCCGCGACGTGATCAGCGTTATTTTTTATAATTATTATAGACGTTTTAAAGCTGTAAAACTACTTTATACACTTTCTTAATCAGGCATGAACATTTTCTCACTCTTCTCTCATGTGTAAACACTCTCAAAGTTCAAACGTTAAAGCTGATTTACACACAGACGGTTTTGTCGGCGAGTAGTACGTAGACCGAAGTTCACAGTAGTTCCGGCTGTTTTCGCGGAGGAAAGGGGCGGAGCTCGCCGGCTCCGGTTGTCAGTCAAAATTAACATGACGGACCTTGATCACGTGGAGCAGGTTGCTGTGCAAAACTCCCATTACAGAGAGTATCATTATTATTATTTGCTCCAGGAGCTGTCTGGATGACGGCTGCTTTCAGCGGTCCTTCAAAAGGGATCAACTGTCCCGTTCAGGCGCGCACATGTAAACAATTAAAAAAATAAAAAATAAACTCCGTTGCTTGCTGCAGCTCGCTCTTTCCCCAAAAAACTCTGTCATAATTGTGTTTAGAAGCCAGTCACCAGTTGCTTTATTATACAGCTGTGTAGCTAATAAGTAAAATAATCTCCAGGACGATTCGCACGCGCATGCACATAAAATAAAATTTAACAGAACCTCCGCTCCAAGCCTCTGTGGTGCTGCTGCTCGCTCCAAAAACTCTGTCATGATTGTAAAATAAAGGACAAAAGAGACATAAGTCATGCTCACAGGCTGCTACCAGATACAGGACATGTTCACGTCTTCAAACTCCAGACATCTCCACGTCACTACATATTCAGCCCCTGATTGGTCATCGTGGCGCTACAGGAAGTGTCAGAATGAAACGGCGATTATAAAGTATCCCTGTCAACACACACATGCAGGGCCCAAAAGGGTTACGTATGGGCTGGTGAGTGGGCCCCACCCGGGATGCCCACCTGGGTCCCAGTCAGTTTTGTCCGGGGCTTTCATGGTGGCCCCCTGTGGGCTAACCCACTTGGGGCTGGCATGGGCTTCCCATGGGCCCTACCTAAAACCTGCATGGGCAACCCAGGTTTCTCCCATCTGGAGCACACGTTAGGTGGGCCCCATGCAGGCTGATTATGGGCCCCCGACTGCACCAATAAGGGTAAGCTGCCCCTTTAAATTAAGCCTGAATTCAAAGCTGAACGTGTTGCTGATGATGTGTGCCTCTGAATGGTGTTTTGTGTTACAGTGTTAACTTACCTCACCTTGTCCGTCCTTCACAGAGTCAGTTCGTGTTCTAACCACCTGGGGGGTGTCGGCGGCGTTTCTTGGGTCCAGAACTGCGGGGCTCCGATCCGTTTGGGCGCTCTGAGAGCGCACCATCGTTCACCTCGCCAGGCCATTATATGTCTGTTTGCACTTGTATTATTGCACAGGAGGGAAATAAATTTTGTTCTTTGGAACCGCTCTCTGATTATTTAGCGCTGGGTTCAGTCAGACGCTGGTTCAGTTCTCTAACCCGAGTCCTACAAATAACAGATTTTTAACGTGTGTGGCAATTCTATACAAAAAACTCGTCCAGTGCCATATTTTTACCCTAAACAAACCAATTGGATGGTAAAACACCCAATCTGGCAACCCTGTGGCTAACTGAAGTAGCACTGCTAGCCCACATTCGATTCTGACACGAGACGACAAGTTGCCACAATTAAACAATGAAGCAACAGCAGGAGTCTGGAGCTGAAAAACGGAGGAAAAAGAACCAAAAAGATGATGCCCGTGCATCCGTTGCTGGTAAATACGTGTTAAAGGTTTAAATAGTTTTGATTACTTAATGTTCAGTGGTGCTGCTTAAGCTAGGTTGCGTTGGCTTTGCTGATTTGATGTAGCTTTAAACGCTAAACTTAAACGCTTTAATAAATAGTAACGTTTGAGTAGAACTTGTGTGTGTGTGTGGGGGGGGGGGGGGGGGGGCCTCCCTGACCAGTTATGCTTAGGGCCTCCAAAACCTTAGCAGCAGCCCTGTTTGTGGATCTGGTTACACATTTGTGGATCGAAAAACACGTTTGCAAATAATTTTGCGACTAATAATGGCCCCATAGTTTGACCTTGACTTGGAGACCAAACATTCAACACAGTCAAAACTATTCCATTTTTTAATCCTTTCATTTCAACCAATAACTTGCATCACTTTTTACCAAAATTGGAGCAACTTTAAGTTTTGACCCCTGTATAATTCTTCAATTGACCTTAACCTGGCTGACTATTGAAAATTCAGGTGGCTAATCAGTTATTTTAAAAAAGTGATGTCTAAGGAGTATTTGTGCCGAATTAGATGCTTGTATCACTATTTGCAGGATTCTGCTCTAAATATTCTCTGAGCTGCTGCACTAATTCACACGCACACCTACGGACAATTTAAAGTTTTCAATCCACCTAACCTGCGTGTCTTTGGATGCCTTTGGCTGTGGGAGGAAGCCGGAACACCCAGAGAGAACCCACACAAACATGAGGACAACAAGCAAACTCCACACAGAAAAGCCACAGGTGGGAATCGAACCCATGACCTCCTCACTGTGAGGCAACAGTGCTAACCACTAAGCAACCGTGCTGCCCAAAATGAAAGAACAGAAAGGGCCTATTGCATATCATTCATAAGTAAATAATAATAATGAATAACATTGCAAATTAATTATTCAGAAATTATGAAATGTGATTGTATTTTTTTTTTTTTTTTAGATTCTGTCTGTCACAGTTGAAGTGAACCTATGATAAAAATGACAGACCTCTCCATTCTTTGTAAAAGGGAAAACTTTCACAATCGACAGTCTCTCAAATACATATTTTCCTCACTGTATATGGTTTATAAAATGTTAGTTTCTGGTATCTGAATACCTCTCGGTAACTCTTACTAAGTCAGTTTGTGATGGCAAAGTTAGAAATTTAGTCCAGTTGGTGCAGTCATGGTGGAATTGTAACGGAGGCAACATTATTCTTCATTGATATTTTGCAAGATGATGATGTTTGAGTCATAAATACATACAAATACTAATTATTGTATTTAAAACAATTGCATAACAACTTTGTTCAGTTAAGTAGCACTGCGTTTATTTACAAATTTATGTACAGAGCTGCAGCTTTGTTTTTTTTTTTTTTGTTTTTTTTGCCTGTCGCCTGGGTCATTTTTTAGATCAGTGCAAATCCGTTGTGTTGTAAATTCTCTTTAGTTGTATTAGTTGTTATTTAGATCAGGCATCGATTTGGACAGCCCCAATGCGCTGTTAGCTTCGGTCGCGTTAGGACCAGTTCTTTTTGACTCCAACAACGCTGCTTTTAAAGTAGAATTCCTTCGTGAAGAGGGTGAGTTACTTCTTTGCAGAGGGTTTTCTGTTTTATCGGGGATGGATGTTGCGTGGTGTTGATAGTGATTCCTGCCGAGTGGGGATGTTAACTTATTTGGCATTATTGTCTAAGGGCTAAGCTAACTAGCCGCTATGTGGTCTGTTTAGACGATATTATGTTAAATAAGTTCAGCCAACAGTTATTAGTGTTTCTCTGATGTTACTGTATTAATAAGCACCGTGTGTTTTGGATTTGAAAATCAGTGTTTCTGTCTTGCTAAAACCATTAATTCGTCCAAACTATTAATTCAGACCATTCAGTGGTTTATGGATGTTTCATTCCAACTCCTGTGCTCCCTGCATGTTAAACTGAGCCATTCAAGTTCATCTGTTAGCCAACAAATCTGCATATAAAGACTCTGAACTGTTCCTGTGTCCAGCAACCACCTCACCACCACACAAAGCCACGACACACTGTCCTGCCTATCCGAGGACTGCAGCCGCTCCTGTCCTGGTAAACACAACTTAGAATAATTTTCAGTCACATAAAAAAAAAAATATATTTTTCAGTCCTATTAGACATAAATTACAATAATTTTTATATGTTGTTCAATAAAGACAAGAAAATTTAAAGATTGTTGATAACAGTTTTATTATTTAGAACACAATAAATTTTCATGTCTTCTAACAAATCAGTTTGCCAAATGAACAAATTTAAACATGACTGTTCCAACTTACAATGTGCATATAATTATACACAATTGTAGCATATATGTTAGTATAACCATTAATTAGTGCCACTATAAGATAATAAGAGACTGAAGGAGACTGCTATAAAATACCATAGGTAATAGAGCACTTAAGAGTAATGTGTTAACGTATTGGCTAGTATCAGAACTTGGTTTGACTCTAGAAGAGAAGAGGCAGAGACTGGATGTAGTTTATAGATAAAAATGGTACCATGTATTGAGACAAACAAAATAGACAACATTAAACATTTAGAGGTGACTGGCCATTTGACACAATCAGCTTCAGTATTTACAACAGGATCCAAAACTAGTTGCAACCCCAAATATACGGTGTGCAAAGGTCCATGTGATGAATGCGAGTGGCTGTGGCACACGACCAATCGCTTACAGTCAACCTTCCAACAACTCTACTGAGCAGAACAGTTCATACGACTCAAAAACCACTCCACTCGACTCAAAAAAAAAAAGTGTCCATGGGAGTGAGTGTGTTTGTGCTGGGGGTCGTAGAGTGGAGTGCGAGGTGCAAGAGTGAACAAGTCGGCTGCAGGAGCCTCCTACCAACCCATTGAGGTAGGTATAGAAGTTGGTTGAGATTCAGGACTAGCTCAGTTCTTAGCTCGCCATCAAGACTCGGCCAATTCCACGTATTCTAACAAGCCAACGCTCCTATCAAACGCTTGGGTCATGGTAGCTTGGCTCCTGCAGCAACAAATCCAGCAGCGTCTCCCGCATTCCCCGGTGTTTCCTGAATGACGGTAATATAGCCAGCTAATTGGCTGGCTGCGGTCACATGACCGGTGCTCAAAGCATGCAGGGGAAACAAAGATCATTCATGCAAAATGATGCATCACACTATCGGGGTTTTTGTTGTTGTTTTCCCGTGTTACACCATGTTCAAATGTGGAACATTTCTCTCTCCCATGGCACTGCACCCGCCTCGGAATTGCACCAATACTTCAGTAAGTTCCTTTGGATCTTGCCGGGGTTATTTGCAGTATTGTGCCCTCTATGGATTTTTATATCCTGCAGATTGTTCCCTTGCCTCCACGCTCCAGGCACCAACTGCCAAGTGGCGATATCTTCAAGATCAATGATGTTATTCTGGGGCATCAATTCCGCATAAGATTACGGAGCACCATACAGGTTTGGACAATGAGTCGCACAGTCCTCGGACTGTGGTGCATTGTCGCCAGGAGATCCTGGAACCAATTTGCTAGAATTCCAAGTGCATTTTCTACCCTCTTCTTGTACGTGACAGTCTGTTCTTTGTCTGTGAGGTGGCGATGAGCGTATGGTTTCATGAGATTAATACGCAAAGCAAAGGCATCATCTCCAACCCAAGAGAATGATACGTCTTCTGTGTCATGTGGGAGTGGCCATGGGTCAGGAAGGCCTATTGTGCTGTCTTCAAGGCGGGCCTTCAGTTCAGATTTGTAATAAATTTGGGCATCATTTAATGATCCTTTACCTAAAATAGAAATTGAGAGTAAAGAATTAGAACAAATAAAAAATAAATGACTATATTTAATTAAAATTTTAAACTGATTTTTATCTCTACCTACCACCGATGTCTGCCAAGATGAACTTGGAGTCTGAATCAACCAAGGCAAGGAGAACAACACTAAAGAATCTTTTATAATTGCGGTACATGCTTCCTGTACCAGGAGGACACAAGCAGTATGCTTGTCCTCAAGGGCACCACAACAGATCAGAAATTGCCATTTTCTGAAGACGCCCTCGGCAATAGCCAGTGTCAAGAAAGATGACTTTAAGCTTGCTTTCAGCTTGTTTTCATCTTGGAATATAATACATACACACGTTGTTGGAATAAACTGGACAGTGTTTGGTACTTTCCTGGAGTAAGTGAGGTCATACCGGACTTTTCCATTGTAGATGGAGAGGCCTACGGGATGAACTCAGTGGTGAAAACGATGGAATATGTCTAAGATGATTTTGAAATGATAAAGTATGATCGAATGAAGCATTAATGTGTTACAAGTAATATCTGAGAATGATTCTAACATAAGTATGATTAAATGAACAATTAATGTAATAAAAAGTAAAAGTTGATTAGAAAAATGTATGTTGCAAATAAGTGAAATGAATGATTATATGAGTTGGTTTTTCATTGCAGTCAGAGGAAGAAGTTTTTGTGCAGAGGCAAAGACAAAAAAGGAAGTTAATGATGTCGCAAGCGAGGCCAGAAGAGCTGATGATAAAAACAACTGTTCAGAACATTAAGATGTAATAGGATATGAAATGAATAATAATGAATGAAAATGTTGTATATGATCATATGAATTGTTTTTATGTGAAAAAGAGTTGAAATGAAATGATTGAATGTGATTAAATGTGATTGATGTAACATGATTTAGAAAGTATGAATTCTCGGAAAAGATGTGTTAAACAGAAAAACAGGAAACTTGCACAATAGATTTACTGATAGCCAGGACATGAGTTCTCCAGATGGCTTCCAGTAAAAGAGGAGTATGGGAGGAGGTTGTGAATCACCATTATCCCTATGGTAACCAAGATCAACTCAGCATCAACAAGAGTTTCATATAAAAACTGGACAACAACAGGAAACTGGGTTATTCTTCCAGGGAGAGGTGCTGTTGTCACTTCTCCCCTGCTACGAGGATATCACAAGACTTGACCATCTTGTGAGCTGCAATTGGAATCGTGGAGTGAGAGGATTGGAGACATAAGAGATCATTTGAGAGAGTTTTCAACTCCCACTCAGGCCGTCCAGTCACAGAGTAGCAGAGCATTGGAGAATAATCACTGGCCTTAAGTCTGAGTGAGGAAGTTTCAACGTTTTCTCTCTCAAGGAACATCACCTCGTACCGGAATGGATTAGATCAACTTTTGGTTGATTGAAGAAGGAATAAACTCTTATGTGGATTTATTTCCTGAAGGATTACAACATCACACAAGGATTGTGGTCAGCTAACAACTAATAGCTGATGAAGAGGAAATCAAGTTCATCGAACTGGGGATTTTAACATCAAAAAACCTCCTTCCCTCACTCCTAGAAAAATTGTTAAGTTAATCCAGTCCAATCAGAGTAAGATCAGACAGCATTATTGAATTAAAAACAAAAATCTCTGCCAATAATTATTCTGATTATATTTGAATTACTGTTGTGAAATTATCATCATATAACCGATTTTGATTATGTTGTCAGCACTTGCAAAACCTGCAATAAATTTCCAAGCATGCAGTTAAAGTGTTAAGGCTCGGACATTGGATTTATTGATGCTTCTTAAGGTGTAAAAGTTAAAGATTATTGGGTGTACAACATCAAAAAGTGCTCTAAAAGGTTAGTCTGGTTTTTAATGAAATTAACGCATCCTGGGGACTCGCTGTACGAGTCACCAAACTCAAAATCTAGCAACATTCCAAGAGCCCTGATCCATAAGAGGAGAGCTGCCGTTAACGGGCGTGGCCGGCTCGTATCCTGGTTCCAGAGAAGGCTATTCGACCGGGGTGCGAGATCAGCGTCAGCGGGGTGGACATCCGGATGGAGGCAGTGAGCGGCTAGACGAATCTCCTCGCCACCAGCTTGAACAGCCTTTGTGCAGCCCTGCCGGGTAATACCTGTGGAGACACGAAGGTCGGACCCCAGAGACAGAGAGCTAGTTTTATAACGGGATCTGACACCAGCCACTGTAGAGGTGAAGTTGGAGGTGTCAAACATTTGTCCATGAGCTCTTCACAGGTGCTCTTCACACTTCTCGGACAGCAACAGAGATTGTGTTGTGAGGAATGCGCCCTTCATACTTCATACTGCGGTACTCGGTTCCGGAAGCCAAATGACAAAGTCAGTGCCAGCTTCAGGCCTGGATCCAGAGCCGCTCGGTACCACGTCTCCTGCTTTGTGATGCGTGGACCAACTCTCCTGAGAAGCTCGTTGTACATCTCAGCCAGCATTTGCATAAAGTTACGGATTGACTGTGGATATTGGCCCCTCAGTTTAACCATGAGTTGGTCATACAGACCAAACTGTCTTTGGCGCTAGATCCATGGCCTTGACCACCTTCTCCGTTGCTGCCCCTTCGCCATTGGTACATGTTGACAATGAATTCATCATTGTCAACTTTGGCCTGAAGAACAGCCATCTCTCACTCATTGATAAGGTGGGCTGGCTGATCATCACTGTCCATGGCTCTAGTCATGGGGAACTGTCCGTGTCAGACGAAGGCTATGCGTGCATGCGGGTCAGCCACAAATGTTCGAAATGTGCGTACATAGGTGAAAAAACATTCTTAACGCTATTGTTAACAAACAATAAGAAATTGACAAAAACGACAGCAAAACGAAATACGATTGTCGGCGGCATTTGTTCAAATATTTTGACAGTTTAAAGATTCTGACAAAGTGCCAGCTGCAGGAACTAAGCTGAGCGAAGGTTAAACGATGCCAACGAAAGTCCGGATTTGGGACTTGTGACTGGAACTTTAGGAAAACTTTCATGTCTGGTGATCAGGGTTGGTGTCTCCTGCTTTAGGACATCTGTCCCAGCACAGGGACATTTCGGTGTTGTCTCATTTGTGATTGGTCAGCCTGGGCAGCAGAGCAGCAGCAGATGATTAAATCAGCCTGTTTTTAGTCTTTCCTCCACTTGGTTGTTGACTCTCTTTCTTTTGTGTGTTTTAAAGTCTTTCTACAAACACATCTGAAGTCCAGCAGCTGTGGGACACGTTGAAACTACAGCTAACACCTGCTGATGAAGGAATGATCATAGACCAGGAAGAAGAAATGAGTCATTTAAAAGAAGAGAACAAAAGCGGTAAAGGGCTGGATGCTGTTTTTAATCCTCCAAATCTCTTCTACAGAACAGGTTTGTTCACTCAGCTTTGTTTGTGTTACTGATACTTTATAACATGTTGTTGTAACAGTCAAATATTTTCCCCCTCTGGTATTCCTCCAGAGATTGTCAGTACTTACACAACAGGATGAGGAGGATTTTGATGAAAGATGCATGTAACATTTCTCCATATTTTGTAAAATCTCTGGATAATTTCTTACTGAAAGTGACGTCACCGTCCTCAATGTTTAGTCTCCCTCCCTTTGTCCAAGATCAGCAGGGACTTTGAATTTAGAAATGAACAAAGGTAACTGAAAGGATTCTGGTGGTAGTGATTTGTGTATTCTGACATGTAGAGGTTTGGTTTATTTTGATCCAACATTTGTCACTAAAAGGTCAACATCAGTAACCTGTTGTACACGAGTAAGAGCAGCTCTGGTTATGAGCAGACCAAGAATAATTATCTTTACACCCAGAATTTAATCATCACTGCAATATTAATTCAAATCAACATGACTTCAATGAATAAAATCCATTATTTTCTACAGCTCCCATCAACAACCCAAACTGGGGAACTTTTCCTTGGTCACTTCGTACTATTAATAACCAGCTTTGCTACCAGACGTGACATGTTGACCTGAATAGTGTAAATGTGGAAGTGTGCAGAAATGTGGGTTTGAAAAAGACAGAGGTTGTGATGGAAGTCTGGTCCCAGAAACAGTCTTTGGTTTTGTGACATCAGTCCACTTAGCCTGTAACAAAAACTGACTCAAGTCATTGAAACTCAAGTGGGTTCTTGTTGATGTTCGTAACTGAAAATGTCTCCTCACACAAATATGTGGGTCTAAAAAACTTTGGCATTTTCTTCATCTTTTCATCTGTTTTTAATCTGTTCCTCTTGTTTGGCCTTGAAGGCTTTTGATGTAAAGCAGCTCTTCTGCTACGTTCATGTCATCGTCAGAGCCTCAAAAAATCAGTAACTGATTGGTGTCAGAAGAATCTGTGCTTTAAATTCACCTCCGTCCCCCAGTTGTCTTTTTACTATCAGATGAAGTGTCTTCAGTCCTCTGTGCCACAGTGTTACGAGACAAACAAACTTCAGAAATTTGTTGCTTTTTCTCAGGACAAAAATTCTCCACCAATGGCATGACACAGTTTTTGTTAAACTCCACCTCTGTTAAAGGTTTGTCATGTTTAATGATGAACTCGGCCACTTCCCAGTCTGATTTGGTGATGTTTTCATGATGTGTCCACTCGAGGTAAGCGGCTCTGCAGCCTTGTTGAAAACAGTCTGATCTCAGAACTGCCTCAGTTTCCGGACTCGTCTGACTGGTTGCCAAAACCGCTTTGAGGCCGACTGAAAGTCACTTTCTGTGGGCTGTTTCCTCCCACACCCACTCAGTTTTTGCTTCAACAACCACTGAGTTTCTGAGGAAAATCAAGACCAGAGTAGGCAACCCATCGGTTTCCTGCTGAGAACCACCGCCTCAGATTTAGAGGTGCTGATCCTCATCCCAGCTTCTTCACACTTGGCTGTGAACTGATCCAGTGAGTGTTGGAGGTCACCGGCCAATGAAGCCAACAGGACCACATCATCTGGAAAAAGCAGTGATGAGACCCTGAGCCCACCAAACTGGAAACCCTCCTCCCCCCGACTACACCTCGATATCCTGTCACAAACAGGATTGGTGACAAGGCACAGCCCTGGTGGGGGCCAAACCCCCACCGGAAACGAGTTAGACTTATTGCTGAACACTCGAACACAGCTCTCACTTTGTAAGTACAGAGATTGGATGGTCCTAAGAAGGGGCCCCCCCACTCCATACTCCCACATTATCTCCTGGGTA
The DNA here is from genome assembly GCF_902500255.1 of Thalassophryne amazonica. NCBI lineage: Eukaryota > Metazoa > Chordata > Actinopteri > Batrachoidiformes > Batrachoididae > Thalassophryne > Thalassophryne amazonica. The sequence continues at coordinate 483,344 of NW_022986241.1, read as the reverse complement.
CCCGATCATACGCCATCTTCAAGTCCACAAAACACATGTAGACTGGATGGTTGTACTCCAAGGCCCCTTACCAGGATCCTTGTGAGAGTGAAGAACTGGTTGGTTGTTTCACAACCAGGACAGAACCCGCATTGTTCCTCTTCAGAGGTTCAACTATTGACCGAACTCTCCTTTCCTGCACCCCGGAGTAGACTTTAACAGGGGGCTGAGTATGTGATGCCCCTATAGTTGGCACACACACACTCTGGTGCAAACAGCAACATTACAAAACATTAAATTATTTGACTTATATATTTTGAATGAGTTGTAATGTCACTATAGATGTGCTCATGTCATACGAGGTCTGTTAGAAAAGTATCAGACCTTTTTATTTTTTGCAAAAACCTGATGGATTTGACTCACGTGTGCTTGCATGAGCCAACCTTGAACCTTCATGCGCATGCGTGAATTTTTTCACGCCTGTCAACTGCGTCATTTGGTGGTAAGCAGCCTTTGTGTGAGGACATGTGTTGTGCTCTCATCGGATTTTCATTGCAAGGAAAAAGACGGAACGACTGGAGCAGCACGACTGCATCAAATTTTGCCAGAAACTGGGCGACAGCCAGGTGGAAACCATTCAGATTATTCAGACGGCTTTCGGTGGCTTTTCAGTCGTGTGACTATCCGAGAAATTGTGAAAGAGGTGGGCATCATTTTTTGGAGTCCAGCATGTCCTGTGAGACTTCAACACGGAGGCGCTTTTGCTCCGCTGTCAGCAGTGGCATGAATTTCATCGCCACTCTTTTTATGGCCAAATCTTAACAATGGAATGTGCCAAAAAAGTGCTGATGTCCACCGCTTCTGCAGTTTCTCGGATAGTCGCACGACGGTCCCGCATCATCACAGCGTTCACTTTGGAAATGATCTGGTTATTTCAGCATGTTGATGGAAGACTGGAGCGCGGCACGCTCTCCACCATTGTGTGGTTGTCTTTAAACCGGTTGTACCGCTCCTTAATCTGTGTGATGCCCAGAGGATCGTCAGCGAAAGCCGTCTGAATCTTCCGAATGGTTTCGACCTGGCTGTCGCCCAGTTTCTGGCAAAATTTGATGCAGCTCTGCTCCAGTCGTTGCGCCATTTTCCTTGCAATGAAAATCCGCCGAGAGCACAACACGTGTCCTCATACAAAGGCTGCTTACCAGCAAATGAGGCAATCGACAGGCGTGAAAAAGTTTGCGCATGCGCACGAAGGTTCAAGGTTGGCTCATGCAAGCACACGTGATTCAAAGCCATCAGGTTTTTGCAAAAAATAAAAAGGTCGGATACTTTTCAAACAGACTTCGTATTTGATGAATTCTGACATCTTGTTTGAATGTTGCTTAAGTAATAATAATAATCCATCCATCTTCTGTACCCGCTTACTCCAATTAAGGGTCACGGGGGGCCGGAGACCATTCCAGCCCCCCTCCGTTTCATCAAAACTCAAGCAACAGTAATTCTGTACCATCTGTAGACATCCTACACTATTTTATAGCAATCCACAAAGTAAAACACTGCAATAGTCAGTTGTGGAAGACAAGGACGTGAATTACAATTTGTGGAATTTAAAAAAAAATGCTGATGTTCAGTTCCACTTTATCAGTTCCCTCAGTGCAATAACTTACTGTCATCAGGTCAAACTCACCACTGATACTTTATTTTAGTGAGTGTTGTTCGAGCATTTAGTGTTAAATTAATTGTATTGTTTCTTTACAGACATGGAGCCGTTGTTGGTGATTAAAGAAGAAACTCTCCCTGAATACCAGGAATGGAATCTGAGTGTTGACCAGGAGGACATTAAAGAAGAAGAGAAGCTGTGGATAAGTCAGCAGGGAGAGCAGCTTCAGCAGCTGGAGGAGGCAGATCTCACCAAGTTTGGTTTCACTGCTGTGCCTGTGAAGAGTGAAAATGATGATGAAAAACCAGAGTCATCACAGCTTCATCAAAGGCGAAGTGATGAGAGCACAGAGGCTGAGCCTGTAGCCAGCAGCTCATCTGTACACAGAACACTGACAGCAGAAGCTGATGGAGAGGACGATGGAGGACCACAACCAGCCAGCAACTCAGGTCCATACAGTCATTTACAACCAGATACCAGTGGCAGGAGTTCAGACAGTTCTGGAACTGAGACTGATGACAGTGATGACTGGAAACAGACCAGAGAACTTCAGTCAACTTTTAACTGTCAGAAAAATACCAGTATTGTTCATTCAGACAACACTGATAAGAAACAATTTAAAGGCTCTAAATATGGAAAAGCATCTGGTCACATGAACAACTCAGAGCAACAAAAGGGGAGGAAAACAAGAAGAAAACCATTTAGCTGTTCTGATGGGAGTAAAGGACAGAAACAGAAGGGCACTCTGAACAAAGACATTAGAATTCAGACACGGCAGAAACCATTTGTCTGTTCTGAGTGTGGTCAAAGATTTGGACTAAAGGGCAACCTGTACAGACACATGATAATTCATACAGGACAAAAACCATTTGTCTGTTCTGAGTGTGGACAAAGATTTGGACAAAAGGGCAACCTGAAAACACACATGATAATTCATACAGGACAAAAAGCATTTGTCTGTTCTGAGTGTGGACAAAGATTTGGATATAAGAGCACCCTAAAAACACACATGATAATTCATACAGGACAAAAACCATTTGTTTGTTCTGAGTGTGGACAAAGATTTGGACAAAAGGGCAACCTGAAAACACACATGATAATTCATACAGGACAAAAAGCATTTGTCTGTTCTGAGTGTGGACAACGATTTGGACGTAAGAGCCACCTGAAAACACACATGATAATTCATACAGGAGAAAAAGAATTTGTCTGTTCTGAGTGTGGACAAAGATTTGGACGAAAGGGCAACTTGAAAACACACATGATAATTCATACAGGACAAAAAGCATTTGTCTGTTCTGAGTGTGGACAACGATTTGGACGTAAGAGCCAACTGAAAATACACATGATAATTCATACAGGGCAAAAAGCATTTGACTGTTCTGAGTGTGGACAACGATTTGGACGTAAGAGCCACCTGAAAATACACATGATAATTCATACAGGGCAAAAAGCATTTGACTGTTCTGAGTGTGGTAAAAGGTTTGGACAAAAGAGCGACCTGGAAACACACATGAGAATTCATACAGGACAAAAAGCATTTGTCTGTTCTGAGTGCGGTAAAAGGTTTGGACAAAAGAGCAACCTGGAAACACACATGATAATTCATACAGGGCAAAAAGCATTTGTCTGTTCTGAGTGTGGACAAAGATTTGGATATAAGAGCACCCTGAAAACACACATGATAATTCATACAGGACAAAAAGCATTTGTCTGTTCTGAGTGTGGACAAAGGTTTGGACAAAAGGGCACCCTGAAAACACACATGATAATTCATACAGGACAAAAAGCATTTGTCTGTTCTGAGTGTGGACAAAGGTTTGGACAAAAGGGCAACCTGTACAGACACATGATAATTCATACAGGACAAAAAGCATTTGTCTGTTCTGAGTGTGGACAAAGATTTGGACGAAAGGGCAACCTGAAAACACACATGATAATTCATACAGGACAAAAAGAATTTGTCTGTTCTGAGTGTGGACATAGATTTGGACAAAAGGGCAACCTGAAAACACACATGAAAATTCATACAGGACAAAAATGCACAAATTAGGAATAAAGACAAGAAAATACAAGCAAAACAGATAAACAAACTATTTTCAACAAACCCCAGACTAGTGTACAGAAACCTGGCAAATGACACAATAGAAGTACAACAACCACCTGAGAGAAAGGAAATTGAAAAATTTTGGAGACCACTCTTTGAAGACCCAAAACAACACCAAGAGGCTGAGTGGATTGAAAAAATACAACAGAAAAACAAAGACAAACAACAAATGCCAGCAATTGTAATCAATGAAGAAGAGATCAGAAAGAAAATGAGTGAATACAGTAACTTCAGGGCACCTGGCATCGACAAAATCCCAAATTTTTGGCTGAAAAGACTGACAGCATTACACCAACATTATGCTGTGGCTTTCACAAAAATATTGAATGGAGAAGAGGACACACCAGACTGGCTAACTACAGGGAACACAAGCCTAATTCCAAAGACCAAGGAAACACAGCTTCCCAACAAGTACAGACCCATCTGCTGCCTAACAACAACATACAAATGGCTGACAGGAATCATAGCTGATGCCATTTATGAACATCTTGACAATGGTGGCTACCTGGAAAATGAACAGAAAGGATGTTCCAAAAGAACATTAGGAGCTAAAGACCAGTTACTGACAGACAAAGCTATCCTGGAGGACTGCAAAACAAGGCAGAGGAACCTCAGCATGGCTTGGATTGATTACAAAAAGGCATTTGACAGTGTACCACACTCCTGGATCTTGAGGTGCTTAGAACTCTACAACATCAATGAGAAAATAAGAACCTTCCTGAGAGCACAAATGAACAAGTGGAACACGACCATCACCCTCAATCACACAGAGGGACAAATAACAATCCCAGATGTACGAGTTCAGAGAGGGATACTTCAAGGAGACAGCCTTTCACCTCTCTTATTCTGCTTAATCATGGACCCGCTCAGCAAGATCCTGAAGGAGCAAGACATTGGATATGACTTAAGTAAAGACAAAGGAAAGGAAAACCAAAAACTTGTGAACCATCTGTTGTTCATGGACGATTTGAAAATCTATGCCAACACAAAAAACGGACTCACTCAACTCGTGGAAACTGCCCATAAGTTCTCAAAAGACATTGGCATGGAATTTGGACTGGATAAATGCTCAAAATGCACAATGACAAAAGGAAAAAAGACAAAAACCGAAAACATACAATTGGATGAAGGGAGCTACATTGAAGACCTGGCTGCAGACTCCACATACAAATACTTGGGAATTGAACAAAGTAATTCAATTGAACACAAGAAAATGAGAACAAAAACAACAAAAGAATACCTAAACCGCTTAAAAAAGATCTGCAAAACACAACTGACACCAAAAAATAAAATCACAGCCATCAACCAGTTTGCAATACCAGTGGTGACCTATGGGTTTGGCATAGTGAACTGGCCACAATGCGAGCTTAATAAATCGGACACAAATACCAAAAAATGCTCACCCTCCACAAAATCACATACAGAAATCAGTGCATGGACAGAATATACCTACCTCGCAGAGAAGGCGGTATGGGTCTTACTGAAATCAACCAGGCCTACAGAGCATCGATAATAAGTATTGGACAGTACTTAAAGAGCTCTGAAGAAGAAATCATAAAAATGGTCACACAACACCACGAGGCCTTAACTGAACGGACCTCAATCACTAAACTGGAAAAAAACTTTGGCGGAGAACTTCTACAAGAGAGAAAAAGCAACAGTCTCATGCCTGCAACAAAACTTGCAAGACAGACCAGAGAACAATACTGCAAAAAAGAAGGAAAACATCGAGTGGAAAGATGGAAACAACACAAAAGAGCCGGACGTTTCCAAGAAGAACTCGAAAAGGAATACATCGACAAAGTTGGATCAATGCAGTGGCTAAAAAATGGAAAACTTGGATTTGATGGAGAAAGAATTCTGATTGGAGCACAAGATCAGGGACTTCTAACTAATGGCTTCAAAAAAATGGCAGGGATCTCACAAAATGATAAATGCCGATTCTGTCATACAGCTGTTGAGAGTGTAAACCATCTAACTTCAGCATGCCAGATCCTCATGGCAGATGGGCATTATACATCCAGACATAACAAGATCTGTCAATATTTCCACTGGAAGATCTGCAAGGAACTGGAGATGGAAGTCAAAGAACATGTCTGGGAGCACGAGCCAACACCAGTCTCATCCAATGGAAAAATAACGATCTTCTATGACAAAGAGATCCCAGCAGGAAGACACATTGAAGGAGGTGCAAGCAAGCCTGATATTGTCATCTGGAACAAGCAAGAGAAAACAGCCAAAATCATTGATGTGACAGTCCCCAATGATTATGGCCTGAATCGAGCTGAAAGGGGAAAGATCTCAAAATACCAAGACCTAAAAAATGACCTAAGAACAACATGGTCATTGAAAGACATCGATATCATTCCAGTTGTGGTGGGAGCAACAGGCCTGATGAAGAAGAACCTGAAGAAATACCTTGAGGCAATCCCCGGTCACCCAAGTGCACATGAGGTGCAGTTGTCTGCGATTAAGGGAACGATCACCATCTTGAAGAGAGCCCTCGGATACAATGCCAGATCTGGTTAAGATAACTATAGAACCTAGGGTGCAACTTTAGACCCCAGGTTTGGGGCCCATTGCATTCTACTAAAAAGACATCAAAGATAAATAAAAAAACTAAAGACACACCATTTAGCTGTTCTGATCAGAGTAAAAGAAACAGAAGGGTCCTCTGAACAAACACATGATAATTCATTGTCATTCAATGCCCCCCCAAAAATGATCCATTCACCAGCTCATCTACAAAACAATATTCAGGTGCACCCAGATGCAGAACAGCAGGAACTACAAGAGGAACTGGCAAATAAGACTGAAGAAACAAGAAAAAATGGACATGAAAGAGTGTCCAAAACTGACTAAATTAAAGGAGGATAAAAAATTCAAAACTAGCCTGGACAAAGTTAACCTGAGACTGACTAAACTGGTCCCAGAAGGAACCACATTCACAGATTTAAACTGTGTAAATTATGGAGCGACATGGTACATACAAAGTAAATTAGCCCCACAAGATTTGGAGAGAAAAGGAACCAGAATTAAGGAAAGTAATACTGTGCCACAATGGAAAAAGAAATTGCAACAAAAAATCAGCCGCCTAAGAGCAGAAATCTCCCAAATGGCCACATTTTTGGGAGGTTAAAACCATAAAAGTAATCTCCTTAAAAAAGTAAATTGCATTAAAAGAAAATACAATGTTGAAGATAAACAGCTGGGTGGGAGGCTGAACATCAAGCCTTAGTGAAAGATTTTGTGGCACAGATTAGGAACAAAGACAAGAAAATACAAGTAAAACAGATAAACAAGCAATGTGCAAAAAAAAAAAAAAAGCCCAGACTAGTGTACAGGAAGTTATCAAACGACACAATAGAAGTACAACAACCACCTGAGAGAAGAAATTGAAAAATTCTGGAGACCACTCTTTGAAGACCCAAAAACAACACCAAGAGGCTGAATGGATTGAAAAAAGAAAAGAAAAACAAAGACAAACAACAAATGCCAGCAATTGTAATCAATGAAGAGGAGATCAGAAAGAAAATGAGTGAATACAGTAACTTCAAGGGCACCTGGCATCAACAAAATTCCAAATTTTTGGATGAACAGACTGACAGCATTACACCAACATTATGCTGTGACCTTCACAAAAATATTGAACAGAGAAGAGGACACACCAGACTGGATAATGACTGGGAACACAAACCTACTACCAAAGACCAAGAAAACACAGCTTCCCAACAAGTACAGACCCATCTGCTGCCTAACAACAACATACAAATGACTGACAGGAATCATAACTGATGACATTTATGAACATCTGGACACTGGTGGCTACCTGGAAAATGAACAGAAAGGTTCCAGAAGATTAGGAGCTAAAGACCAGTTACTGACAGACAAATCTATCCTGGAGGACTGCAAAAAAGGAGGAGGAACCTCAGTATGGCTTGGATTGATTACAAAAAGGCATTTGACAGTGTACCACACTCCTGGATCTTGAGGTGCTTAGAACTCTACAACATCAATGAGGAAATAAGATCTTTCCTGAGAGCACAAATGAACAAGTGGAACACGACCATCACCCTCAATCACACAGAGGGACAAATAACAATCCCAGACATACGAGTTCAGAGAGGAATATTTCAGGGAGACAGACTCTCACCACTTTTATTCTGTTTAATCATAAACCCACTCAGCAAGATCCTGAAGGAGCAAGACATCAGGTAGGACTTAAGTAGAGACAGAGGAAGGAAAAATCAAAAACTTGTGAACCATCTGCTGTTCATGGATGATTTGAAAATCTCTGCCAACACAAAAAAGGACTCAGCTCGTAGAAACTGTCTGGACTGGATAAATGCTCAAAATGCACAATGACAAAAGGTAAAAAGATAAAAACAGAAAACATACAGTTGGATGAAGGGAGCTACATTGAAGATACATTGGGATACTTTCTGTTTTTAGCATAACATCTTTGCGCGCACAGTTAATATCTGCGCGTGTGAAATAATATAATACACCTGAATGCTTTTTTTTTTAACATGAGTGGTTTTGGCACCGATCTGACTCCATATCTGTTTCTGAGTGTAATCATGTCTTAATGTTGGAATTGTAAGTTTTTAGGAAAATATGGACTTTTTAGGGTGAAAACTGAAATTCACCCCAATTTTTTCCTTCACTTCTTGATGGATTTTGATTATTTTTCTTTGTTTCATCTAAACACTGATTTACAATCCTTCCTCTCATAATATTGAACTTTTGAATTGTTTTGAAAATTGTAGAAATTTATGGTGAAAATAGTGAAATTCACCAAAACACTTTTTTCCTCTTTCAGTTTCTGATATATTTTAATTCTGGTGGTTTTGTTTGTTTCTTCTAAACACTGTTCATAATTCATCCTTGTGGATATATGAAATAATAAATTTGTCCTCATCTCAGTCTCAGTTCAGACTGATGAAAATCTGATCCATAGCTTCCAGGTCATGTGATCATTTGACTCAAAATCAGTGTGAATCATTGTACTCCACTGGCTGCATGAGATACACATCTTGTTTTTACATTTTAAATCGGTTCATATTTTTAAATAATTCTAAATGTAAACATTAGCATGTTCAACAGCTTTAAACACAGTATCTCGTTTGAATGTCCCACCTTTTTATTTTGAAAACAGGAAGTTGGTACTCGATGTAGCTGTCTAGTATCTCCGCTTGTTTACTGTAACGTCTGCAATACGGGCGCACTTGAATTGTATGAGCGGCTCGCTCAGAGTCGCTCTGTAGCAGGTGTTGTGCCGGATTCAGTTCCCCTGCCGTATGATGCACCCCCTTCGCGGGAACGCGCATTTGAACCTCGTCGCCTTAAACTCACAGTTTGCGCAGACAAAAATGTACACAAATCAGTATGATTCTTATTCTGTGTCACATTGTCTCCTGATATGTGGGAGTGAAGAGAATATGTTCATATTTACGAGCACGAATTGGCTGCTTTTGTTTAGTCGGAACGAAGCGTCTGCTGTTATATTTATTCTATGACGTTTCATCACATGATGGTGTTTGTTGAAATGATTTGAATTTAATTCATTGACGTTATAAATGAATATGCAGCTTGAATCGCTGTGGAACGTTTGAGGACCCTGTCGAAATTAGTGCCCAGTTCTCTGTATATGTATTATGTCTATATATAATATATTAATTTATTCAGAGTATCATCATCATCATCAGAATTATTATTGTCATAAAAATGTACCAAAACAATGGTTGTCATTCCATGTTACTTAATTTCCAAATACAACACAAAAGTGAAAAGAACGTGTTTTGTTCTTTTTGTTGTTTTTTTTGAAGTGTGTGAAATATATTTTCTGTCTAACTAGTTACATGGAAACAGATTTATTGGCCGGGAAGGGGAGAGCAGTGGCGGGTCTATAATGAATTACTCCCCGGGCGAGACCCCCTTCAACCCCCCCCCCCAAAAAACCCACAAAATTTTGCACAAACAGCCATTTTTTAAATTATTTCATTTATTTATTTTTATATTTTAGAAGTGCCCCTGAAATTACAATTGACATCAAAAGACAGCAGGCTACAATGTAACTCTTATTTCTGGATTGCAAGTTTGACTAAACACACCCTGACAATGTCTGTTATTAGACACTTTATTAATTAATTAGCTCTTTATTAATGTGCATATTTGTCTCAACATTTAGCTAAATATGTAGCTTGATGTTTGTAAATATTCAGCTAAATGTGAAAATACTGAGCATTAACTAATTTAAAAAAACTTTTAGGTTTGACAGAAAAGTGACACTTTAGTGTTTGTCATTTTTGTCTCCTGTGTTTTTGGTCTTCATCTGTGGGTCAAAAGAAAATCTAACTGAAATGTTACCAGCATTTCCATGTCAATGAAATCGAATGGGATTCTTTTTCTCCATCAAATAAACCATTTAATTATGACGATAAGCATCATTTTAAATGTCAGAAATTTTATTATTAGTATCATTTTTATTATTATTATTTTGTCAGTGTCTTTGGCCTGATTGGTCAAATTGACCATGGATTTTAGCGTCCTTAAAGACATAAAACACAAAAAGTAGGTGTCATGTCAGATATTTTTTAGGGGGGTTCATTTTACAGCAAGTCAGACTGCCACAAAATTCACCCCCTCCTATCTCCCCCCTGGAAGGTGTCACATTGATGAAATTTGTTGTATCTATCAGTATCTGTGCTATGAATCCAAATCGATGCCTGACCTAAATAACAACTAGTACAACTAAAGGGAATTTACAACACAACGGATTTACACTGATCGAAAAAATGACCCAGGCAACTGGCAAAAAAAAAGCTAAAATCCACCAAAAAGCATTGATTTCTCATCCCCACATCTCTGTACATAAATTTGTAAATAGACAAAAGTGAACAAACATTATGCAAATTTTTTTAATAAAATAATTAGCATTGGTATGTGTTTATGACAAACAGCATGTCAGGAAAGATGACTTTAAGCTTGCTTTCAGCTTGTTTTCATCTTGGAATATAATATGTGCCATGGAATTAATATACATGCTGTTGGATTAAACTGCACAGTGTTTGGTACCTTCCAGGAGTAAGTGAGGTCATACCGGACTTTTCCATTGTAAATGGGGAGGCCCACGGAATGAACTCAGTGGAATATGTCTAAGAATGATTCTAACATGACAAGTATGATCAAATGAAGTATTAATGTGTTAAAATTAAGAGTTGATTAGAAAAACTATGTTACAAATAAGTGAAATGAATGATTATATGAGTTGTTTTTCATAAAGAGTGCAGAGTCAGAGAAAAAGAGGAAGTGAAGAAGATGTAGCAAGCAGGGCAAGAAAAGCTGATGTTAAACAACTGATCAAATGATTAAGATGTTGGTAAAATATGAAATGAATAATAAGGAATGAAAATGTTTGTATATGATCATATGAATTGTTTTTATGTGAAAGAGAGTTGTAATGAAATGATTGAATATGATTGATGTGATTTTGAAGAAATGATTTAAAAGAATGAATTCTCGGAAAAGCTGACGTGTTAACAGAAAAGAGGAACTTGAGAAATAAGTTACTGGCAAGGGCTGCGGAGATTTCCAGTAAGCAGAAGAAGGGAGGAGGTTTTGAGTCAACAGCGTCCCCATGGTAACCAAGATCATCTGAAGACAACAAGAGTCAACCACATATATAAACTGTGAAACACCAGAAAACGGGGTTATTCTTCCAGGGAGGGGTGCTGTTGCCACTACTTCCCTGCTACGAGGAGATCACAAGACTTGACCATCTTGTGAGCAACAATTGGAATCGTGGAGTGAGAGGACTGGAGCCATAAAAGATAATTTGAGAGAGATTTCAACTCCCGCTCAGGCCATCCAGTCACAGAGTAGCAGAACAACGGAGAGTAATCACTGGCCTAAAGTCTGAGTGGGGAATGTTCAACGATTTCTCTCTCAAGGAACATCACCACATACCAGAATGGATTAGATCAACTTTTGGTTGGTTGAAGACGGAATGAATTCTTATGTGGATTAACTTCCGGAAGGATTACAACATCACACAAGGATCGTGGTCAGCTAACAATTAATAGCTGATGAAGAGGAAATCAAGTTCATCGAGTTGGGGACCCTAACCTCAAAAACCTCCTTCCCTCACTCCTAGAAAAAATTGTTAAGAAGTCAATCCAGTCCCAGTCAAAGTAAGATCAGTCAGAATTATTGAATTAAAAACAAAAATCTCTGCCAATCATTATTCTAATTATACTTGAATTACTGTTGTGAAATTATCACCATATAATCTATGTTGATTATGTTATTGGCACTTGCAAAACCTGCAATAAATTTCCAAGCATGCAGTTAAAGTGTTACGGCTCGGATATTGGATTATTGATGCTTCTTAAGGTGTAAAAGTTAGTTTATTGGGTGTACAACATCAAAAGGCTCTAAAAGGTTAGTCTGGTTTTTAATGAAAATAACATCCTGGGGACTCGCTGTACGAGTCACTAAATTCAAAATCTAGCAACATTCCAAGAGCCCTGATCCATAAGAGGAGAGCTGCCGTTAACGGGCGTGGCCGGTTCGTATCCTGGTTCCTGAGAAGGCTATTCGACCGGGGTGCGAGATCAGCTTCAGCGGGGTGGACGTCCGGATGGAGGCAGTGAGCAGCTAGACGAATCTCCTCGCCACCAGCTTGAACAGCCTTTGTGCAGCCCTGCCGGGTAATACCCGTGGAGACACGAAGGTCGGACCCCAGAGACGGAGAGCTGGTTTTTACACAAACACACTCATCGGAGGATGAGCGTGTGCCGTGTATCTAAAAGAAATAACGGGATCTGACAAGCATCATCTAGCAAAATTTGTAGCTTCAGGGCCCATTACGCAGTGGCGGCTGGCCCATAGGGGGCACTCGGGCGCTGCCCTCCTAGATGTGGAGGGGAAAAGTCATAATATATATATATTTAAAAAGTATTATCAATGTCAGTTTTACTTAATAGTATTACGATAAGCAATCTCACAGTTACCAGTGTGCATGCCTGGAAGAGCCTCTAGCCCATACTATGGGCCCATAATTTGTGGATCGAAAAACATGTTTGCAAATAATTTTGCTACTAATAATGGCCCCATAGTTTGACCTTGACTTGGAGACCAAACATTCAACACAGTCAAAACTATTCCATTTTTTAATCCTTTCATTTTAACCAATAACTTGCATCACTTTTTACCAAAATTGGAGCAACTTTAAGTTTTGACCCCTGTACAAACTGACACTGACCTTTGTCACCATTTTTGCTGTTTTTACCACATAACTCCATAACATTCAGTTCCAGATAGTCCAAACTATACCTTTTTGGAATTATGATCATACAAATAATGTGATATAGTTTTCAATATGATCAGAGCATCTTTTAATTTTGACCCCTGTATAATTCTTCAATTGACCTTAACCTGGCTGACTATTGAAAATTCAGGTGGCTAATCAGTTATTTAAAAAAAGTGATGTCTAAGGAGTATTTGTGCTGAATTAGATGCTTGTATCACTATTTGCAGGATTCAGCTCTAAATATTCTCTGAGCTGCTGCACTAATTCACACGCACACCTACGGACAATTTAAAGTTTTCAATCCACCTAACCTGCGTGTCTTTGGATGCCTTTGGATGTGGGAGGAAGCCGGAACACCCAGAGAGAACCCACACAAACATGAGGACAACAAGCAAACTCCACACAGAAAAGCCACAGGTGGGAATCGAACCCATGACCTCCTCACTGTGAGGCAACAGTGCTAACCACTAAGCAACCGTGCTGCCCAAAATGAAAGAACAGAAAGGGCCTATTGCATATCATTCATAAGTAAATAATAATAACATTGTAAATTAATTATTCAGAAATTACAAAATGTGATTGTCTGGATTTTTTTTTTTTTTTTTTAGATTCTGTCTGTCACAGTTGAAGTGAACCTATGATAAAAATGACAGACCTCTCCATTCTTTGTAAAAGGGAAAACTTGCACAATCGACAGTCTCTCAAATACATATTTTCCTCACTGTATATGGTTTATAAAATGTTAGTTTCTGGTATCTGAATACCTCTCGGTAACTCTTACTAAGTCAGTTTGTGATGGCAAAGTTAGAAATTTAGTCCAGTTGGTGCAGTCATGGTGGAATTGTAACGGAGGCAACATTATTCTTCATTGATATTTTGCAAGATGATGATGTTTGAGTCATAAATACATACAAATACTAATTATTGTATTTAAAACAATTGCATAACAACTTTGTTCAGTTAAGTAGCACTGCGTTTATTTACAAATTTATGTACAGAGATGCAGGGATGAAAAATCTCTGCTTTTTGGTGGATTTTAGCTTCTTTTTTTTTTGTTTTTTTTTGCCTGTCGCCTGGGTCATTTTTTAGATCAGTGCAAATCCGTTTTGTTGTAAATTCCCTTTAGTTGTATTAGTTGTTATTTAGGTCAGGCATCGATTTGGACAGCCCCAATGCGCTGTTAGCTTCGGTCGCGTTAGGACCAGTTCTTTTTGACTCCAACAACGCTGCTTTTAAAGTAGAATTCCTTCGTGAAGAGGGTGAGTTACTTATTTGCAGAGGGTTTTCTGTTTTATCGGGGATGGATGCTGCGTGGTGTTGATAGTGATTCCTGCCGAGTGGGGATGTTTTAAGTTATTTGGCATTATTGGCTAAGGGCTAAGCTAACTAGCCGCTATGTGGTCTGTTTAGACGATATTATGTTAAATAAGTTCAGCCAACAGTTATTAGTGTTTCTCTGATGTTACTGTATTAATAAGCACCGTGTGTTTAGGATTTGGAACGAAAATCACATTGTTTTATTTGTGTTTCTGTCTTGCTAAAACCATTAATTCGTCCAAACTATTAATTCAGACCATTCAGTGGTTTATGGATGTTTCATTCCAACTCCTGTGCTCCCTGCATGTTAAACTGAGCCATTCAAGTTCATCTGTTAGCCAACAAATCTGCATATAAAGACTCTGAACTGTTCCTGTGTCCATGTCTGCTCTCTGACCAGAGTTCTGTGGTGGATAAAGTAGATCAGCAAATTAACAATTATCAACGTATCACATTCACAACACCACTGAGGAAAAATGAGGGGGTTATATATGTAACCGGTGTGAAGTTAGACAGTAGTTCATTATTCAGACAGTAATTCACGATGAAGCAGTTCTGGTTGTATTATGGGCAAAAAATGTTTTAAAAATGGAAATAAACGTGCCCTGTTGAATTCTACCTTTAAAAAAATCCAAAATAAAACAATGATTTGGTTTTGATGCTAAAACCAAAAATACAACAACAGAATATGGAAACCGTAAACAGACATATAATCATTTATTAGGCTTGTGCTTTGAATTAAATCTGTCACCTCACTCTAGTCACAACTTTAGTTAAAAAAGTGCTGCAAAACCAATTATGAAAAGAACTGACAGTTACACATCAAAAAACAACCAGAAATAAAAAAAAAGCAAAAACAATTTAAAAATTAAAAAATAGTCAAGATGACAAGTGACTACTGTACAAGTAATATTTTGAAAATTCTGATTTTCTGCGCTGAATAACTGTCCAGAATCTGAATAACTGTCCAGAATCTGAATAACTGTCCACACTGAAGCAGTAGTAGCTTTTACATGGGCAAGTGCATTTTGGTGCCACCTGCCCAGATATGTCAAGTGCCCTTGCCCCATGCCCACCAACCTCCATTTCACCCCCTCCCAACCCCTCAATTTCACTGTATTTTATGATATGGTGAACTACTGTCTGGAAATTGAATCACTGCTTTTACATGGGCAAGTGCATCATTAAATACAGTAGGGGAAGCATGCCCCCTAGTAATTTTTGGTTTCAGCTTTTTTCGTTTTTCACTACTTTCATCCCTGGAGATGGTGAATATAAAATCAAACTTTTTACATCTTATACAACATTTAAATTTGGAAACATTTACATACGACTTTGCGATGTCTCGCACCGTGGGAAGTCCTTAAAGCGACAGTATCACCTCAAAATCTCTCATCAGCCGTTAAAATTTTCACCGAAAACCATCTTAATTTTTCGAACCGTGTCCACTTCGATGTGCCTGACAGGTTTAGAAAAAATTTTGATCAAACAAAGCGCCAGTCTCTCAGCAACTTCTCAGACAAAGGAATTCCGACGAGCGGCTGGACAACTCCTCCCACAAGGAGTGCTCACAGGCGAATGACGTCACCGACAGGCGTGGAAAAACTCACGCATGCGCACGAGGGTTCAAGCATGTCTGACGTAAAAACATATGAATGAAATCCATATAGTTTTTGAAAAAAATAAAAAGGACCTATACTTTATTGACAGACCTCGTATCAAAGAAGGCGAGATGGACCGAATGTTACTGCTAATGCAGGAACGAGCGGAGGAGAGTCGGGCCTGCATGGAAGAACTGCAAATGTGTAAAGAGCAGCACCCCAGCACAGCTAGGAACGCCTTCGCAGCCTATGTCCGGGACTCCTTAAACACCATGTCGGAATGGAGCTACAGAAAAGCAAAGGATGAAATCTGCCGGGTGTTGACAAAATATGAAAATGGGGCTGAAGAGGATCGGGTCAAGCAACAACAGAAGTTCCAACAGCAACCACCTCACCACCACACAAAGCCACGACACACTGTCCTGCCTATCTGAGGACTGCAGCCGCTCCTGTCCTGGTAAATGTAATCCAGCTTTTGACTTGAACTGTGCTGTTCCTTTTGGTTGCTAAGGTGACCGTGGGTGCACCTGATTCCTTCTGGATTATTGTAATTAGTTCACCTGGGGTGTAAGCGTGAAGGAGTTGATATAAGACGGGGTTTTGTGGAACGAAGGAGGACTTTTCTTTTGCTCTGTTCCACCTCGCTTCTTTGGAGAGAGGACAGAGATTTTTGGCGTCACGAACAGGATTCCATTTTCTGAGAGCTGGTGTTTCTGAACAGAAGCAAATATGATGATGCCAGTGTACCCAGGTGCACCTTGGCTCCCTAGATTTAGAGGGCCAGGTGACGAATTAAGGTACTGTGACTGGAAGGAACAGATTAAGGGGTTTTACTGGCCTGATATGGAAAGGGAGGTACGAACGTTCCAGGAGAAGTGTGTCAGGTGTAGCCTTCAAAAGAGCCGTGTTGAGCCTAGGGCACCGTTGGGGTCAATTGGGGCCACTTATCCGTTGGAGGTCATTGGGTTGGATTTTTTAACCCTTGGCCGGCCGACCCATGTTTACCAGAACATTTTGGTTATGACCGATCAGTTCACTCGTTTTGCATGGGCAGTTCCCACATTAGATCAGGCCGCGCAGACGACGGTTAAGGTGCTGTGGAAGCATGTAATACAGCAGTTTGGTTGTCCTGCGCGGTTCCACTCTGATCGTGGGCCAAATTTCGAATCGGCCCTGATGCAGCAGCTTTGTAAGTTATATGGGATAAGTAAAAGTAGGACAACATCGTATCATCCTGCGTGTAATGGTGGTGTGGAGCGGTTTAATCAGACATTATTGAATATGCTCCGTTCATTGGTAGAAGAAAAGCAGCAGAGGTGGCCAGATTATATTGCTGAGTTGGTTCATGCTTACAATAATACAGTTCACAGTGCAACGGGCTATGCTCCTTCATTTTTGATGTTTGGTAGGCATCTGCGGCTTCCCGTGGATGTTGGCCTGGGGGTGAGTCCTGAGCCAGTAGCGTTTGGATTGACGGGGTGGGTGAAAGACCATTGTTGTAAATTGCTGTTGGCTTACAAGATTGCGTGCCAGAGGGCAGCTGCTGAGGCTTCTCAACGTAAAGGTCAATATGATAAGAGGGCTAGGGCTTTGCCCTTAGTGCCGGGGGAACGAGTGTGGATACGAAATAGACGTCGTGAGGGGAAGGGTAAGTTGAGTACCTGGTGGGACCCTGAACCCTATGTAATTTTGGATTGCGTAGGGGATACTGGGGTCGTGTACAGGGTGCGTCCGGAGCGGGGGGGGGAGGGAGCAGACTGTACATCGTAATGCTCTAAACATGTGTACTGCCCCCCAGGGAGAGTTAGGATTAGGGGTAGAAGAAGGGATCCGGAAGGAGGGGGAATGTGAGATCCCCGTATGGTATGGGTTTTGGCCGGTCGCGGTTGAACAGCGATCGGTGGAGGCCCCCCAGGACGTGCTTCGCCGTTCTACCCGTGTAAATTTTGGCCGGCCACCGGCCCGTTACCCTGATTAGTACTGTGTGCGTTGCAGGGACTGGCAACGATAAGGAGGGGGGGGGGGGGATGTAATCCAGCTTTTGACTTGAACTGTGCTGTTCCTTTTGGTTGCTAAGGTGACTGTGGGCGCACCGGATTCCTTCTGGATTATTGTAATTAGTTCACCTGGGGTGTAAGCGTGAAGGAGTGGATATAAGACGGGGTTTTGTGGAACGAAGGAGGACTTTTCTTTTGCTCTGTTCCACCTCGCTTCTTTGGAGAGAGGACAGAGATTTTTGGCGGAACAGCAGGAGGAGCAGCGGGTGAGGAAGTGATTATCAAAAAAAAGGGAGCCATACTGGCGCTGACGTGGCTGGTTTCAGTTGAAATACTCCTGCTGAAGAGACGCCACGACGTGGATTATCCGCAACGGCAGGGGAGGACCCTGCCGTGTCTGTGAGTACGTTTGATGTGGTTGTGAGGAGCCTGTTTTAATCAGAAAGTCGGAGTTTCTTTGGAGTCGGAGCTGTGCGCTTGCTGGCCTGGGTGTGTGTGTGTAGGTGCACGGAAGCTGCGGCGACGGAGAGAGGTGTTACCAGGAGAGATCCGTGACGAGGAAGCCGCGTGCTTGGTGATTGGAGGAAGCCACGCCCTACCAAGAGAGAGTGCGACGGGCCGAGTGGAGGACAGCAGGGCCCGCCCTGAGACGACAGCAGGAAGTATTCGTGGATTGGCTGTCATCGTGATTGACTGCTCGCAGAGTGACTCTTTTTATCTTTGTTTTATACTAAATTCTGGTTTAAATTGTTTTATTTATTTTTTTTATATATATTTTGTGATTTGTAATAAATTGTAATATTAAGTTTGCTCTGTTTGGTTACTCCAGCTCCATTTTTATTATAGTTTCACGCATTATTTGATTGTGTTTCCATTCATTAATTCAAAACCACAATAAACCCGCAAATCCGGGCTTACATAAACACAACTTAGAATAATTTTCAGTCACATAAAAAAAATGTATTTTTCAGTCCTATTACACATAAATTACAATAATTTTTATATGTTGTTCAATAAAGACAGAAGAAAATTTAAAGATTGTTAAGTTTTATTATTTAGAACACAATAAATTTTCATGTCTTCTAACAAATCAGTTTGCCAAATGAACAAATTTAAACATGACTGTTCCAACTTACAATGTGCATATAATTATACACAATTGTAGCATATATGTTAGTATAACCATTAATTAGTGCCACTATAAGATAATAAGAGACTGAAGGAGGCTGCTATAAAATACCATAGGTAATAGAGCACTTAAGAGTAATGTGTTAACGTATTGGCTAGTATCAGAACTTGGTTCGATTCTAGAAGAGAAGAGGCAGAGACTGGATGTAGTTTATAGATAAAAATGGTACCATGTATTGAGACAAACAAAATAGACAACATTAAACATTTAGAGGTGACTGGCCATTTGACACACTCAATCAGCTTCAGTATTTACAACAGGATCCAAAACTAGTTGCAACCCCAAATATACGGTGTGCAAAGGTCCATGTGATGAATGCGAGTGGCTGTGGCACACGACCAATCGCTTACAGTCAACCTTCCAACAACTCTACTGAGCAGAACAGTTCATACGACTCAAAAACCACTCCACTCGACTCAAAAAAAAAAAAAAAAATGTCCATGGGAGTGAGTGTGTTTGTGCTGGGGGTTGTAGAGTGGAGTGCGAGGTGCAAGAGTGAACAAGTCGGCTGCAGGAGCCTCCTACCAACCCATTGAGGTAGGTATAGAAGTTGGTTGAGATTCAGGACTAGCTCAGTTCTTAGCTCGCCATCAAGACTTGGCCAATTCCACGTATTCTAACAAGCCAACGCTCCTATCAAACGCTTGGGTCATGGTAGCTTGGCTCCTGCAGCAACAAATCCAGCAGCGTCTCCCGCATTCCCCGGTGTTTCCTGAATGACGGTAATATACCCAGCTAATTGGCTGGCTGCAGTCACATGACCGGGTTATTTGCAGTATTGTGCCCTCTATGGATTTTTATATCCTGCAGATTGTTCCCTTGCCTCCACGCTCCAGGCACCAACTGCCGAGTGGCGATATCTTCAAGATCAATGATGTTATTCTGGGGCATCAATTCTGCATAAGATTACGGAGCACCATACAGGTTTGGACAATGAGTCGCACAGTCCTCGGACTGTGGTGCATTGTCGCCAGGAGATCCTGGAACCAATTTGCTAGAATTCCAAGTGCATTTTCTACCCTCTTCTTGTACGTGACAGTCTGTTCTTTGTCTGTGAGGTGGCGATGAGCGTATGGTTTTGTGAGATTAGCACGCAAAGCAAAGGCATCATCTCCGTCCCAAGAGAATGATACGTCTTCTGTGTCATGTGGGAGTGGCCATGGGTCAGGAAGGCCTATTGTGCCGTCTTCAAGGCGGGCCTTCAGTTCAGATTTGTAATAAATTTGGGCATCATTTAATGATCCTTTACCTAAAATAGAAATTGAGAGTAAAGAATTAGAACAAATAAAAAATAAATGACTATATTTAATTAAAATTTTAAACTGATTTTTATCTCTACCTACCACCGATGTCTGCCAAGATGAACTTGGAGTCTGAATCAACCAAGGCAAGGAGAACAACACTAAAGAATCTTTTATAATTGCGGTACATGCTTCCTGTACCAGGAGGACACAAGCAGTATGCTTGTCCTCAAGGGCACCACAACAGATCAGAAATGGCCGTTTCCTGAAGAAGCCCTCGGCAATAGCCAGCCACTGTAGAGGTGAAGTTGGAGGTGTCAAACATTTGTCCATGAGCTCTTCACAGGTGGCTTTACACACTTCTCGGACAGCAACAGAGATTGTGTTGTGAGGAATGCGCCCTTCATACTTCATACTGCGGTACTTGGTTCCGGAAGCCAAATGACAGAGTCAGTGCCAGCTTCAGGCCTGGATCCAGAGCCGCTCGGTACCACGTCTCCTGCTTTGTGATGCGTGGACCAACTCTCCTGAGAAGCTCGTTGTACATCTCAGCCAGCATTTGCATAAAGTTACGGATTGACTGTGGATATTGGCCCCTCAGTTTAACCATGAGTTGGTCATACAGACCAAACTGTCTTTGGCACTAGATCCATGGCCTTGACCACCTTCTCCGTTGCTGCCCCTTCGCCATTGGTCCTTGTTGACAATGAATTCATCATTGTCAACTTTGGCCTGAAGAACAGCCATCTCTCACTCATTGATAAGGTGGGCTGGCTGATCATCACTGTCCATGGCTCTAGTCATGGGGAACTGTCCGTGTCAGACGAAGGCTATGCGCACATGCGCGTCAGCCACAAATGTTCGAAATGTGCGTACATAGATGAAAAAAACATTCTTAACGCTATTGTTAACAAACGATAAGAAATTGACAAAAACGACAGCAAAACGAAATACGATTGTCGGCGGCATTTGTTCAAATATTTTGACAGTTTAAAGATTCTGACAAAGTGCCAGCTGCAGGAACTAAGCTGAGTGAAGGTTAAACGATGCCAACGAAAGTCCGGATTTGGGACTTTTGTTTGGGCTTTGTTGTCCTTCCTTTGTCTTGTGTGACTGGAACTTTAGGAAAACTTTCATGTCTGGTGATCTCTGTGATCAGGGTTGGTGTCTCCTGCTTTAGGACATCTGTCCCAGCACAGGGACATTTCGGTGTTGTCTCATTTGTGATTGGTCAGCCTGGGCAGCAGAGCAGCAGCAGATGATTAAATCAGCCTGTTTTTAGTCTTTCCTCCACTTGGTTGTTGACTCTCTTTCTTTTGTGTGTTTTAAAGTCTTTCTACAAACACATCTGAAGTCCAGCAGCTGGGGGACACGTTGAAATTACAGCTAACACCTGCTGATGAAGGAATGATCATAGACCAGGAAGAAGAAATGAGTCATTTAAAAGAAGAGAACAAAAGCGGTAAAGGGCTGGATGCTGTTTTTAATCCTCCAAATCTCTTCTACAGAACAGGTTTGTTCACTCAGCTTTGTTTGTGTTACTGATACTTTATAACATGTTGTTGTAACAGTCAAATATTTTCCTCCTCTGGTATTCCTCCAGAGATTGTCAGTACTTACACAACAGGATGAGGAGGATTTTGATGAAAGATGCATGTAAAATTTCTCCATATTTTGTAAAATCTCTGGATAATTTCTTACTGAAGGTGAACTGAAAGTGACGTCACCATCCTCAATGTTTAGTCTCCCTCCCTTTGTCCAAGATCAGCAGGGACTTTGAATTTAGAAATGAACAAAGGTAACTGAAAGGATTCTGGTGGTAGTGATTTGTGTATTCTGACATGTAGAGGTTTGGTTTATTTTGATCCAACATTTGGCACTAAAAGGTCAACATCAATAACCTGTTGTACACGAGTAAGAGCAGCTCTGGTTATGAGCAGACCAAGAATAATTATCTTTACACCCAGAATTTAATCATCACTGCAATATTAATTCAAATCAACATGACTTCAGTGAATAAAATCCATTATTTTCTACAGCTCCCATCAACAACCCAAACTGGGGAACTTTTCCTTGGTCACTTCGTACTATTAATAACCAGCTCTGCTACCAGACGTGACATGTTGACCTGAATAGTGTAAATGTGGAAGTGTGCAGAAATGTGGGTTTGAAAAAGACAGAGGTTGTGATGGAAGTCTGGTCCCAGAAACAGTCTTTGGTTTTGTGACATCAGTCCACTTAGCCTGTAACAAAAACTGACTCAAGTCATTGAAACTCAAGTGGGTTCTTGTTGATGTTCGTAACTGAAAATGTCTCCTCACACAAATATGTGGGTCTAAAAAACTTTGGCATTTTCTTCATCTTTTCATCTGTTTTTAATCTGTTCCTCTTGTTTGGCCTTGAAGTCTTTTGATGAAAAGCAGCTCTTCTGCTACGTTCATGTCATCAGAGCCTCAAAATCAGTAACTGATTGGTGTCAAAAGAATCTGTGCTTTAAATTCACCTCCGTCCCCCAGTTGTCTTTTTACTATCAGATGAAGTGTCTTCAGTCCTCTGTGCCACAGTGTTACGAGACAAACAAACTTCAGAAATTTGTTGGTTTTTCTCAGGACAAAAATTCTCCACCAATGGCATGACACAGTTTTTGTTAAACTCCACCTCTGTTAAAGGTTTGTCATGTTTAATGATGAACTCGGCCACTTCCCAGTCTGATTTGGTGATGTTTTCATGATGTGTCCACTCGAGGTAAGCGGCTCTGCAGCCTTGTTGAAAACAGTCTGATCTCAGAACTGCCTCAGTTTCCGGACTCGTCTGACTGGTTGCCAAAACCGCTTTGAGGCCGACTGAGTCACTTTCTGTGGGCTGTTTCCTCCCACACCCACTCAGTTTTTGCTTCAACAACCACTAAGTTTCTGAGGAAAATCAAGACCAGAGTAGGCAACCCATCGGTTTCCTGCTGAGAACCACCGCCTCAGATTTAGAGGTGCTGATCCTCATCCCAGCTTCTTCACACTTGGCTGTGAACTGATCCAGTGAGTGTTGGAGGTCACCGGCCAATGAAGCCAACAGGACCACGTCATCTGCAAAAAGCAGTGATGAGACCCTGAGCCCACCAAACTGGAAACCCTCCTCCCCCGACTACACCTCGATATCCTGTCCATGAATATCACAAACAGGATTGGTGACAAGGCGCAGCCCTGGTGGAGGCCAAACCCCCACCGGAAACGAGTTATTGCATTGCAAGGAAAAAGACGGAACGACTGGAGCAGCACGACTGCATCAAATTTTGCCAGAAACTGGGCGACAGCCAGGTGGAAACCATTCCGATTATTCAGACGGCTTTCGGTGGCTTTTCAGTCGTGTGACTATCCGAGAAATTGTGAAAGAGGTGGGCATCATTTTTTGGAGTCCAGCATGTCCTGTGAGACTTCAACACGGAGGCGCTTTTGCTCCGCTGTCAGCAGCGGCATGAATTTCATCGCCACTCTTTTTATGGCCAAATCTTCACAGTGGAATGCCAAAAAAGTGCTGATGTCCACCGCTTCTGCAGTTTCTTGGATAGTCGCACGACGGTCCCGCATCATCACAGCGTTCACTTTGGAAATGATCAGGTCATTTCAGCATGTTGATGGAAGACTGGAGCGCGGCACGCTCTCCACTGTTGTGTGGTCGTCTTTAAACCGGTTGTACTGTTCCTTAATCTGTGTGATGCCCAGAGGATCGTCAGCGAAAGCCGTCTGAATCTTCCGAATGGTTTGGACCTGGCTGTCGCCCAGTTTCTGGCAAAATTTGATGCGGCGCTGCTCCAGTCGTTCCGCCATTTTCCTTGCAATGAAAATCTGCCGAGAGCACAACATGTCCTCATACAAAGGCTGCTTACCAGCAAATGAGGCAATCGACAGGCGTTTCATCAAAACTCAAGCAACAGTAATTCTGTACCATCTGTAGACATCCTACACTATTTTATAGCAATCCACAAAGTAAAACACTGCAATAGTCAGTTGTGGAAGACAAGGACGTGAATTACAATTTGTGGAATTTTAAACAAATGCTGATGTTCAGTTCCACTTTATCAGTTCCCTCAGTGCAATAACTTACTGTCATCAGGTCAAACTCACCACTGATACTTTATTTTAGTGAGTGTTGTTCGAACATTTATTGTTAAATTAATTGTATTGTTTCTTTACAGACATGGAGCCGTTGTTGGTGATTAAAGAAGAAACTCTCCCTGAACACCAGGAATGGAATCTGAGTGTTGATCAGGAGGACATTAAAGAAGAAGAGAAGCTGTGGATAAGTCAGCAGGGAGAGCAGCTTCAGCAGCTGGAGGAAGCAGATCTCACCAAGTTTGTTTTCACTTTCGTCCCTGTGAAGAGTGAAAATGATGATGAAAAACCAGAGTCATCACAGCTTCATCAAAGCCGAAGTGATGAGAGCACAGAGGCTGAGCCTGTAGCCAGCAGCTCATCTGTACACAGAATACTGACAGCAGAAGATGATGGAGAGGACGATGTAGGACCACAACCAGCCAGCAACTCAGGTCCATACAGTCATTTACAACCAGATACCAGTCGCAGGAGTTCAGACAGTTCTGGAACTGAGACTGATGACAGTGATGACTGGAAACAGACCAGAGAACTTCAGTCAAGTTTTAAATGTCAGGAAAAAAACAATATTGTTCGTTCAGGCAACACTGATGAGAAACAATTTAAAGGCTCCAAATATGGAAAAGCATCTGGTCACATGAACAACTCAGAGCAACAAAAGGGGAGGAAAGCAGGCAGAAAACCATTTATCTGTTCTGATGGGAGTAAAAGACAGAAACAGAAGGGCACTCTGAACAAACACATTAGAATTCAGACAGGACAAAAAACATTTGTCTGTTCTGAGTGTGGTCAAAGGTTTGGACAAAAGTGCAACCTGAAAAAACACATGATAATTCATACAGGAGAAAAAGCATTTGTCTGTTCTGAGTGTGGTCAAAGGTTTCAACAAAAGGGCAACCTGAAAACACACATGATAATTCATACAGGAGAAAAAGCATTTGTCTGTTCTGAGTGTGGTCAAAGGTTTGGACATCAGAGCACCCTGAAAAAACACATGATAATTCATACAGGAGAAAAAGCATTTGTCTGTTCTGAGTGTGGTCAAAGATTTGGACGAAAGGGCACCCTGAAAACACACATGATAATTCATACAGGACAAAAAGCATTTGGCTGTTCTGAGTGTGGTCAAAGATTTGGACGAAAGGAGACCCTGAAAGCACACATGATAATTCATACAGGGCAAAAAGCATTTGGCTGTTCTGAGTGTGGTCAAAGATTTGGACGAAAGGAGACCCTGAAAGCACACATGATAATTCATACAGGGCAAAAAGCATTTGTCTGTTCTGAGTGTGGTCAAAGATTTGGACGAAAGAACACCCTGAAAGCACACATGATAATTCATACAGGGCAAAAAGCATTTGTCTGTTCTGAGTGTGGTCAAAGATTTGGACGAAAGGACACCCTGAAAGTACACATGATAATTCATACAGGGCAAAAAGCATTTGTCTGTTCTGAGTGTAGTCAAAGTTTTGGAGAAAAGGGCACCCTGAACAGACACATGATAATTCATACCCCAAAAATCAGACAAAGACATCCAAAGAATGGCAAAAAATATTCCACCACCACTGCCCAAGTAAGAAAGACATCACTTGTAAGAATCTCACAACCCAAAAATCAAACTTTATCAAACAAAAACATTTCTCAGATAATGACATAAAAACAATGCAACAGGAGGTTGAGAAAATAAGAGAAGGCATCTGCCCTCTGACGCAACCCATTACACCACCAAAAAATAATTGCCCTCAAAAAAAGTTTATCCCCGAAAAAACAAACCATCCACTGCCTCCCGAAAAACCGAACCATTCACTGCCTACCGAAAAACTGAACCATTCACTGCCTACCGAAAAACCGAACCATTTACTGCCTCCCGAAGAAATGAACAAGTCATTGCCCCCCAAAAAAACGAGCAACTCACTAACCCCCGAAAAACTGAACCATTTACTGCCTCCCAAAAAAACGAACAACTCACTGCCTCCCGAAAAACCGAACCATTTACTGCCTCCCAAAAAACGAACAATTCACTGCCTCCCCGAAAAACCGAACAACTCACTGCCTCCCGAAAAACCGAACAACTCACTGCCTCCCGAAAAACCGAACAACTCACTGCCTCCCGAAAAACCGAACCATTTACTGCCTCCCTAAAAAACGAACAACTCGCTGCCTCCCGAAAAAACGAACCATTCGCTGCCTCACGAAAAAATGAACAACTCACTGCCCTCTGAAAAAACGAGCAACTCATTGCCCACCGAAAAAACGAGCAACTCACCAGCTCATCTACAAAATAATTCACAGGTGCACACAGACCCAGAACATCAGGAACTAGAAGAGTAATTGGCAAATAAGATTGAAGAAACAAGAAAAATGGACATGAAAGAGCGCCCAAAGCTGACTAAACTAAAAGAGAATAAAAAATTCAAAAATATCCTTCAAAAAGTTAACATAGGACTGACCAAACTGGTCCCAAGAGGAGCCACATTGACAGAGTTAAACTTTGTAAATTATGGAGCGGCATGGTACATACAAAGTAAATTAGCCCCACAAGATTTGGAGAGAAACAGTACCACAAATAAGAAAAAGAATACCATGCCATGATGGAAAAAGAAATTACAACAAAAAATCAGCTGCCTAAGAGCAGAGATCTCCCAAATGGCCACATTTTTGGAAAACAAGAACCACAAAAAGAATCTTCAAAAAAAAATAAATCGCATTAAAAGTTCAGAGAGGGATACTTCAAGGAGACAGCCTTTCACCTCTCTTATTCTGCTTAATCATGGACCCGCTCAGCAAGATCCTGAAGGAGCAAGACATCGGATATGACTTAAGTAAAGACAAAGGAAAGGAAAACCAAAAACTTGTGAACCATCTGTTGTTCTGTTCATCTATGCCAACACAAAAAACGGACTCACTCAACTCGTGGAAACTGCCCATAAGTTCTCAAAAGACATTGGCATGGAATTTGGACTGGATAAATGCTCAAAATGCACAATGACAAAAGGAAAAAAGACAAAAACCGAAAACATACAATTAGATGAAGGGAGCTACATTGAAGACCTGGCTGCAGACTCCACATACAAATACTTGGGAATTGAACAAAGTAATTCAATTGAACACAAGAAAATGAAAACAAAAACAACAAAAGAATACCTAAACCGCTTAAAAAAGATCTGCAAAACACAGCTGACACCAAAAAATAAAATCACAGCCATAAACCAGTTTGCAATACCAGTGGTGACCTATGGGTTTGGCATAGTGAACTGGCCACAATGCGAACTTAACAAATTGGACACAAAAACCAGAAAAATGCTCACCCTCCACAAAATCACATACAGAAATCAGTGCATGGACAGAATATACCTACCTCGCAGAGAAGGAGGTATGGGTCTTACTGAAATCAACCAGGCCTACAGAGCATCGATAATAAGTATTGGACAGTACTTAAAGAGCTCTGAAGAAGAAATCATAAAAACGGTCACACAACACCACAAGGCCATAACTGAACGGACCTCAATCACTAAACTGGCAAAAAACTTTGGCGGAGAACTTCTACAAGAGAGAAAAAGCAACAGTCTCATGCCTGCAGCAAAACTTGCAAGACAAACCAGAGAACAATACTGCAAAAGAGAAGAAAAACATCGAGTGGAAAGATGGAAACAACACAAAAGAGCCGGACGTTTCCAAGAAGAACTCGAAAAGGAATACATCGACAAAGTTGGATCAATGCAGTGGCTAAAAAATGGAAAACTTGGTTTTGATGGAGAAAGAATTCTGATTGGAGCACAAGATCAGGGACTTCTAACTAATGGCTTCAAAAAAATGGCAGGGATCTCACAAAATGATAAATGCCGATTCTGTCATACAGCTGTTGAGAGTGTAAACCATCTAACTTCAGCATGCCAGATCCTCATGGCAGATGGGCATTATACATCCAGACATAACAAGATCTGTCAATATCTCCACTGGAAGATCTGCAAGGAACTGGAGATGGAAGTCAAAGAACATGTCTGGGAGCACGAGCCAACACCAGTCTCATCCAACGGAAAAGTAACGATCTTCTACGACAGAGAGATCCCAGCAGGAAGACACATTGAAGGAGGTGCAATCAAACCTGATATTGTCATCTGGAACAAGCAAGAGAAAACAGCCAAAATCATTGATGTGACAGTCCCCAATGATTACGGCCTGAATCGTGCTGAAAGGGGAAAGATCTCGAAATACCAAGACCTGAAAAATGACCTAAGAACAACATGGTCATTGAAAGACATCGATATCATTCCAGTTGTGGTGGGAGCAACAGGCCTGATGAAGAAGAACCTGAAGAAATACCTTGAGGCAATCCCCAGTCACCCAAGTGCACATGAGGTGCAGTTGTCTGCGATAAAGGGAACGATCACCATCTTGAAGAGAGCCCTTGGATACAATGCCAGATCTGGTTAAGATAACTATAGAACCTAGGATGCAACTTTAGACCCCAGGTTTGGGGCCCATTGCATTCTACTAAAAAGACATCAAAGATAAATGAAAAAACAAAAGACAAAAAGCATTTGTCTGTTCTGAGTGTGGTAAAAGATTTGCAGAAAAGGGCACCCTGAACACACACATGATAATTCATACCGGACAAAAAGCATTGGTCTGTTCTGAGTGTGGTCAAAGATTTGGACTAAAGGGCCACCTGAACAGACACATGATGATTCATACCAGACACATCATTTAGCTGTTCTGATCACAGTAAAAGACAGAAACAGAAGGGTCCTCTGAACAAACACATGATAATTCATAGTCATTCACTGCCCCCCCAAAAAATGAGCCATTCACCAGCTCATCTACAAAACAATATACAGGTGCACACAGATGCAGAGGAGCAGGAACTAGAAGAATTGGCAAATAATATTGAAGAAACCAGAAAAATGGACATGAAAGAGCATCCAAAACTGACTAAATTAAAGGAGAATAAAAAATTCAAAACTGTCCTGCAAAAAGTTAACCTGGGACTGACTAAACTGGTCCCAGAAGGAACCACATTGACAGATTTAAACTGTGTAAATTATGGAGTATCATGGTACATACAAAGTAAATTAGCCCCACAAGATTTGGAGAGAAAAGGAACCACAATTAAGAAAAAGAATACCATGCCACAATAGAAAAAGAAATTACAACAAAAAATCAGCCGTCTAAGAGCAGAGATCTCCCAAATGGCCACATTTTTGGGAGTTTAAAACCATAAAAGGAATCTCCTTAAAAAAGTAAATCGCATTAAAAGAAAATACAATGTTGAAGATAAACAGCTGGGTGGGAGGCTGAACATCAAGCCTTAGTGAAAGATTTTGCGTCACAGATTAGGAACAAAGATAAAAAAAAAATACAAGCAATTTGCAAAAAACCCCAGACTAGTGTACAGGAAGTTAGCAAACGACACAATAGAAGTACAACAACCACCTGAGAGAGAAGAAATTGAAAAATTCTGGAGACCACTCTTTGAAGACCCAAAACAACACCAATAGGCCGAGTGGATTGAAAAAAATAAAACAGAAAAACAAAGACAAACAATAAATGCCAGCAATTGTAATCACTGAAGAGGAGATCAGAAAGAAAATGAGTGAATACAGTAACTTCAAGGCACCTGGCATCGACAAAATCCCAAATTTTTGGCTGAAAAGACTGACAGCATTACACCAACATTATGCTGTGACTTTCACAAAATATTGAACGGAGAAGAGGACACACCAGACTGGATAATGACTGGGAACACAAGCCTACTACCAAAGACCAAGGAAACACAGCTTCCCAACAAGTACAGACCCATCTGCTGCCTAACAACAACGTACAAATGGCTGACAGGAATCATAACTGATGACATTTATGAACATCTGGACACAGGTGGCGACCTGGAAAATGAACAGAAAGGTTGTTCCAGAAGATTAGGAGCTAAAGACCAGTTACTGACAGACAAATCTATCCTGGAGGACTGCAAAAAAGGAGGAGGAACCTCAGCATGGCTTGGATTGATTACAAAAAGGCATTTGACAGTGTACCACACTCCTGGATCATGAGGTGCTTAGAACTCTACAACATCAATGAGGAAATAAGATCTTTCCTGAGAGCACAAATGAACAAGTGGAACACGACCATCACCCTCAATCACACAGAGGGACAAATAACAATCCCAGACGTACGAGTTCAGAGAGGAATATTTCAGGGAGACAGAGTCTCACCACTTTTATTCTGATTAATCATAAACCCACTCAGCAAGATCCTGAAGGAGCAAGACATCAGGTAGGACTTAAGTAGAGACAGAGGAAGGAAAAATCAAAAACTTGTGAACCATCTGCTGTTCATGGATGATTTGAAAATCTCTGCCAACACAAAAAAGGACTCAGCTCGTAGAAACTGTCTGGACTGGATAAATGCTCAAAATGCACAATGACAAAAGGTAAAAAGATAAAAACAGAAAACATACAGTTGGATGAAGGGAGCTACATTGAAGATACATTGGGATACTTTCTGTTTTTGGCATGACATCTTTGCGCGCACAGTTAATATCTACGCGTGTGAAATAATATAATACACCTGAACGCTTTTTTTTTTAAAACATGAGTGGTTTTGGCACCGATCTGACTCCATATCTGTTTCTCTGAGTGTAATAATGTCTTAATGTTGGAATTGTAGGTTTTTAGTAAAAAAATTTGGACTTTTTAGGGTGAAAACTGAAATTAACCCAAATTTTTTCCTTCACTTCTTGATGGATTTTGATTGTTTTTGTTTGTTTCATCTAAACACTGATTTACAATCCTTCCTCTCATAATATTGAACTTTTGAATTGTTTTGAAAATTGTAGAAATTTATGGTGAAAATAGTGAAATTCACCAAAACACTTTTTTCCTCTTTCAGTTTCTGATATATTTTAATTCTGGTGGTTTTGTTTGTTTCTTCTAAACACTGTTCATAATTCATCCTTGTGGATATATGAAATAATTTTTAGTAAAAAATGGATTTCATTAAGGTGAAATTCATGCAAAAGTTTTCATTTTGATTCATATTAGGTTGATTTATTCAAACACTGTTCTCAGTTCTTCTTCACAAAATTATGATTTTTGTGGAAAACAAATATTGTGTGTTTGGAAAATAATAAAATTCACCAAACTGGTGAATTTGGTTTTGTTTGAAGTTCTGTTCTTCCCTGTTGAATTTTGAATGACAACTTTTGGTCATGAAAAACCATGAAATTCACCCACAGTTGTACAAATTCCCAAATTGTATGAGAGAGAAAAATCACCACAAGATGGTATTCAAGGAATTTTAAACAGTCATTGAATTTTTGGAGGAGAATCTCAACTTCCAGCAAAAATATTTCCAGTAAATTTCTGTCCTCTGATCCAGTCGACACACTGCTGTCAACATTTCAGCTGCTACTTCAGGTTTTATTCAAAAGTCTATTTACTCAATAGTATAAACACTAAAATGACTCTTACAGAATTTACAGCTGTTGGTAAAGAATTTTATTTGTGGTGTGTCATCATTTTCCTCACCTGCATAGTGCAGGGAAATAATTAGGAGAATAAACCCGGGTGAGCTCTGGTTATTAACTAGAACCGGTTCATGATGTCTGCTGCTGTACCTGTAAGGTCAGAGGTCGATGGTGGAGGTGGAACGAGGAGTGTCTTAAAGGGGAACAACATTTTTCCTGAATCAGCGGCGTTTCTGATTCTGTCATTTAGACAATTTGGCAGCAGAAATGCTGGAAGATCAACATGACAGAAGAGATGGACAAGAACTGAGGACAACAGGGTGTCCAGATTTACAACGCTGCTGTTCAGCTGCTCTGATCAGGTTTCTGACAGCTTCAGTCAGCTGGATGTTGGAGGTAAGAGGGCGGAGCTTATCAAGGCTGGAGGTCAACCAGGACAAAGTGCTGTGAGGAGACGTCACAGCTGAGAGAAGTGAGCAGGTGATGGACTGAAGGTCGTGTCCAAAGTGATTGTTTCAAGAAGATTTTGTAGATTTTCCTGCAGAGAAACTGAATTGAGATCAGTGTAAATCTGTTGAGAAAATGTTTGGGTGTTGGTGCAGCGCGGGTCATCGGTGCCAGTTAAATCTTTCCTCATATACATGTGGACCAGAATGGTGCTGCTGAAAATCCAAACTAAAACGCTCAATGTCATTGGTTACTTTACAACACCAAACTTTCATCCAATCAGAATCTCTGTAATATCTAAAGTCACTGAAAGAACCTGGATGTGGACATTTTGAGTTTCTGCAAGTTTGTTTTGTTGAGCTGCATCTGTAACATGATCAAAATTACAGAGAGAGGACGGAGACCACGTTAAAGACATCGATAGTGGTGTCAAAAAAAAAAGTTTATGTGAACATGAACGGGACAAAAGTAAGACTCATATGGAGTTAAATTTGTCTCATTAATACTTGCAAATGCACAGAGGGTGATTTACAAATATTCCTTGATTTGTACACGTGCTTTGTGATCCACAAACACAAAAGCATTTGCAAAACTGAAAATTCTGTTTGTGAAGTGTGATTCAGCATTTGTCGATAACCGATTACACACATTCATCGTGTTGCTCACTTACACAGTATTGAGATATTCACAGCGCAGATCTTCAGATGAGATCCACAAATATGTAAGTTGCTATTCACATTTCCGTCCAGTAGATGGCAGTGTTGTTCTATGCATATTGACTGGTGGGCAGTGTTGTAGAGTAACGAAGTAAAAATACTTCACTACTGTACTTAAGTACGTTTTGGGAGACTTTCTACTTCACTTAAGTTTTTTTAATTCAGCTTACTTTCACTTTTGCTTCACTACGAGTACATTTCCGACCTTAATTGCATACTTCTAATGTGCCATGGCGCATTTTCTATGCGCCATGGCACATTACAAAAAAAACACACACACACGAAAAAAAAGTCGTGTTTTTACCCAGAGACACCACTGATTACGTGTGACTGTAATGAAGTCAGGCCGATTTGTCATGAGGCATGTCCGGTAGGCTTTATTGCAGTTGCGCACTTGTTTGTCAGGAAAATAATCATTTTTCTACATTGATTACAGAACTGCAGCGGGTCTGCAATCAACTTTACTTTAATCTACTGGTGGTTGGCTCTCACTGCGGTATTGTATCACTTCCTGTTCCGGAGCACAGCGGTGTTTTTCTGTATCTGTTAGCTGTTTAATCTGCGCAGTTAGATTGATCTAGTTATCTAGATTGCGATTTGTTTCCCAGTGTAATCTTTACGTGCCTTAACTAAAGCACTCCTTCTGCTGAATCACCTCTAAATTATTTACACATTATTCACTTTGCGTGTTTTTAGGAATCCGCTAGCTTAGCTTAGCTACTAGCTCTTAGCCAATTTAGCATGGCGGCTTCTCCCGTCTCTCCCGCACTTTTCTGCTCTGGGTGTGAAATGTTTAGTTATTCCTCGGCCTCCTTTAGCAGTAACGGTACTTGTAATAAGTGTAGCTTATTCGTAGCTTTGGAGGCCAGGCTTGGCGAATTGGAGACTCGGCTCCGCACCGTGGAAAATTCTACAGCTAGCCAAGCCCCTGTAGTTGGTGCGGACCAAGGTAGCTTAGCCGCCGTTAGTTCCCCTCTGGCAGATCCCGAGCAGCCGGGAAAGCAGGCCGACTGGGTGACTGTGAGGAGGAAGCGTAGTTCTAAACAGAAGCCCCGTGTACACCGCCAACCCGTTCACATCTCTAACCGTTTTTCCCCACTCGACGACACACCCGCCGAGGATCAAACTCTGGTTATTGGCGACTCTGTTTTGAGAAATGTGAAGTTAGCGACACCAGCAACCATAGTCAATTGTCTTCCGGGGGCCAGAGCAGGCGACATTGAAGGAAATTTGAAACTGCTGGCTAAGGCTAAGCGTAAATTTGGTAAGATTGTAATTCACGTCGGCAGTAATGACACCCGGTTACGCCAATCGGAGGTCACTAAAATTAACATTAAATCGGTGTGTAACTTTGCAAAAACAATGTCGGACTCTGTAGTTTTCTCTGGGCCCCTCCCCAATCAGACCGGGAGTGACATGTTTAGCCGCATGTTCTCCTTGAATTGCTGTCTGTCTGAGTGGTGTCCAAAAAATGAGGTGGGCTTCATAGATAATTGGCAAAGCTTCTGGGGAAAATCTGGTCTTGTTAGGAGAGACGGCATCCATCCCACTTTGGATGGAGCAGCTCTCATTTCTAGAAATCTGGCCAATTTTCTTAAATCCTCCAAACCCGTGACTATCCAGGGTTGGGACCAGGAAGCAGAGTTGTAGTGTTACACACCTCTCTGCAGCTTCTCTCCCCCTGCCATCCCCTCATTACCCCATCCCCATAGAGACGGTGCCTGCTCCCAGACTACCAATAACCAGCAAAAATCTATTTAAGCATAAAAATTCAAAAAGAAAAAATAATATAGCACCATCAACTGCACCACAGACTAAAACAGTTAAATGTGGTCTATTAAACATTAGGTCTCTCTCTTCTAAGTCCCTGTTGGTAAATGATATAATAATTGATCAACATATTGATTTATTCTGCCTAACAGAAACCTGGTTACAGCAGGATGAATATGTTAGTTTAAATGAGTCAACACCCCCGAGTCACACTAACTGTCAGAATGCTCGTAGCACGGGCCGAGGCGGAGGATTATCAGCAATCTTCCATTCCAGCTTATTAATTAATCAAAAACCCAGACAGAGCTTTAATTCATTTGAAAGCTTGACTCTTAGTCTTGTCCATCCAAATTGGAAGTCCCAAAAACCAGTTTTATTTGTTATTATCTATCGTCCACCTGATCGTTACTGTGAGTTTCTCTGTGAATTTTCAGACCTTTTGTCTGACTTAGTGCTTAGCTCAGATAAGATAATTATAGTGGGCGATTTTAACATCCACACAGATGCTGAGAATGACAGCCTCAACACTGCATTTAATCTATTATTAGACTCTATTGGCTTTGCTCAAAAAGTAAATGAGTCCACCCACCACTTTAATCATATCTTAGATCTTGTTCTGACTTATGGTATGGAAATGGAAGACTTAACAGTATTCCCTGAAAACTCCCTTCTGTCTGATCATTTCTTAATAACATTTACATTTACTCTGATGGACTACCCAGCAGTGGGGAATAAGTTTCATTACACTAGAAGTCTTTCAGAAAGCGCTGTAACTAGGTTTAAGGATATGATTCCTTCTTTATGTTCTCTAATGCCATATACCAACACAGTGCAGAGTAGCTACCTAAACTCTGTAAGTGAGATAGAGTATCTCGTCAATAGTTTTACATCCTCACTGAAGACACCTTTGGATGCTGTAGCTCCTCTGAAAAAGAGAGCTTTAAATCAGAAGTGCCTGACTCCGTGGTATAACTCACAAACTCGTAGCTTAAAGCAGATAACCCGTAAGTTGGAGAGGAAATGGCGTCTCACTAATTTAGAAGATCTTCACTTAGCCTGGAAAAAGAGTCTGTTGCTCTATAAAAAAGCCCTCCGTAAAGCTAGGACATCTTTCTACTCATCACTAATTGAAGAAAATAAGAACAACCCCAGGTTTCTTTTCAGCACTGTAGCCAGGCTGACAAAGAGTCAGAGCTCTATTGAGCTGAGTATTCCATTAACTTTAACTAGTAATGACTTCATGACTTTCTTTGCTAACAAAATTTTAACTATTAGAGAAAAAATTACTCATAACCATCCCAAAGACATATCATTATCTTTGGCTGCTTTCAGTGATGCCGGTTTTTGGTTAGACTCTTTCTCTCTGATTGTTCTGTCTGAGTTATTTTCATTAGTTACTTCATCCAAACCATCAACATGTTTATTAGACCCCATTCCTACCAGGCTGCTCAAGGAAGCCCTACCATTATTTAATGCTTCGATCTTAAATATGATCAATCTATCTTTATTAGTTGGCTATGTACCACAGGCTTTTAAGGTGGCAGTAATTAAACCATTACTTAAAAAGCCATCACTTGACCCAGCTATCTTAGCTAATTATAGGCCAATCTCCAACCTTCCTTTTCTCTCAAAAATTCTTGAAAGGGTAGTTGTAAAACAGCTAACTGATCATCTGCAGAGGAATGGTCTATTTGAAGAGTTTCAGTCAGGTTTTAGAATTCATCATAGTACAGAAACAGCATTAGTGAAGGTTACAAATGATCTTCTTATGGCCTCGGACAGTGGACTCATCTCTGTGCTTGTTCTGTTAGACCTCAGTGCTGCTTTTGATACTGTTGACCATAAAATTTTATTACAGAGATTAGAGCATGCCATAGGTATTAAAGGCACTGCGTTGCGGTGGTTTGAATCATATTTGTCTAATAGATTACAATTTGTTCATGTAAATGGGGAATCTTCTTCACAGACTAAAGTTAATTATGGAGTTCCACAAGGTTCTGTGCTAGGACCAATTTTATTCACTTTATACATGCTTCCCTTAGGCAGTATTATTAGACGGTATTGCTTAAATTTTCATTGTTACGCAGATGATACCCAGCTTTATCTATCCATGAAGCCAGAGGACACACACCAATTAGCTAAACTGCAGGATTGTCTTACAGACATAAAGACATGGATGACCTCTAATTTCCTGCTTTTAAACTCAGATAAAACTGAAGTTATTGTACTTGGCCCCACAAATCTTAGAAACATGGTGTCTAACCAGATCCTTACGCTGGATGGCATTACCCTGAGCTCTAGTAATATTGTGAGAAATCTTGGAGTCATTTTTGATCAGGATATGTCATTCAAAGCGCATACTAAACAAATATGTAGGACTGCTTTTTAGCATTTACGCAATATCTCTAAAATCAGAAAGGTCTTGTCTCAGAGTGATGCTGAAAAACTAATTCATGCATTTATCTCCTCTAGGCTGGACTATTGTAATTCATTATTATCAGGTTGTCCTAAAAGTTCCCTGAAAAGCCTTCAGTTAATTCAGAATGCTGCAGCTAGAGTACTGACGGGGACTAGAAGGAGAGAGCATATCTCACCCATATTGGCCTCTCTTCATTGGCTTCCTGTTAATTCTAGAATAGAATTTAAAATTCTTCTTCTTACTTATAAGGTTTTGAATAATCAGGTCCCATCTTATCTTAGGGACCTCATAGTACCATATCACCCCAATAGAGCGCTTCGCTCTCAGACTGCAGGCTTACTTGTAGTTCCTAGGGTTTGTAAGAGTAGAATGGGAGGCAGAGCCTTCAGCTTTCAGGCTCCTCTCCTGTGGAACCAGCTCCCAATTCAGATCAGGGAGACAGACACCCTCTCTACTTTTAAGATTAGGCTTAAAACTTTCCTTTTTGCTAAAGCTTATAGTTAGGGCTGGATCAGGTGACCCTGAACCATCCCTTAGTTATGCTGCTATAGACGTAGACTGCTGGGGGGTTCCCCATGATGCACTGTTTCTTTCTCTTTTTGCTCTGTATGCACCACTCTGCATTTAATCATTAGTGATCGATCTCTGCTCCCCTCCACAGCATGTCTTTTTCCTGGTTCTCTCCCTCAGCCCCAACCAGTCCCAGCAGAAGACTGCCCCTCCCTGAGCCTGGTTCTGCTGGAGGTTTCTTCCTGTTAAAAGGGAGTTTTTCCTTCCCACTGTAGCCAAGTGCTTGCTCACAGGGGGTCATTTTGACCGTTGGGGTTTTACATAATTATTGTATGGCCTTGCCTTACAATATAAAGCACCTTGGGGCAACTGTTTGTTGTGATTTGGCGCTATATAAAAAAATTGATTGATTGATTGTTTGAACTTTTCTGCAGCGCGGCTTTGCTTTGAACCTGGAACCAATCGAAGCAGTGCTTCGATCTATGATTCGTGGATTTTATTTCGCTTTATCCTAATTTTTTCCCGCTAAAACCCTGAAGAGCATATGTCTGTGAGTAATATTTCATAATTTTATGTTAAACCGACCTGTCATGGTCTTCTGAAACAGCTGATAGATGTATTTTATAACTTAAAAACTGGACCGATGCTAACGCGTTAGCATGTCTATGGCGTTTTCAATGTTAAATTAGCATTAAGCTGTTCGCATCAACACGTTTGTGAACAGGTGTTGTGCCCGATTCAGCACCCCTGCCGTGAAATGCACCACCTTTCGCGGGAACGCGCATTTGAACCTCGTCGCCTTTAAACTCACATTTAACAGCACAGATACACAGTTTGCGCAGACAAAAAAGTACACAAATCAATATGATCTTTATTCTATGTCAAGTGAACAGAATATGTTCATATTTACGAGCACTAATTGGCTGCTTTTGTTTAGTAGGAACGAAGCGTCTGATATTATCATGTTTATTTTATGACGTTTCATCACACGATGGTATTTGTTTTAGTGTTTATTCGTTAAATGATTTTAATTTTATTCAAATAAAACAAATAAACTATCTTGTAATTATAACACCACTGTAAATGATTAGAAATACAATATTAAAATAAATATTTAAGCAATAACATAAAAAGTTAACAAACAAACTATCTTGTAATTATAACACCACTGTAAATGATTAGAAATACAATATTAAAATAAATATTTAAGCAATAACATAAAAAGTTAACAAATAAACTATCTTGTAATTATAACACCACTGTAAATGATTAGAAATACAATATTAAAATAAATATTTAAGCAATAACATAAAAAGTTAAAAAAAATAAACTATCTTGTAATTATAACACCATTGTAAATATGATTAGAAATACAATATTAAAATAAATATTTAAGCAATAATATAAAACGTTAACAAATAAACTGTCTTGTAATTATAACACCACTGTAAATGATTAGAAATACAATATTAAAATAAATATTTAAGCAATAATATAAAAAAGTTAACAAATAAACTATCTTGTAATTATAACACCACTGTAAATGATTAGAAATACAATATTAAAATAAATATTTAAGCAATAACATAAAAAGTTAACAAATAACTATCTTGTAATTATAACACCATTGTAAATATGATTAGAAATACAATATTAAAATAAATATTTAAGCAATAACATAAAAAGTTAAAAAAAATAAACTATCTTGTAATTATAACACCATTGTAAATATGATTAGAAATACAATATTAAAATAAATATTTAAGCAATAATATAAAACGTTAACAAATAAACTGTCTTGTAATTATAACACCACTGTAAATGATTAGAAATACAATATTAAAATAAATATTTAAGCAATAATATAAAAAAGTTAACAAATAAACTATCTTGTAATTATAACACCACTGTAAATGATTAGAAATACAATATTAAAATAAATATTTAAGCAATAACATAAAAAGTTAACAAATAAACTATCTTGTAATTATAACACCACTGTAAATGATTAGAAATACAATATTAAAATAAATATTTAAGCAATAATATAAAACGTTAACAAATAAACTGTCTTGTAATTATAACACTGTAAATGATTAGAAATACAATATTAAAATAAATATTTAAGCAATAATATAAAAAAGTTAACAAATAAACTATCTTGTAATTATAACACCATTGTAAATATGATTAGAAATACAATATTAAAATAAATATTTAAGTAATAATATAAAACGTTAACAAATAAACTGTCTTGTAATTATAACACCACTGTAAATGATTAGAAATACAATATTAAAATAAATATTTAAGCAATAATATAAAAAAGTTAACAAATAAACTCTTTTAATTATAACACCATTGTAAATATGATTAGAAATACAATATTAAAATAAATATTTAAGCAATAATATAAAAAAGTTAACAAATAAACTATCTTGTAATTATAACACCACTGTAAATGATTAGAAATACAATATTAAAATAAATATTTAAGCAATAATATAAAACGTTAACAAATAAACTGTCTTGTAATTATAACACTGTAAATGATTAGAAATACAATATTAAAATAAATATTTAAGCAATAATATAAAAAAGTTAACAAATAAACTGTCTTGTAATTATAACACTGTAAATGATTAGAAATACAATATTAAAATAAATATTTAAGCAATAATATAAAAAAGTTAACAAATAAACTATCTTGTAATTATAACACCATTGTAAATATGATTAGAAATACAATATTAAAATAAATATTTAAGCAATAATATAAAACGTTAACAAATAAACTGTCTTGTAATTATAACACCACTGTAAATGATTAGAAATACAATATTAAAATAAATATTTAAGCAATAATATAAAAAAGTTAACAAATAAACTATCTTGTAATTATAACACCACTGTAAATGATTAGAAATACAATATTAAAATAAATATTTAAGCAATAATATAAAACGTTAACAAATAAACTGTCTTGTAATTATAACACTGTAAATGATTAGAAATACAATATTAAAATAAATATTTAAGCAATAACATAAAAAGTTAACAAATAAACTATCTTGTAATTATAACACCATTGTAAATATGATTAAAAATACAATATTAAAATAAATATTTAAGCAATAACATAAAAAGTTAAATAAACTGTCTTGTTATATTATAATACCACTGCAAACATAAGAAACACAATTTTAAAATTAGTATTTAAGCCATTATTGTTGTGTGGGCCGCCAGAAGAGGAGGTACTGCTGGCCCACCACCAGAGGGCGCCCTGCGTGAAGTGCGGGCTTCAGGCACAAGAGGGCGCTACCGCCACGGACACAACCGGGAGTGACAGCTGTCACACATCAACTCATGACAGCTGTCACACATCATTTCATCACTCCATAAAAGCCGGATGTCATCTCCACCTCGCTGCCGAGATATCATCTACCTGAGAAGGTAATTCTCTGCTAAACTGAAAACACTGACTAATAGTCTGAACTTCTTTGCAGCTGTTATCCTGTAAGTGTTTCCTTATCTGCTGGATTGGCGTTTGGTGTGATCAGCGACGGCTTCGCTTCACACTCCAACCAGATAAGTGGTTAACAGGAGCTGCACGAGTGTGTGATTAGAGGTGGAGGTGACTTTCCACCTTCTGACTGTTTTTGTTACTGGGTGTGCACACACCCACATCTCACTGAATTAATTGAAGAACCGCCACTGCTCTCCACTTCCCCGCCAATAAATCTATTTCCATAAATTAACTAGTTAGACAGAAAATATATTTCACGCACTTCCAAAAATACACGTTCTTTTCACTTTTGTGTTGTATTTGTAAATTAAATTACATGGAATGATAACCACTGTTTTGATTACATTTTTATAATAATAATAATAATAATAATTCTGATGATGATGATGATTAGGATGCTCTGAATAAATTAATATATTATATACAGACATAATACATATACAGACAATAGGAATGGACGCTAATTTCAACAGAGTCCTCAAACATTCCACAGTGATTCAAGCTGCATATTCATTTATAACGTCAATGAATAAAATTAAAATCAGTTAAACAAATAAACACTAAAACAAACACCATCGTGTGATGAAACGTCATGAAATAAACATGAAAACAGAGACGCTTCGTTCCGACTAAAAAGCAGCCAGTGCTCGTAAATGTGAACATGTTCTGTTCACTCACACATATCTGGAGACAACGTGAGATAGAATAAAGATCATATTGATTTGTGTACATTTTGTCTGCGCAAACTATGTATCTGTGCTGTTAAATGTGAGTTTAAAGGCGACGAGGTTCAAATGCGCGTTCCAGCGAAGGGGGATGCATTTCACGGCAGGGGTGCTGAATCGGGCACAACACCTGTTCATTTTTTAGTTCACTGCATTTTAGGTCAGGCATCGATTTGGACAGCCCCAATGCGCTGTTAGCTTCGGTCGCGTTAGGACCAGTTCTTTTTGACTCCAACAACGCTGCTTTTAAAGTAGAATTCCTTCGTGAAGAGGGTGAGTTACTTATTTGCAGAGGGTTTTCTGTTTTATCGGGGATGGATGTTGCGTGGTGTTGATAGTGATTCCTGCCGAGTGGGGATGTTTTAAGTTATTTGGCATTATTGGCTAAGGGCTAAGCTAACTAGCCGCTATGTGGTCTGTTTAGACGATATTATGTTAAATAAGTTCAGCCAACAGTTATTAGTGTTTCTCTGTTACTGTATTAATAAGCACCGTGTGTTTTGGATTTGGAACGAAAATCACATTGTTTTATTTGTGTTTCTGTCTTGCAGAAACCATTAATTCATCCAAA
Source organism: Thalassophryne amazonica (assembly GCF_902500255.1). Classification (NCBI taxonomy): domain Eukaryota; kingdom Metazoa; phylum Chordata; class Actinopteri; order Batrachoidiformes; family Batrachoididae; genus Thalassophryne; species Thalassophryne amazonica. The sequence goes on along the minus strand of NW_022986241.1, from coordinate 440,691 downwards.
CTATTAATTCAGACCATTCAGTGGTTTATGGATGTTTCATTCCAACTCCTGTGCTCCCTGCATGTTAAACTGAGCCATTCAAGTTCATCTGTTAGCCAACAAATCTGCATATAAAGACTCTGAACTGTTCCTGTGTCCATGTCTGCTCTCTGACCAGAGTTCTGTGGTGGATAAAGTTGATCAGCAAATTGACAATTATCAAAGTATCACATTCACAACACCACTGAGAAAAAGTGAGGGGGTTATATATATGTATAATGTGTTGGCAATCTGACAACATCATATGGTGTTCATCCACTTTTCAAAGATGTAAAGACAAGACCAGAGGTGACCAAACCGATCGTATATGTAAAAACAACAGGTCTAAACATTTTGAAGTAGATTGAAGTATATTTATGTATTACAGTTAAAAGTCAAGTGGTAGTTTATTACTTTACAGGTATGATTAGTTTTTGTTACTTCATGTTGAAAATATATATTTGTTAGTTCTTGTGAGAAAACTGCGAGACCAGTGATTTTGAAGAAGGAAAGTTATTTCTTTTTCCTCACCAAAATGGGAGCTGCACTCACTGCAGTTTATTATCTGGAATAGCACCAGATTGAATCTTAGAGCTTCGAGAATTCAAACCTTTTCTTTGGGGGACATGCCCCCTTGTAATTTTGTAATTGTAAGTTTTTTCACTACTTTCATCCCTGGAGATGTTGAATATAAAATCAAACTTTTTACATCTTATACATCATTTGAATTTGGAAACATTTACAATGTCTCATTGTAAATGAAACTGTCTTTTTGCTTTGCCACAAAATGGGTACAATGTCTCATTGTCTTCATTTCTTTTCCTGATCACTGACCATGTAAGCTCAGAACATTTAATTTTAACACTGTCTTAGTTTGATTTAAACAAACATGTTATGGACATTAATATCATTTCTCTCTGTCGCTAATCAGCTGGTTGCAGCAGGTACGTGAGGAAAACGTGGATGTCAGGTGATCTCTGGGATCAGGGATGGAGTCTCCTTGAAGATTTCAGTGTTGTCTCACACTTGTGATTGGTCAGCCTGGGCAGCAGAGCAGCAGCAGATGATTAAATCGGCCTGTTTTTAGTCTTTCCTCCACTTGGTCGTTGACTCTCTCTTTCTTTTGTGTGTTATAAGGTCTTTCTACAAACACGTCTGAAATCCAGCAGTTGAGGGACATGTTGAAACTACAGAGAACACCTGCTGATGAAGGAATGATCACAGACCAGGAAGAAGAAATGTGTCATTTAAAAGAAGAGAACAAAAGAGGTAAAGGGCTGGATGCTGTTTTTAATCCTCCAAATCTCTCCTACAGAACAGGTTTGTTCACTCAGCTTTATGTTACTGATACTTTATAACATGTTGTAACAGTCAAATATTTTACTCCTCTGGTATTCCTCCAGTGATTCTGTCAATACTTACACAACAGGGTGAGAAGGATTTTAATGAAAGATGCATGTTAAATTTCTCCATATTCTGTAAGATTTCTGGATAATTTATTCCTGAAGGAAAGTGACATCACCACCCACAATGTTTCATCTCCCTTTGTCCAAGATCAGCAGGGACTTTGAATTTAGAAATGAACAAAGGTAACTGAAAGGATTCTGGTGGTAGTGATTTGTGTATTTTGGCAAGTAGTGGTTTGGTTTATTTTAATGCAACACTTTGCACGAAAATGTAAACATCAGTAACCTGTTTTACACGAGTAAGAGCAGCTCCGGTTATGAGCAGATGAAGAATAATTATCTTTGCCCCCAGAATTTATTAATCACTGCAATATTAATTAAGATCAACATGAATTGCTGGTGTGGCTACTCGTGGTCTGCAGCTGTGAGGCCGGTTGGCTGTACTGCCAAGTTCTCTGAAGTGCCTTTGGATACGGCTTATGGTAGAGAAATGACCTCATGGAGCATGAATTCAATTCACGGGCAACAGCTCTGGTGGACATTCCTGCAGTCAGCATGCCAGTTGCACTCAAAACCTGCGACATCTGTGGCATTGTGCTGTGTGATCAAACTGAACATTTCAGAGTGGCCTTTTATTGTGGCCAGCCTAAGGCACACCTGTGCAATAATCATGCTGTCTAATCAGCATCTTGATATGCCACACCTGGGAGGTGGGCTCCATTATTTCAGCAATGGAGAAGTGTGCTCACTAACACAGATTCAGTCAGATTTGTGAACAGTATTAGAGAGAAATAGGTCTTTTGTAATTTATAAATGTTTTAGATCTTTGAGTTTGGCTCATGAAAAATGGGAGCAAAAACAAAAATGTTGTGTTGATGTTTTTGTTTAGTGTATATTATTCAATCATGGCCCTGTGATGAGGGTAAATAAAACAAACTTCTGTTGATGTTTAACTTTTTTTTTTTTTAATTTATAAAACTCTTATTATAATAGGGACTGAACAAGCCAGGTGGCAGGTGAGATCATACTGTGCTTCCGGTTATAGTTTGGTTATGGCCTCAAATTATGATTGAATGAGGTAATTTCAGTACAAAGAAAAGAAACGTCAATACAAAATAAAACGAAACAAAACTGATTTGTCAGTCAGTCAATCTAAGTAACAGAAAGGTTGTAGGTAGAAGCAAAAGCTTTTATACACCTACCCCCTTTTACCTCAGTAACATTTACTCCTCACAACAAAAGCAAAATAAGCAGAACAAGCAAAGCACAAACCTTTGAAGAACTTAAATAACTTAAATTTTCTCGTCATAACAAATTAAGTAATAATTGTGCACATCACACAATCCAAAGATAATAGTACAAAATCAATAAACTGAATTGTCCATACTGTAACCAGAAATTATAGTTTTTATAAAGTCTTTTAAATCTGACTGGAGTACAGCATAATTTAATACCCTCGGGACAGTTATTCCAAATTTTCTCTCCTTTTACAGAGATACAGTGACTTTTTACTAGGGGTGCTGGAAAAAATCGATTCATGTCCGAATTGCGATTCTTAATTATTAAGATTCTGAATCGATTCAAAATGTCCAAGAATCAATTTTTAAAAAGCATTTTTTTAAATATTTTCTTGCTTACTTGCTGCGTGTACTGTTTGTCAGGCAATGGCCTCCGTACTACAGCGTCCCCACGAGGGGAGGGTCCGGTGTGCTTCAAACATTCATGAGCTGCAGCTTAGCTTGGCGGACGAAGAGCTAATTCAGCCAGCACCGTTTTTGCTGAAGGCAAATGTTTGGGCGCGTTTTGGATTTTATTATTTGCTGCGTGACGTGACTTATGCAGTGTGCAAAATCTGCAAAATGAAAGTCAAGTACTTCGGAAACACTTCAAATCCACAAGCCCACACGCAACGCCATCACCCAGAGCAAAAAAAAAAAGCAGAGAAGCGGTCTCTGCCAACTACTGACCAGCGCACACTCCATCACTTCACTAAACTGCCAGCCAACTCTGAACGAGCAAAGCAGATAAGTAAATTTACATTTTTAGAATCAATTGATTAACCTTGTAAAGCTGCATTTTCTTAAACATAAACATTATTTAAGTAATATAACTATTTCTCAGAGCTCTTTCAATTAAAAATTGATTCTGAATCGAATCATCACCCCAAGAATCGGAATCGAATTGAATCGTGAGTTGTTGTAAGATTCACATCCCTACTTTTTACTGTAGTTAGAGTCCTTGACTTTTCAAATATCAATATTCCTGTCAAATATAAGTGGAGTCCTTCATTTTAAACAGATTTTGGACATGTTGAGGTAAAAGTTTTTTTTCTGTGAATTTCAGAATATTTAAGCAAATAAATAATGGGTTGGTTGGCTTACGGTAAGATTTATTACTGATAATTCTTATGACTTACTTTTTGCAATGGAAATATTGAATTAACATTTGTTTTATGTGTTTCCCCAGACCTCAATACAATAGGTCATATATGGAACTATTAATGCATAACATAAAGTAAAGAGTATTAAGAGAGGAAATCTTGAGCTTTGTATAGAATTGCAATGGATTTTGACATTTTCCAACTTAATTTATCATCAGTAACAACTCCAGGAAATTTCAGTTTCAGCATCATGTATTGTTAAGCTCCTACTTGAATTCTTGGGCTTATTTCCAAATATAATACACTTTGTTTTACCAAGATGAAGTGATAGTTTGTTTGAATCAAACCATTCTTTAAATTTATGTAATTCCTTTCCTACTATGTCCAAAAGGTGACCCATATGATCCCCACTACAGAACAGTCGTATCATCAGCAAATAAAAAACAATTCAGAGACTCAGAAACCACAGATGTATCATTGTTTAAAAGAAACAGCAATGGCCCAAGGACTGAACCTTGAGGCACATCACATGTAATCTTCAAAAATTCTGAGTTTGTCTTATTGATATGAACACACTGATAGTGCAGCAGATAACTGAAACAATCGTGCAAATGGTGATACAAGCACCAAAGTTGGCAGAAATACTCCTTAGACCAGTGATTCTCAACCGGGGTGCCGCGGCACCCTAGGGTGGGCATAGCCATTTTAGGCACATTCCACTGTTTTGTAAGATTTTGTAATGAAAGATGTGCGGTGGAATTCGCGCGTCGGGACGCAGCAGCAATGGCGGAGAACAAAAGCAAGTCCGTGTTGGAAGTCTCACGGGACATGTCTTCCACCATTCAGAAGATTCAGATGGCTTTCGATGGCTTTTTAGTCGAGTGAGTGTCCGAGAAATTGTGGAGACATGCACATGTCACAACATGTCCCGTGAGACTTCCAACACGGACTTGCTTTTGTTGTCCGCCATTGCGGCTGCGTCCCGACGCGCGAATTCCGCCTGCACGACTTTCATTACAAAATCTCCTTTAACAGTGGAATGTGCCTAAAAATGGCTATGCCCACCTCTTCCGCAATTTCTTTGGTAGTCACACGACGTCCCGGATCAACACAGCCTTCACTTTGGAAATGATCTGGTCATTTCAGCCTGTCGATGGCCGCTCGAAGCGCAGCGCGACCTCAGCTGCTGTGCGCCATCTTTAATCCGGTTGTAATGCTCCTTAATCTGTGAGATGCCCATAGAATCTTCACAGAAAGCCATCTGAATTTTCTGAATTGTTTCCACCTGGCTGTCTCACACAGTTTCTGAAAAAATTTTCATGCAGCAAAGCGGCAGTCGCTCGGCCATTTTCCTGACAATGAAAATCCGACGAGAGGGGTGGATCAGTGCTCACTCAAAGCCTGCCCACAGGAGAATGACGCAACCGACAGGTGTGGAAAAAAACTCACGCATGCGCACGAAGGTTCAAGCTTGGCTGATGCAAGTGCACATTATTCAAATCCATATAGTTTTTGCAAAAAATAAAAAGGTCCGATACTTTTCTAACAGACCTCATACACAGGGGTCAAAATTAAAAATGCTCAAATCATTTTGAAAAGTACACCACATTATTTGTCTGATTGTAAAGATTCCTAAAAAAGGTATAGTTTGGACTATCTATGACTGAATGATCAGGCGTTATATGTGGTAAAAACAACAAAAATGGTGACAAAGATCAGTGTCAGTTTGTACAGGGGTAAAAACTTAAAGTTGCTCCAATTTTGGAAAAAAAAATGATGCCAATTATTAGTTGAGGTAACAAGGTTTTAAAAAGGAATAGTTTGAACCATGTATCATGCTTAGTTATCATTTTATGGGGTAACATATGTCACAGAATCCAATGGACGTTGACCTTCTTTGGCCTTTACTTTGGAGACCAAACATTCAACACAATCAAAACTATTCCATTTATTACTCCTATTAGCTCAACTAATAATATACATCACTTTTTACCAGAATTGAAGGAACTTTAACTTTTCACCCCTGCACAAACTGAAACTGACCATTGTCACCATTTTTGTTGTTTTTACCCCATAACTCCTGATCCTTCAGTCATAGATGGTCCAAACTCTACATTTTTGGAATCTTTACAATCAGACAAATAATGTGGTGTACTTTTCAAAATGATTTGAGCATTTTTAATTTTGACCCCTGTGTAATTCTTCAGTTGACCAAGGTTCATATTTGAGTGTCTGGAATGGAGGGTTTGGCCAATAGTCAGACCTCCGATTGAAGAGGAATAATGCGGGTTCTGTCCTGGTCATGGAACAACTGACCAGCTCTTGACTCTCACAAGGATCCTGGAGGGTGCCTAGGAGTATGCCCATCCAGTCTACATGTGTTTTGTGGGCTTGAACAAGGTGTATGATTGGGTACCCTGGGGGATACTGTGGGAGGTGTTGTGCAGGTATGGAGTGAGGGGGTCCCTTCTCAGGGCCATCCAATCTATGTACTCAGAAAGGGAGACAAGCCATATTTTGTTCCAGTATAAGAGCCAAATACCACTGTGTGACCAACAGTGCTGTATATTTATCCTAAACACTGCTCTGGATGGCTCAGTGTCTGGAGCCCTGACTGGACTGATAATGCTCTCTGAGGAATTGGCTGAAAATTCCAGGGTTAATAACCCACTGAATGTTTGTTTTGATAAACATTTTGGCAAGTTGAAAGGACAAGCAGCAGCAATTCTGATTTCTTTCACAGTAGCTGTGACAGTACTGGTCCTTTGTGGATGTTACTGCATCCCCTGTATGAGATATTTGTGTCTGAAATGCAGCACCGCTGCCCTGGTTAACAAATTGGGGAGTGTCTCCCCCCTATCTTTTTTACACCACAGTAGTAGATGTTACTAATATAATTTAAATTTGTGTCGATGAGGGTGGTGCAAATAGGAGTATGCTAAAACGTAATTTATACCTCAGTGATGCAAATAGCCTTTTCTGTCTGCACGTCTCCTCCACCTGTGCACGGAATAAACACTTCTGCAGACTCTTGGCCCAAACAGAAGACAGAATCTTGTTCATATCCATCACATCTTCCATATTTATGGACTGTTTTGCTGCTCGCTGACTTTTCAATTCCTGGACTTTTCGGGAATTCAGAGTAGATTTAGTTGGGAAGTTTGTGGCTTGTTTTGAAATGCTGTTTCCCTTTCTTCGGTAAAGCCACATTTGTATTGTCGATAAGACAGATGGATTTGGCATTTAAATAAACGAAAATATAATCCTCCTCCCACTCTGAATGTATATACGTTTTTGATTGATTTATTTTTACTTTTTAGCATTTGCTCTTCTTCTACAGCGTTTCTTGTTCTTCTGTGGTGTTTAATGGCAGCCGGCATTCTTATTGGTGCATTGCTGCCACCTTCTGCATCAGTCTGTTATTGCAGCACTAAATGCTTTTGATGAGTCCAGATATTTTTTTTTTTTCCCCCCAGGCGTTCAACTGGAACTCAGCCCGCAATCGACCAGTTGAGCGTTCCAGCCGTAGGGGTGCAGGGTTGTGTGACATTGTTTTGTATTAACCCTCTGGGGTCCACGGGCATTTTTTGGACAGTTCACTCGCCCGGCATAAATGTTTTATTATTGCTGTTAACAGCTCTCCCTGCATCCCACAATCAAGTTTTATATCTCTCTTTTTTTAGGACAACCTGTGCTTTCAGAATATGTTTTTGTTGCTTTTGATACTGTTGACCATAAAATTTTATTACAGAGATTAGAGCATGCCATAGGTATTAAAGGCAATGCGCTGCGGTGGTTTGAATCATATTTATCTAATAGATTACAATTTGTTCATGTAAATGGGGAATCTTCTTCACAGACTAAGGTTAATTATGGAGTTCCACAAGGTTCTGTGCTAGGACCAATTTTATTCACTTTATACATGCTTCCCTTAGGCAGTATTATTAGACGGCATTGCTTAAATTTTCATTGTTACGCAGATGATACCCAGCTTTATCTATCCATGAAGCCAGAGGACACACACCAATTAGCTAAACTGCAGGATTGTCTTACAGACATAAAGACATGGATGACCTCTAATTTCCTGCTTTTAAACTCAGATAAAACTGAAGTTATTGTACTTGGCCCCACAAATCTTAGAAACATGGTGTCTAACCAGATCCTTACTCTGGATGGCATTACCCTGACCTCTAGTAATACTGTGAGAAATCTTGGAGTCATTTTTGATCAGGATATGTCATTCAAAGCGCATATTAAACAAATATGTAGGACTGCTTTTTTGCATTTCCGCAATATCTCTAAAATTAGAAAGGTCTTGTCTCAGAGTGATGCTGAAAAACTAATTCATGCATTTATTTCCTCTAGGCTGGACTATTGTAATTCATTATTATCAGGTTGTCCTAAAAGTTCCCTGAAAAGCCTTCAGTTAATTCAAAATGCTGCAGCTAGAGTACTGACGGGAACTAGAAGGAGATAGCATATCTCACCCATATTGGCCTCTCTTCATTGGCTTCCTGTTAATTCTAGAATAGAATTTAAAATTCTTCTTCTTACTTATAAGGTTTTGAATAATCAGGTCCCATCTTATCTTAGGGACCTCATAGTACCATATCACCCCAATAGAGTGCTTCGCTCTCAGACTGCAGGCTTACTGGTAGTTCCTAGGGTTTGTAAGAGTAGAATGGGAGGCAGAGCCTTCAGCTTTCAGGCTCCTCTCCTGTGGAACCAGCTCCCAATTCAGATCAGGGAGACAGACACCCTCTCTACTTTTAAGATTAGGCTTAAAACTTTCCTTTTTGCTAAAGCTTATAGTTAGGGCTGGATCAGGTGACCCTGAACCATCCCTTAGTTATGCTGCTATAGACTTAGACTGCTGGGGGGTTCCCATGATGCACTGAGTGTTTCTTTCTCTTTTTGCTCTGTATGCACCACTCTGCATTTAATCATTAGTGATTGATCTCTGCTCCCCTCCACAGCATGTCTTTTTCCTGGTTCTCTCCCTCAGCCCCAACCAGTCCCAGCAGAAGACTGCCCCTCCCTGAGCCTGGTTCTGCTGGAGGTTTCTTCCTGTTAAAAGGGAGTTTTTCCTTCCCACTGTTGCCAAGTGCTTGCTCACAGGGGGTCGTTTTGACCGTTGGGGTTTTTACGTAATTATTGTATGGCCTTGCCTTACAATATAAGGCGCCTTGGGGCAACTGTTTGTTGTGATTTGGCGCTATATAAATAAAATTGATTGATTGATTGTGTTTTATAAGTGTAATAAAGGTTTACAATCAAAAATAGGCAAGGAAAAAATAAAGCGAAAAATAATTTTACACACACATTTATTCAAAACACACAGCAAACTATAATAAACAACTGTTTTGACACTTTATAAAGGTAATTTGAGGTCTTGTGTGAAAGTCTGTACAACAGAAATGTTCAAACAATAAACAACTGCACAAATGCACATTTTGAACAATATATACAAAATGGTCTATGCGTTTTGTTGTCCATTGATATAGTAAACAGTGCTTTACGCAGAAAAAGCAACAGAGTTAACCAGTAACATTCACATGCAAACTAGTGGAGTAATCCTGATAGTTACACACTCTTTGTTTGAGCGCGTGAGATTGTCATCAGAGGCTCTCCGTGTGCTCCTGCCTTCATTGATCGCTGTGCGTAATGGCGCAGGGCGCACTGAGTATGTACTAATAGTATGTACTCATTGGAGCACCCAGGGGGCTATTCAAATGGGCCAACTAGTAACATATCACTCCTGAAAACGATCTTTGGCTTTTCACATGAGGAAAATCTGCCCTACAGTTGGATTTGGGAAAACCATATGACGTGAACCAATTCCGATTGAACACTCACATCGCGCACGTCATCACGCAGCTTCTTTGAGGAGTACAAAGATGGCCGATGGCTGGTTTGAAAGTCCACGGAGTTAACTTTTCAGCAAAAAAAAAAGTAAGTTTCTATCTCATATCATTCAAAAGTTATTTATAATTTAGTAAAGCTTGGTCTTAGCTGTCACATACAACGGCATCAGCCCCAGAGGGTTAAAGGGGATCTGTTGATTTCTCTCCATTCTGTGTGTGGTTGGGTTCAGTCTCTGGCTTCAGGGACCAGTTCAGGTGCATGCTTGTCCAGGGATGCACAGATCAGGCAGTTGGATATTAACATGATATTATCATTCAAAAGGGGGAGTTGTTAATGTGTCACTGTGCTCTTGCTAAGGTTATATAAGATTTAAGTTTCCATCTCCCAGGAACGGTGTGTACTCCGCAATCATGACTCCGTGTAACTGTCAGCCAGTCTCCACTTGTCTTATCTGCATGAGAAGACACAACAGGGTGCATACTGAAAAATAGAGTGAACCATCGACCTGTTTTTGTGTGTTCCATTGTGCCACTGTGTGTTTTTGGCTTTTTGCGTGCGAACTGGTTCAGCTACGTTTGGAGCTACGTTCACAAAGAGTCCAGATCTGTTACAACTTTGCATTAGACTAAATTAAATGGCCTTTTCTGTATTTAAAGCTTTGCTTCTGAGCCCTTTGTTCAGGACGGTTCCAACAAAGAGTTGGGTCATTTACACCAGTTAGTGTTTTTAAATTGAAAAAACATTCAAAAGTGAAAGATTAGACTGTTTTCACCCGGCATTTTCAATAGGGTTATTTTCCCCCCTATACAAAGAGGAAATTATAGAAAGTCAGAATGTTGGAGCAAAACTAGCAAGGCTACTTTGTGTTGCTACTTTAAAAAAATAATTAAGATCATTAATTAAGCCTTAAAAAGGGAGTATTTTAACATTGAATAAATCGTTAAAAATGGTTATCGTAAAAATATGTTGAAAAAAGGCTTGAAAGTGAAAGTGTATTCAACGTCTATGTTGAATAAACAGCCAAAAGCTCTTTGAACATGTGTATCAGATGGTAAAAAGTGCTGCAGTAATTCAGTCCATTAACATTGTGTTTTTGTGAACAGCAACATTACAAACTGTGAATTTAATTATTTGGTTTATATATTTTTAATGAGTTGTAATGTCACGGTAGATGTGTTCATATCACAGTTGATGAATTCTCACATCTTGTTCGTTTGCCATGTAAGTAGTAATAATCATCCATCTTCTGTACCCGCTTACTCCAATTAAGGGTCAGGAGGGGCCAGAGCCCATTCCAGCTGTCATGGAGCGTGAGGCGGGTACACCCTGGACAGGACGACGATCTGTCACAGGGCCACATATAGACAAACAAACACACACACCAAGGGTCAATTTAAAGTTTTCAGTTCACCTAACATGCAGGTCTTTGGATGTGGGAGGAAGCTGCAGCACCCGGAGAGAACCCACACAAACACGGGGAGAACATGCAAACTCCACACAGAAAGGCCACAGGTGGGAATCGATCCCATGACCTTCTTGCTATGAGGCAAAATTTTAAACTAATCCTGATGTACATTTCCACTTTATCAATTCCATCAGTTCAATAACTTACTGTCATTAGGTCAGACTCAGAACACTGATACTTAATTTTAGTGAGTGTTGTTCTAACATTTATTGTTAATTTGCTTCTTTGCAGACATGCAGCCGTCGTTGGTGATTAAAGAAGAAACTCTCCCTGAACACCAGGAATGGAATCTGAGTGTTGACCAGGAGGACATTAAAGAAGAAGAGAAGCTGTGGATAAGTCAGCAGGGAGAGCAGCTTCAGCAGCTGGAGGAGGCAGATCTCACCAAGTTTGGTTTCACTTTCGTCCCTGTGAAGAGTGAAAATGATGATGAAAAACCAGAGTCATCACAGCTTCATCAAAGCCGAAGTGATGAGAGCACAGAGGCTGAGCCTGTAGCCAGCAGCTCATCTGTACACAGAACACTCACAGCAGAAGCTGATGGAGAGGACGATGGAGGACCACAACCAGCCAGCAACTCAGGTCCAAACAGTCATTTACAACCAGATACCAGTGGCAGGAGTTCAGACAGTTCTGGAACTGAGACTGATGACAGTGATGACTGGAAACAGACCAGAGAACTTCGGTCAAGTTTTAACTGTCGAACAAATAGCAATATTGTTCATTCAGGCAACACTGATGAAAAACAATTTAAAGGCTCTAAATATGGAAAAGCATCTGGTTATATGAACAATTCAGAGCAACAAATGGAGAGGCAAGCAAGAAGAAAACCATTTAGCTGTTCTGATCAGTGTAAAAGACAGAAACAGAAGGGCACTCTGAACAAACACATTAGAATTCGGACAGGACAAAAAACATTTGTCTGTTCTGAGTGTGGTCGAATATTTGGACAAAAGGGCACCCTGAAAATACACATGATGATTCATACAGGGCAAAAAGCATTTGTCTGTTCTGAGTGTGATAAAAGATTTGGAGAAAAGCGCACCCTGAACAGACACATGATAATTCATACAGGACAAAAAGCATTTGTCTGTTCTGAGTGTGGTAAAAGATTTGGACAAAAGAGCCACCTGATCACACACATGATAATTCATACAGGGCAAAAAGCATTTGTCTGTTCTGAGTGTGGTAAAAGATTTGGACAAAAGAGCAATCTGAAAACACACATGATAATCCATAGAGGGCAAAAAGCATTTGTCTGTTCTGAGTGTGGTAAAAGATTTGGACAAAAGGGAACCCTGAAAACACACATGATGATTCATACAGGGCAAAAAGCATTTGTCTGTTCTGAATGTGGTAAAAGATTTGGAGAAAAGGGCACCCTGAACAGACACATGATGATTCATACAGGGCAAAAAGCATTTGTCTGTTCTGAGTGTGGTCAAAGATTTGGACGAAAGTGCACCCTGAAAATACACATGATAATTCATACAGGGCAAAAAGCATTTGTCTGTTCTGAGTGTGGTCAAAGATTTGGACGAAAGTGCACCCTGAAAATACACATGATAATTCATACAGGACAAAAAACAAGCAAAGCAATGAAAACGAACCCCAGCTAAAAACTCAAAGCAAATATGAAAAAGTCTAAAAGGGTGATTTTTTAACTACGGGCACTATTGCCCTTGTAAATGTAATTTCTATCACACCATTGCCTTACAGTATAAAGCACCTCGGGGCAACTGTTTGTTGTGATTTGGCGCTATATACATGTGCTCTGATGTCACTGTTTATCTCCATAGAAACTACCCAAACAATCTTTCATACAAACTATTTAAAGGGACATTACAGTGTTGTGACTACGTTTTGTTTAAAAAAATCACAACAGTTGTATGACATTGAATACCCCAATTATGTTTCGATTATTTTACTGATATTTTATTCAGAGACATTTTTAAACATTAGAAAAAACATTTCTTTACCATTCCTTTTTATCATTGAAGATCAAAAGTCTAGGTGTGGCACAAGCACAAAACGGCAATATTTGCATATAATGATGCTGAAAAAAGGTGAAAAAGTCATCATAAACTACTAGAACAAATTTCTTAACACACTTTCATTGTAAAGACAACTATAAAAGTGTGAAATTTCCCCTTTTTTCTGTTTTTCATACAATATGATCAAAGGACATAAGTGCCCGTAGTCTAAGAATCACCCAAAAATGATAAATTGTACTGGCTGGGTGTCTCCCAGGATAAAAAGGTCCCCACAACATGCCTAGGCACCAGGGTGTGTGAGGAAAGCAATGGTGCAACTTCTTCTAGTGCTACGGGGAATGATCTCTCCTGTGGAAGCGCTCAGCTGGATAATCCACCAGATCAGCATACCTCTGATCCCGGACTCCAGCAGCAACAGCCTCAAAGGGCCAAAAGAAATTTCCAAAACTACGGCGTTGTAAATTGGGCCATTGAGGAGAAGAAAAAGATCTTCTACTGCTTCGCTTACTCAAAGCATGAGAAGTGGGGCAGGAGGAAAAAGGCAGTATTTGAGGGGCGGATAAAAGAAGAAAGACTTGCCAGCGGAAAAGAAAGAAGCCACCACAACTGCAAAACTACAGTCAATTGCCTCTCAAATCACAAAATATCTGACAGCAGAGGAAATAAAAAAAATAAAGGAAGATGCCCAAAAAGAAGCAATAAAGGATCATCAGTCAGTGGAGGAAGGGAAACAACTTAAGTTTGAGAGGAGTCAGTGGAAGAGGGAGGAAGAGTGGGTACTAGAGCCCGACCGATATGGATTTATTTTGAGGCCGATGCCAATAACAATATTTGGATGAAAAAAATGCCGATAATCAATAAATCGGCTGATTTGCCGATAGCCGATAAATCAGCCAATATTATTATTTTTTTAATTAATAAAATGTTCTTTTTTGGGCCCTTAACAAGAAAAGTATGAGCTAAAAGCTGAAGCTTTGTCCTCATATTGATTAACTATAACAGAAGAGTTTTCAAGTTCAAAAAATGCAATCAAGAATTAAACCTTTGTGAAATCAGCAAAGACATATCCTTAAAGAGTTGTGAAATACATCTGATCTTGTACCTCTTGTTGCTGCAACTTAGATATAGGTTATATTACAGTTAGAAAAACTTTCAGTTGCAGACAAGTAACATTAAGGAAACATTATTTTCACAAGACTCCTTTATTTTTCTATTCTGCAATTTTCAAGAACAAAAAACTTTCAAACAACCTTAGTGCAAGCAGAGGCTGGTTTTAGTGCTGGTAGAACATTTTAACAAGAAAACATGGACCCCGATATAACATGAGGAAACTATCATATAACAGTAAAATAAGATTCTTTTCACAAGACCCTGTAGTATGTTTGTGCAATTTTCAAGAACAGTAACAAAGAACTGTCTAGTACAAAAAAATCTGTGCAAAGTTGCATTAATCTCTAAGGAAAAGATAAATAACATTACAAAAAAAACAAAACTCAACTCTACAAAAGTTATTAAATCTTGAAACATTCGCCCTTCATTTTTGGTCCCTTTGGGTGGAAATCAAAAACCTATTTTTATTCTCTTTGTTATGAGTACTTTTTTTATGTTTTATTCTTTTACTTCTGTTTTTAATTAGGTATTTGAAATTTTTTTAAATTTATTTTAATTTTTTTATGTTGAACTGTTCTGTGTGAGGCACCTTGAGATGGCTTTTGTTGTAATTTGGTGCTTTATAAGCTGATTACATTGAAATTGTACAACATTTTATTGACTCTTAAAGTAAATAAATATGAAATTGTTTACTGGATCCTTAAACTCTGGATATAATAAACTCTACATGGTGGATCCTTGATCTCTGGACATAAACAGAAATAAAATCTGTTAGTTTTTGTCAAAAGCATTTCCTTTCAGACATTATTATTGGCATGCATGTCTTTCCATACCTATGAGCTACAGCTCATACACGTCTCATTTTGGGAGGAAAAAAAAACGTTTTAGTCGATTGTAGTTTGTCTGTATTGCAACGTTTGTAAGAGGTATCATTTTATTTAAACCGGCGATTCGTTTCGAAGTTATTAATTCCGAGCGGACTCTGTCTCAGCAGAGCCGTGCAGCATTTGAATCTGACAAAGGAACGGAGGACGATTCTCGTTTGTTGACTGCAACAAGACAAGAGTCCAAGTTAATGACTTTAATATGCACAAAAATGACTCATGATATTTTAATGGCTTTGAGAGGGGTTAAGAAGCGGACTTACCGCTTCTGAAGAGCAGCGAATCAAAGAGCCACGAGCCATTGAATCGAAGCATTGCTTCAGTGATTCACACTTCAAACTGGAGTCGCGCTGCAGAAACGGTTGATTACACGGTCCAAAATTATATCGTAACGGGCTGTAACGCCTGTTTCAACCTCTTAGCAGTAAACAAATGATTTTCATGCTAGAAATAAGGTCTACACAACGTGGGCTTAATAAAAAGTGTGACCGACACAATGAAGCACTTTTGACACATTACTACATAAACTGAGTTAATCAAACTGAGTTGAACTGAAATGGGGGAAATGTGGGGTGAATGTAATCATAAAGTTATTACAAACAACATCCTTATAAACTTGTATGCTTTTGTAAAGCCGATCAGTGTAAACAGCTCTGTTGAATGGAGTCAGAGCGCCATCTACTGGACAAACGGTGCAAGGACATTTTACATTGCCGACACAAACATTATTTCAGTAACTTTATGAGAAATCATCTGCGTTTTATCGGCAAAATTTCGGCCGATGGTGAGTACTTTGAAAAGGCCTTATATCGGCCGTTCGTCGTATCGGTCGGGCTCTAGTGGGTACTGCTGTGGGCAACAGAATATGCCAAAGTAAAATATACCAACCAGGCAGAAAGCATTTGTCTGTTCTGTGTGTGGTAAAAGATTTGGACTGAAGAGCAACCTGAATAGACACATGATAATTCATTAAAAGGTAATGCAACTGTTGTGAAAGTGTAGGTACACGGACCCACAACAGAGGGCGTAATGAACGGACAATGGAGGAAGGTGAATAACAAGTTTTACTGTTGTGAAACGAGCACAACGAATACAACAATTAACAATTTGGGGTCGAATCCGCTGGTGTCGTGTGGGCAGGCTCGAAGGTAGGAGACGTCCGTCTCAGTCGAACCGGAACCACCCAGATCTCCTCTGCCACCGAACCCTGGAAATACTGGAACCGCCAAGTCCCGAATTCCCAGGTGGCCACTGCCTCCGCTCGTCGGATCCGGTACTGCTGGCGGGAGAGAGCAACAACACACAGATGTGGATGCGACAGCACCCAGTAACGGAGAGGGGAGAAGCCGCCTCCACCTCTTGACAATATATAGCAGGAAGGTGAGTACTTATCCAAGCAATTTAGCTATTAGTAGTCAGCAGTCCTGAAAGGTTTACAAGTCTTAGCTGGTTATTCAGAATATGAATGCAGAGAACGTTACCTCAGTCTTAAGGCGATATCTCGGCACTGAGGTGGAGACGCCGTCCTGATGATATACCCCCGTGCTGAGTGGAGTCAGCTGTGTCCAGTAATGGGTGACAGCTGTCACCCTGACTGCTCTCGTAAGGCGGCGGCGCCCTCTGGTGCCTGGAGCCCGCACTCCAGGCAGGGCGCCCTCTGGTGGTGGTGGGCCAGCAGTACCTCCTCTTCAGCGGCCCACACAACAGGACCCCCCCCTCAACGGGCGCCTCCTGGCGCACGACCGGGCTTGTCCGGATGGCGACGGTAGAAGTCGGCCAGGAGGGCCGGGTCCAGGATGAAGCCCTTCTTCACCCAGGAGCGTTCTTCGGGGCCGTACCCCTCCCAGTCCACCAGGTACTGAAAACCACGGCCCATCCGACGGACGTCGAGGAGCCGGCGCACGGTCCAAGCCGGTTCCCCGTCGATGATCCGGGCAGGAGGTGGTGCCGGACCCGGGGTGCAGAGGGGTGAGGTGTGATGGGGTTTTATCCGGGAGACATGAAAAACTGGATGAATCCGCAGCGAGGCCGGAAGCTGGAGCCTCACTGCGGCGGGATTGATGACCTTGAGGATTTTGAAGGGACCAATGTATCGTTCTTGGAGTTTGGGGGAGTCCACTTGAAGGGGAATGTCCTTGGTGGACAACCACACTTCCTGCCCAGGACGATACTTGGGGGCCGGGGCCCGCCGCCGGTCTGCATGGTTCTTCGCCCTCGTCCAGGCCTTCAACAAAGCAGAGCGGGCGGCACGCCACACCCGACGGCACTTCCGTAGGTGGGCCTGGACCGAGGGCACACCGACCTCTCCCTCGACCACCGGAAACAAGGGGGGCTGATACCCCAAGCACACCTCAAACGGGGAGAGGCCGGTGGCTGATGACACTTGGCTGTTGTGGGCGTACTCGATCCAGGCCAGGTGGGTACTCCAGGCCATCGGGTGCACGGCTGTCACACAGCGTAGAGTCTGCTCCAATTTTTGGTTGGCCCGCTCTGCTTGCCCGTTGGTCTGGGGGTGATACCCGGACGAAAGGCTGACCGTGGCCCCCAGTTCCCGGCAGAAACTCCTCCAGACGTGCGAGGTGAACTGGGGACCACGATCGGAGACGATGTCTGATGGTATTCCATGCAGACGGACGACGTGGTGGACCAGGAGGTCCGCTGTCTCCTGGGCCGTTGGGAGCTTCGGGAGGGCCACGAAGTGGGCCGCCTTGGAGAAACGGTCCACTATCGTGAAGACGACGGTGTTTCCCTGGGACGGCGGGAGACCCGTGACAAAGTCCAGGCCGATGTGGGACCAGGGGCGATGAGGCACGGGCAGTGGCTGTAGCTGCCCTGAGGTCTTTCTATGGTCGGCCTTGCCCCTGGCGCAGGTGGTACAGGCCTGGACGTAGTCCCGGACGTCGGCCTCCAGGGATGCCCACCAGAAGCATTGCCGGACGACTGTCACGGTTCTTCGCACCCCAAGGTGACAGGAGAGTTTGGAACCGTGACAGAAGTCCAGGACTGCAGCCCTAGCTTCTGGTGGGACGTACAGTCTGTTTTTTGGTCCGTTTCCGGGGTCCGGGTCACGGGTCAGGGCCTCCCGGACGGTCTTCTCCACGTCCCAGGTGAGGGCGGCCACGATAGTGGACTCCGGGATGATGGGATCCGGGGGATCCGACGGTTCCGTTTTGACTTCGTCTTCGTGCACCCGGGACAATGCATCCGATCGTTGATTCTTGGTCCCGGGACGGTAGGTAATCCGGAAGTCAAAACGGCCAAACAACAGTGACCAGCGGGCTTGCCTGGGGTTCAGCCGCTTGGCGGTCCTGATGTACTCCAGGATCCGATGGTCAGTGAAAACCGTGAATGGCACGGCTGTTCCCTCCAACAGATGTCTCCACTCTTCGAGGGCCTCTTTCACAGCTAGGAGTTCCCGATTGCCGACGTCATAGTTCCGTTCAGCGGGGGTCAACCTGCGGGAAAAATAGGCACACGGGTGAAGAACCTTATCGGTCTTCCCGCTCTGGGAGAGCACCGCTCCTATCCCTGAGTCCGAGGCATCCACTTCAACCACTAACTGGCGGCTAGGATCGGGCTGCACCAGAACTGGTGCAGACGAAAAGCGCCGTTTCAACTCCTTGAACGCGGCTTCGCACCGATCCGACCAGGTGAAGGGGACTTTTGGTGAGGTCAGGGCTGTCAGGGGGCTAACTACCTGACTGTAGCCCTTAATGAACCTCCTGTAGAAATTAGCAAAGCCGAGGAACTGTTGCAGCTTCCTACGGCTTGTGGGTTGGGGCCAATCTCTCACCGCCGCAACCTTGGCCGGATCTGGGGCGACGGAGTTGGAGGAGATGATAAACCCCAGGAAGGACAAAGAAGTGCGGTGGAATTCACACTTCTCGCCCTTCACAAACAGGCGGTTCTCCAACAACCGCTGCAGAACCTGACGGACATGCCGGACATGAGTCTCAGGATCCGGGGAAAAGATGAGTATATCGTCCAGATACACGAAGACGAACCGGTGCAGGAAGTCCCGCAAGACATCGTTTACCAACGCTTGGAAAGTCGCGGGAGCATTAGTGAGACCAAACGGCATGACCAGGTACTCAAAATGGCCCAACGGGGTGTTAAATGCCGTCTTCCATTCGTCTCCCTTCCGGATCTGAACCAAATGATACGCATTCCTAAGATCAAGCTTGGTGAAGATCTTGGCTCCATGCAAGGGGGTGAACACCGAATCCAACAAGGGCAACGGGTATCGATTGCGAACCGTGATTTCGTTCAACCCCCTATAATCAATGCATGGACGAAGCCCGCCATCTTTTTTACCCACAAAAAAGAAACCAGCACCCATCGGAGAGGTGGAATTCCGGATCAACCCGGCAGCTAATGAGTCCCGGATGTAGGTTTCCATTGATTCACGCTCCGGCCGTGAGAGGTTGTACAGCCTACTGGACGGGAACTCACTGCCTGGAACCAAATCAATGGCACAATCATACGGGCGGTGGGGAGGAAGCGTGAGAGCCAGATCCTTGCTGAACACGTCAGCGAGGTCATGGTACTCCGCCGGCACCGCCTTCAGATTGGGCGGGACTCGGACCTCCTCCTTAGCTTGGGAGCCGGGAGGAACCGAGGAACCTAGACACTCCCGATGGCAGGTTTCGCTCCACTGAACCACTACCCCGGACGGCCAATCAATCCGGGGATTGTGTTTTAGCATCCAGGGAAAACCCAAAACCACACGGGAGGTGGCCTGAGTCACAAAGAACTCGATCACCTCCCGGTGGTTACCTGACACCACCAGAGTTACTGGAGGTGTCTTATGCGTGATTGGTCGGGAGCCATCTAGCGCCCGAACCTGCACAGGCGAGGTAAGAGCCACCAGAGGGAGCCCTATCTCCCTCGCCCATCTGCTGTCCAGCAGATTCCCCTCAGAGCCCGTGTCCACCAGTGCTGGGGCCTTCAGGGTTGAATCCTCAAACAGGATCGTGACTGGGAGTCGTGTGGCAATGTGGGTGTGTCCCACGTGAATGTTTTGGCCCACCCCTGGCCCAGTCTCTAGGGGCGGGCGTTAGAGTTTAACCTCGGGGCAGTCGTTTGCGAGATGCTCACTCGAGCCACAAACAAAACAAGCTCCGTGGGCCCGCCTCCTTTGTGCTCCAGGTGCCCTAAATGTTGCCCTGCTCGTGTCCATAGCTTCGTCAGCAGGGGGAGCCATAGGCGCACGGAGCGCAGGAACAGAGGAGCGTGGGGAGGGCGGAGCTCGATCGGACCCGGAAGGGAGAGGGACGACGCGTGCCTGGCCACGCCCTTCGCCTCGTTCCCGACGGCGTTCTTCTAACCGGTTGTCGAGTCGTATGACCAAATTGATTAGCCCATCTAAGTCCCGCGGTTCGTCCTTCGCCACCAGGTGCTCTTTTAGGACCAGTGACAGTCCGTTTACAAAGGCGGCGCGGAGGGCAGTGCTATTCCAGCCGGATCTCGCCGCCGCGATGCGGAAGGCGACTGCATAGGCAGCTGCGCTCCGACGCCCCTGTCTCATTGACAGTAGTGCGGTTGAAGCGGACTCTCCTCTGTTGGGATGGTCGAACACCGTTCTGAGCTCCCGTACAAACCCATCGTATGTATGAAGGAGCCGTGAATTCTGCTCCCAGAGCGCTGTAGCCCAAGCGCGTGCCTCCCCGCGAAGCAGATTTATCACATAAGCTACTTTGCTAGCATCAGTCGCGTACATCACGGGACGCTGTGCGAAGACGAGCGAACACTGCATCAGAAAATCCGCGCACGTCTCCACACAGCCTCCGTACGGTTCTGGAGGGCTTATGTATGCTTCTGGGGACGGAGGAAGGGACCGTTGAACGACCAGTGGAACGTCACTTTCACGCGCAGGGTCCTCGGGAGGGAGAGCCGCAGCGGCGCCCGGAGGGCGCGCCTCCACTTGTGCGGCGAGAGCCTCCACCCTGCGGTTTAGGAGAACGTGCTGCTCGGTCATTAAATCGATCCGAGAGGTGAAAGCGGTGAGGATCCGCTGCAACTCACCGATTACCCCTCCCGAAGCCGCCGACGCGCCTTGGTCTTCCATTGGCCGTTCAACAGCCGGTTGACGCCCCTCGGGGTCCATGACGCTGGCCGAGATATCCTGTTGTGAAAGTGTAGGTACACGGACCCACAACAGAGGGCGTAATGAACGGACAATGGAGGAAGGTGAATAACAAGTTTTACTGTTGTGAAACGAGCACAACGAATACAACAATTAACAATTTGGGGTCGAATCCGCTGGTGTCGTGTGGGCAGGCTCGAAGGTAGGAGACGTCCGTCTCAGTCGAACCGGAACCACCCAGATCTCCTCTGCCACCGAACCCTGGAAATACTGGAACCGCCAAGTCCCGAATTCCCAGGTGGCCACTGCCTCCGCTCGTCGGATCCGGTACTGCTGGCGGGAGAGAGCAACAACACACAGATGTGGATGCGACAGCACCCAGTAACGGAGAGGGGAGAAGCCGCCTCCACCTCTTGACAATATATAGCAGGAAGGTGAGTACTTATCCAAGCAATTTAGCTATTAGTAGTCAGCAGTCCTGAAAGGTTTACAAGTCTTAGCTGGTTATTCAGAATATGAATGCAGAGAACGTTACCTCAGTCTTAAGGCGATATCTCGGCACTGAGGTGGAGACGCCGTCCTGATGATATACCCCCGTGCTGAGTGGAGTCAGCTGTGTCCAGTAATGGGTGACAGCTGTCACCCTGACTGCTCTCGTAAGGCGGCAGCGCCCTCTGGTGCCTGGAGCCCGCACTCCAGGCAGGGCGCCCTCTGGTGGTGGTGGGCCAGCAGTACCTCCTCTTCAGCGGCCCACACAACAGCAACATCACATTAAGATCTTGTCACAACAGACTTCCATTATTAAATTGACAGAAAACTTTGAAGGAGATCTCCTACAAGAGAGATAAAGCAATGATCTGACACCTGCAACAAAACTAGCAAGACAGACCAGTGGAAAATACAGCAAAAGAGAACAAAAACATTGAAGGGACAGATGGAAAAATCACAAATGGACTGCCCCATTCCAAGAACTCGTGACTGATCAAAAAAAAAAAAAAAACACCTTTGGATTTCATCTGTTCATCAACAGGACATATTTTTTGTGTAAAAGCTTCTTACACGCAAGGCTGTTTTTCACAGACTGCTGTCATAACATGCAAGCGCACTGTCAGGAAAGCTCTGAAACTCGATGACAACCAATCAATCAATCAATTTTATTTATATAGCGTCAAATCACAACAAACAGTTGCCCCAAGGCGCCTTATATTGTAAGGCAAAGCCATACAATAATTACGTAAAAACCCCAACGGTCAAAACGACCCCCTGTGAGCAAGCACTTGGTGACAGTGGGAAGGAAAAACTCCCTTTTAACAGGAACAAACCTCCAGCAGAACCAGGCTCAGGGAGGGGCAGTCTTCTGCTGGGACTGGTTGGGGCTGAGGGAGAGAACCAGGAAAAAGACATGCTGTGGAGGGGAGCAGAGATCAATCACTAATGATTAAATGCAGAGTGGTGCATACAGAGCAAAAAGAGAAAGAAACACTCAGTGCATCATGGGAACCCCCCAGCAGTCTAAGTCTATAGCAGCATAACTAAGGGATGGTTCAGGTTCACCTGATCCAGCCCTA
This sequence comes from Thalassophryne amazonica, assembly GCF_902500255.1. Taxonomy (NCBI): domain Eukaryota; kingdom Metazoa; phylum Chordata; class Actinopteri; order Batrachoidiformes; family Batrachoididae; genus Thalassophryne; species Thalassophryne amazonica. Next base: position 417,916 of record NW_022986241.1, on the reverse strand, counting down.
ACTATAAGCTTTAGCAAAAAGGAAAGTTTTAAGCCTAATCTTAAAAGTAGAGAGGGTGTCTGTCTCCCTGATCTGAATTGGGAGCTGGTTCCACAGGAGAGGAGCCTGAAAGCTGAAGGCTCTGCCTCCCATTCTACTCTTACAAACCCTAGGAACTACAAGTAAGCCTGCAGTCTGAGAGCGAAGCGCTCTATTGGGGTGATATGGTACTATGAGGTCCCTAAGATAAGATGGGACCTGATTATTCAAAACCTTATAAGTAAGAAGAAGAATTTTAAATTCTATTCTAGAATTAACAGGAAGCCAATGAAGAGAGGCCAATATGGGTGAGATATGCTCTCTCCTTCTAGTCCCAGTTAGTACTCTAGCTGCAGCATTTTGAATTAACTGAAGGCTTTTCAGGGAACTTTTAGGACAACCTGATAATAATGAATTACAATAGTCCAGCCTAGAGGAAATAAATGCATGAATTAGTTTTTCAGCATCACTCTGAGACAAGACCTTTCTAATTTTAGAGATATTGCGTATGTTGTGTGGGCCGCCAGAAGAGGAGGTACTGCTGGCCCACCACCAGAGGGCGCCCTGCCTGAAGTGCGGGCTTCAGGGACTAGAGGGCGCTGCCGCCTCACAGGAACAGCCGAGGTGACAGCTGTCACTCATCAACTGTGACAGCTGTCACCGATCATCTGCACTTCATCCCGGAAAAAAAGCAGGATGACACCTGCACCACGTCGCTGAGATATCGTTCTTCTAAGGAGGTAACATTCTCAGCCATAAATGTAAATGTAAATGCCAATAATGTATCTTAGTCTGAACTCTTTTTGCAACCGCTTTCCTGTGGAGCCTTGTCCGCTGATTGGTGGTTTGTGAGAGTGCCGACGTCTTCGCCTCTCACTCTTTCCAGATAAGTGCTGAAACAGGAGCTGCACGAGTGTGTGATTTGAGGTGGAGGTGGAATTCCCACCGTTGTTGTTACTGGGTGTACACACACCCACACTTGACTGTCTTTGCTCTTCGCCAGCAGTACCAGATCCGACACGCGGAGACGGTGGCCACCTGAGGGACTCGGGACCTGGCGGCTCCAGTATCCTTCTGGTTCGGTGGCGGAGGAAATCGTGTGGTTCCGGTTCTTCTCTAGACGGACGTCTCCTATCGTCGAGCCTGCCCACACGACACCTTTATCCATTGACTTTGTATTCATTCTATAATCTGCTGTGTGTGGTTGTGGCATTCACAACAGTAAAGTGTTCAAATTTAACTCCTTCTATTGTCCGTTCATTTACACCCCCTGTTGTGGGTCCGTGTCACTACACTTTCACAACAGGATATCTCGGCCAGCGTCATGGACTCCGAGGGGCGTCACCCAGCGATTGAACGGCCAATGGGAGAGCAGGGTGCACAGGCGTCTGCAGGAGGCGTGATTGGTGAGTTGCAGCACATCCTCACTGCCTTTACGGCTCCGTTGGATCAGATGACCGAGCAAAACATCCTCCTGAACCGCAGGTTGGAGGCTCTCTCGGCACAGGTGGCAGCGAGCGCTCAGGGCGCTGCTGCAGCTCCTCCTCCTGCCGACCCTGTGCAAGATATGAATGTTCCAGTGGTCGTTCAACAACCCCTCCCACCATCCCCTGAAGCATACATAAGCCCCCCAGAGCCGTACGGAGGTTGTGTGGAGACGTGCGCGGACTTTTTCATGCAGTGTTCGCTCGTCTTTGCACAACGACCCGTCATGTACGCGTCTGATGCTAGTAAAGTAGCTTATGTAATTAATCTGCTTCGAGGAGAGGCACGCCCTTGGGCTACGGCGCTTTGGGAGCAAAATTCACGGCTCCTTCATACGTATACTGGGTTTGTGAGGGAGTTCAGAACAGTGTTTGATCACCCTAACAGAGGAGAGACCGCTTCAACAGTGCTGCTGTCAATGCGACAGGGGCGCCGGCGCGCAGCCGAATATGCAGTCGACTTCCGCATCGCGGCTGCGAGGTCCGGCTGAAATAACGTTGCGCTCCGCGCCGCCTTCGTAAACGGACTGTCGTCGGTCCTGAAGGAGCACCTGGTAGCTAAGGAAGAACCGCAGGATTTAGATGGGCTTATCGATCTCGTTATACGGTTAGACAATTGGTTGGAGGAACGCCGTCGGGAGCGAGGCAAAGGATGTGGCCGGGCACGCGCCATCCCTCTCCCTTCCGGGTTCAAAAGGGTTCCGCCCTCCCCACGCTCCACAGCCGCAGCGCTCCGTGGGGCAACAGCTCTCCCTGCTGACGTTGCTAGGGAAAAGCACAGGGCCAAAACGAGAACAGCTGACAGAATGAGGAGGCTGGTCCACGGGGAGTGTTTTCTCTGCAGCTCAAAAGAGCACATACAGAAAAACTGCCCCAAACGGCCAAAACGACAACACCCGCCCTTAGAGACTGGGCTAAGGGGGGGTCATAACATTCACGTGGGACACACACATATCGCCACACGACTCCCAGTCACAATCCTGAGCGGGGATTTAACCCTTCAAGCCCCAGCACTGGTGGACACGGGGTCCGAAGGGAATCTGCTAGACAGCAGATGGGCAAGGGAGGTAGGGCTCCCTCTGGTGGCGCTTCCTTCGCCATTGCAGGTGCGGGCACTAGATGGCACCCTTCTCCCTTTAAAAACTTGATTACTCCCGGCTTACATGCTAAGGAGGAGGTCAAAGTTCCTCCCAATCTGACGGCGGTGCCGGTTGAGTACCATGATCTTGCTGACGTCTTCAGCAAGGATCTGGCACTCGCCCTTCCCCCCACACCGTCCGTACGATTGTGCCATTGATCTGATTCCAGGCGTTGAGTTCCCGTCCAGCAGGCTGTACAACCTCTCACGACCTGAGCGCGAATCAATGGAGACCTACATCCGGGACTCATTAGCTGCCGGGCTGATCCGGAACTCCACCTCCCCGATGGGTGCAGGTTTCTTTTTTGTGGGCAAGAAAGATGGCGGACTCCATCCATGCATTGATTACAGGGGGCTGAATGAAATTACGGTTCGCAACCGATACCCGTTGCCGTTGTTAGATTCCGTGTTCACCCCCCTGCATTGAGCCAAAATCTTTACTAAGCTGGATCTTAGGAATGCGTATCACCTGGTTCGGATCCGGAAGGGAGACGAATGGAAGACGGCACTTAACACCCCGTTAGGTCACTTTGAGTACCTGGTCATGCCGTTCGGCCTCACCAACGCCCCCGCGACGTTCCAAGCCTTGGTTAACGACGTCTTGCGGGACTTCCTGCACCGATTCGTCTTCGTATATCTGGACGATATACTCATCTTTTCTCCGGATCCTGAGACCCATGTCCAGCATGTATGTCAGGTCCTGCAGCGGTTGTTGGAGAACCGGCTGTTTGTGAAGGGCGAGAAGTGTGAGTTCCACCGCACCTCTTTGTCCTTCCTGGGGTTCATAATCTCCTCCAACTCCGTCGCCCCGGATCCGGCCAAGGTCACGGCGGTGAGAGACTGGCCCCAACCTACAAGCCGTAGGATGCTGCAACAGTTCCTCGGCTTCGCAAATTTTTACAGGAAGTTCATTAAGGGGTACAGTCAGGTAGTTAGCCCCCTGACAGCCCTAACCTCTCCAAAAGTCCCCTTCACCTGGTCGGATCGGTGCGATGCCGCGTTCAGGGAGTTGAAACAGTGCTTCTCGACTGCACCCGTCTTGGTGCAGCCCGATCCCAGTCGCCAGTTTGTGGTTGAAGTGGACGCCTCTGACTCGGGGATAGGAGCCGTGCTATCCCAGAGCGGAGAGACAGATAAGGTTCTTCACCCGTGTGCCTATTTCTCCCGCAGGTTGACCCCTGCAGAACGGAACTATGACGTGGGCAATCGAGAACTCCTAGCGGTGAAAGAGGCTCTTGAGGAGTGGAGACACCTGTTGGAGGGAGCATCGGTGCCATTCACGGTTTTTACTGACCACCGGAACCTGGAGTATATCAGGACCGCCAGGCGGCTGAACCCCAGGCAAGCCCGCTGGTCACTGTTCTTCGGGCGTTTTGACTTCCGAATCACCTACCACCCCGGGACCAAGAACCAGAGGTCGGATGCCTTGTCCCGGGTGCATGAACATGAAGTCAAAACCGAGCTGTCGGATCCACCGGAACCCATCGTACCGGAGTCCACTATCGTGGCCACCCTTACCTGGGACGTGGAGAAGACCGTCCGGGAGGCCCTGGCACGGAGCCCAGATCCCGGAACAGGGCCAAAGAACAGACTTTACGTCCCACCAGAAGCCAGGGCTGCCGTCCTGGACTTCTGTCACGGGTCCAAGCTCTCCTGCCACCCAGGGGTGCGTAGGACCGTGGCAGAGGTCCGGCAACGCTTCTGGTGGGCGTCCCTGGAGGCTGACGTCCGGGCTTACATCCAGGCCTGCACCACCTGCGCCAGGGGCAAGGCGGACCAACGGACAGGCTGAACGGGGATAGCTTATCCACCTCTGGCTTTTATAACAGCTTGCAGTCTCTAAGTCATGGACTTAATGAGTGACAAACAGTACTCTTCATCAATCTGGCTCCAACTTTCTCTGATTGCTGTTGCCAGATTAGCTTTGCAGGTTGGAGCCTTGTCATGGACCATTTTCTTCAACTTCCACCAAAGATTTTCAATTGGATTAAGATCCAGACTATTTGTAGGCCATGACATTGACCCTATGTGTCTTTTTTGCAAGGAATGTTTTCACAGTTTTTGCTCTGTGGCAAGATGCATTATCATCTTGAAAAATGATTTCATCATCCCCAAACATCCTTTCAATTGATGGGATAAGAAAAGTGTCCAAAATATCAACGTAAACTTGTGCATTTATTGATGATGTAATGACAGCCATCTCCCACATATATATACACATATGTATATGTGTGTATATGTATGTATGTATGTATGGTTGTTTTCATTAATTATTAAGGTCCTATTGTCTTATTAACAAGTTGCACATGTTCAATCAAGCCCCTCTATTTTGTCACATGATAGTTTCACAAGGACCACAATGGAAATAATCTGTTATTGTTTATTTTTGTCCGTATATCATTTATATATTCACCTCTGCATGTTTATATTGATTTTACATGATCACACAACGATGACTTACATCGAGCACAATGATTGACATGACCAACAGCCAATGACAATTGGAGAGTCATGCAGGATGGCCAATCAGATTGCAGGAAGAGCAGTCGGCCACTCCCGCCCCTGTGAATGGACTGACTCCTCGGCGCCTGGACTTCTCTCCGCTCTTCTACTGACTACAAGGTTGGAATCGTTTCTTTTATCTTATTTAACTGTGCGTTACTTTTGTTAGTTTTTAAACGCAACAGTTACGGAGTCTTGCTCATTAATTTGCTGCTGTGTGAATGCTAGCAGTGGTTAGCTTCTCGTTAGCACTTAGCTTGTGCTAGCTGTCGCTCCTCGCTTGTTCTTTTCTTGGTGCTCAACACTTTAAAATAACTTGTGTGATGTTGTCAGACAGGGTGGCCCTCTGAGAGAGCCGTGTCCGTAAGGTCGAGCAGCTTCTGAGTTCAGTGGAGTTAGATATCACGGACACTCCAGACCAGCTTAGTGTCTGGTCGGCTAGCGGGCCTGTTAGCATTAGTTTAGCTCCGCCGTCTAAAGACGACCTGAGCTTCGTCCTCCTGTCACTTTAGTTAAGTTTAGTAAGTTACATTGTGTGTATGTTGTCATTAATTTCTATAGAGCAATTTGTGACATTTATGACACTCAAGTGATTGATGATTAAAAGGTGATAACATATATCACTGCAGTGCCCTGGCATGCTGTACACAGCAGGTACATTGAAAAGATACATGCTTTAACTGGCACACTGTGCGCTGACCCGTTCGGATTGTAATCAAAATGCACCCTAGCCAGCTGCTACTACGTAGTAAGTAAAGTGTGATGCTTGCTACCTGACCTGAGTACCATGTGAACAGCGAAAATAAGGGTTTTAACATGTATAAGGCTGACCGTGTGCGTGCGTGTGTGTTCATGTTCACACACATACACTTTCAACCTAAGGGCCCCATTGACCTCCCCCTTGGTGCCCCCAGTCACTATATCAAGTTTGGTGTGGATTAGGGATGGGTATTGATAAGATTTTATCTATCGATGCCATTATCGATTCTGCTTATCGATCCGATTCCTTATTGATTCCCTTATCGATACCTCGTGAATTTTGTACTAAAAGTAGGTTTTACAGGTTTTCTATGTATTTCATTGAGTCTTAAAGTAAATAAATATGAAATCACTGTATCCTTGATCTCTGGACATAAATAAAAATAAACAAAACTGTGTTTCGCTTTGAAGGTTTTAATTCAGACTGGATTCTATCGTTCTAACTTGACTCATCAGAGAGCCGCGCAGCGTTTGGAGCTGTGTGAACAGAACGGAGGACGATTCTCGTTTCTTTCTCGCAACAAGACAGGAGTCCCAGTTAGTAACTTTAATCCACACAAACGTGACTCACGATTGACATATTCAGGGATGAAAGTGGTGAAAAACAAAAAAAGCTGAAACCCAAAATTACCCCCCAACACCACCCGCACGAAAATGTTTGAATTCTAGAAGCAGACAATAAACTGGAGTGAGTGCAGCATCCATTTAGGTGAGAAAAAAAACAACTTTCCTTATTTAGATCTATTCCAGTAGTATTCTGCTCTTACTAGGATGCAGCAGTTTTCTAGTTTGGCAGATAATTCTGGAGGAAATCACTGAAGAAATTAACAAATTGAAAATATGGTTTGACCGAAACAAACTGTCATTAAATTTAAATAAGACAGGGATGAAATGGAGGTGTAAGAGTCACTAGGTGTTCACAGGAAACATTTATTTATTTCTGTATGTATGTATGTGGGTGATTCTTTAACTACGGGCACTATTGGCCTTGTAAATGTAATTTCCACCACACCATTGCCTTACAATATAAAGCGCCTTGGGTCAACTGTTTGTTGTGATTTGGCGCTATATACATGTGCTCTGATGTCACTGTTTATCTCCATAGAAACTACCCACACAATCTTTCATACAAAATTTTTAAAGGAACATTATTGTTGTGGTGGAAATTACGGCAATAGTGTGGGACAACTACATTTCGTTTAAAAAAATCACAACAGTTGTATGACATTGAATACCCCAATTATGTTTTGATTATTTTACTGATATTTTATTCAGAGATATTTTAAAACATTAGAAAAAACGTTTTTTTTTTAATATTCATTTTTATCATTGAAGATCATAAGTCTGGGTGTGGGACAAGCACAAAACAGCAATATTTGCATACAATGATGCTGAAAAAAGGTGAAAAAGTCATCATAGACTACTAGGACAAATTTCTTAACACTTTCATTGTAAAGATAACTATAAAAGTGTGAAATTTTCCCTTTTTTCTTTTTTTTATTTTTATAAAATATGATCAAGTGACATAAATGTGCCCGTAGTCTAAGAATCACCCATGTATTTATTTATTTATGTATGTTCATTGTTAGTTCCTTTTATATTTTCTGTTGTGTTTCTATTCAGGTTCTTTTTGTCTCTTTCTCTAAAATTGTATATAATAAGCATTAGATTATTATGTAAACAAAAATAAATTTAAGAAATATTACAATTTGAAAACAAATGCACCCGAACGTGATGAGCGCTGCAAATGCGTAATGCTAACTTTTAACTTTGAAAATGCCATAGACATGCTAACGCATTAGCATCGCTCCCATTTTTAAGTAATAAAATATATCTATCAACTGTTTCAGAAGACCATAATAGGTTGGTTTAACATAGAAAAGGTAAATAATACTCAGACGTATGCTCTTTAGGGTTTTAGCGGGCGGAAATTAAGTGAAAGAAAGTATAAACGAAGCAACAGATTGAAATATTGCTTCAATCTACGAACCATTGCTTTGATTGGTTCAAGGTTCAGAGCAAAGCCGTGCTGCAGAAAAGTTCATTACGGACCCGCTGCAGGGTCTGTAATTAATGGAGAGAAATTATCATTTTCCTGACAGACACCCCCCAAAACAACGGCCACTCTGAAGGACCGATAACAGAATCGTTAAGCACAAAGCTTATTGATGTCGGTGGATCGAATCATTTCTTAACAATACCCGAAAGGAACCGGTTCTCAATACCCATCCCTAGTATGGATTGCTTAATAACTATGGCTGTGCAGAGTGAACATGCATGCACCAGGCCTGTGAAAGCTTGGATTTTCTTATGTGGAGGGGGGTTGTGTTTTACAACCCCAATTCCAGTGAAGTTGGGATGTTGTGTAAAATGTAAATAAAAACAGAATACAATGATTTGCAAATCCTCTTCAATCTATATTCAATTGAATACACCACAAAGACAAGATATTTAATGTTCAAACTGATAAACTTTATTGTTTTTGTGCAAATATTTGCTAATTTTGAAATGGATGCCTGCAACACGTTTCAAAAAAGCTGGGACAGTGGTATGTTTACCACTGTGTTACATCACCTTTCCTTCTGACAACACTCAATAAGCATTTGGGAACTGAGGACACTAATTGTTGAAGCTTTGCAGGTGGAAATCTTTCCCATTCTTGCTTGATGTCTGACTTCAGTTGTTCAACAGTTCAGGGTCTCCATTGTCATATTTTTTGCTTCATAATGCGCCACACATTTTCAATGGGCGACAGGTCTGGACTGCAGGCAGGCCAGTCTAGTACCCACACTCTTTTACTATGAAACCACGCTGTTGTAACATGTGCAGAATGTGGCTTGGCATTGTCTTGCTGAAACAAGCAGGAACGTCCCTGTAAAAGACGTTGCTTGGATGGCAGCATGTGTTGCCCCAAAACCTGGATGTATCTTTCAGCATTGATGGTGCCATCACAGATATGTAAGTTGCCCATGCCATGGGCTACTTACCATGTAACGGAATTACAACAGCAGCAAAATCTGGACATACTGCATCTAACCACAACAGATTAGCTCGAATTGTAATTCCGTTACTGTAGAATTGCCCAGCTATCAACTTTTTAAAAGAATTTTGCGGTCTGTCTGTGTCACGGAGCGATGTCGGACAGAGAGAAGATGGCAAGAAAGACGGTGTGAAAAAGTTGGATAATGAATCAAAAGTCTGTGGTATTGGTGCTATGGAGGAATAGGAGTGCCAAAATTAAATAAATGTCATTAAATAATTACTTAAATGTGACATAAATTAAATCAGTGCATTATTAAATAATTTCTTAAGTGTCATTAATGAATTTAAATTGGAGGAATAAAAGTGACAAATACATAGTTAACTAATTACTTAAATGTGTCATTAATTACTTAAATGTGCCATTAATTAATTCAAATTGGAGTTAAATACATAATTAATTATTTCACTATTTAATTATTGCATGGTCAAAAACATATATAATTATTTCACTATTAACTTATTTTATGGTCCTTGTGTTGTGGTGCATCATGAATTAATTTTATCTGTCAAACTCAGCCAGCAAAGTCAGTGGGCGGGTTTCTAACACTTGATTGGTTCCCCTGCACATCAAGTCACGGCAAATTGAGTCCATAAAATGGATTTATAGATTTAAAAAATTATACAAATTATTGGTTGAGTTAATTATATTAATAGTAAATATAAATATTTACTATATATATTAATATTTCTTATTAAATATTAATAGTAAAGATAATATGAGGGCAACATGGGGAATTATAAAAAGTGTGATAGTGATGGAGCGAAAGCAACTATTCCAGATTGCTTTGTTAAGGAAAATAAAGAGAGATGACATAAAAGAAGTTGCAAATGGGTTTAATGATTATTTTTCAAATGTAGGATCAAGTCTGGTGGGAAATAAACCAATAATAGAAGATAAATTACATACACTTGTAAATACGGTCAATAGTATTTTCCTGGACAATGTGGAAAAAGATGAAATAAGAAATATTGTAAAAAACTGTGTAAGCAAAAGATCAACTGACCATGAAGTGGTTTTACATGACTAAAAAGTATAATAGAAACTGTTATTGAACCATTTACTTATATTTGTAATCTGTCTGTGTCAACTGGGATTTTTCCAGATGAAATGAAAATCGCTAAGATAGTCCCATTATATAAAAATGGAGACAAACATAATTTTTTCTAATTACAGGCCAGTATCATTGCTTCCACAGTTTTCTAAAATTATGGAAAAAGTTTTTGTGACAAGATTGGATAAATTTATTGAGAAACATCATATTTTAAATAATGCTCAGTATGGATTTAGAACAAAACATTCGACAGCTATGGCAATTATGGAAGTAATAGAGAAAATATCAACAACAATAGATCATAAGGATTTTTTTGTAAGTATTTTTATCGACCTGAAAAAGGCTTTTGATGTTATAGACCACTCAAGATTGCTTCACAAGTTACAACAATATGGAATAAGAGGTATTGCACATCAGTGGGTAAAAAGCTACTTAGAAAATAGAAAACAGTTTGTTCAGATAAATAATACCAAATCAGAATTGTGTAACATTATTTATGGAGTACCACAAGGATCGGTACTTGGACCCAAACCGTTTATTTTGTATATCAATGATTTTGTGAATGTACCAATGTGCTTGATGTGATACAACGCTGTTTTACTCTGGATCAGATATACAGGAAGTAGCACAAGTGATAAATACAGAGTTGGAAAAAGTTAAACATTGGTTTGATATAAACAGACTGTCACTAAATATTAATAAGACAAATTTTATATTGTTTAATGATAGAGCGAAAAAAAAATGTCATTACAAATAGATGGAATGGATATACAAAGGGTCATGATTGATGAAGATCTTACATGGAAGTCACACATAAATTACATAAAAGGAAAAATAGTGAAAGCCATTGCTGTTTTGCATAAAGTAAAATGTTCATTAAATAGTTATGGTTTATTAACATTGTACAATTCATTGATTGTCTCTTATTTAACTTATTGTGTAGAAATGTGGGGATCAACATATACAACCTATATACAACCTTTATTTTGCAGAAAAGAGCTATAAAAGTGATTAGTAACAGTGGTTTTAGAGATCCATGTAATCCATTGTTTATTAAGTATAGGGTACTTAAATTTCATGATTTAGTCGATTTGAAAATATTACAAACAATGTACCAAGTTAATAAAAATACTTTACCAACAGACATTCACAATATGTTTGAAAAAAGAGTAAGTAGTTATAAATTGAAAGGAATAGAAGTCTTTAAAAAAACTGGATTTAGAACCAAAGTAAAGGAAAGGAGTATTGCAGTAAATGTTGTAAAATTATGGAACAATCTTAATGAAGAAATTAAAGAATTAAGGTCGCTTAAATTATTTAAAAAACACATTAAATTCGATGTATTAAGTAAGTATGAAACTATGAAATAAGTCAGTGGGCTGCAAGAAAGTAAAAAAAAAAGTAATCTGTTAATAATGTTTGGAGTGTCTTAAGTTTAAAATGTAACCTGTCAGAGATGTAATCTATTAATTAATGGTCATTATGAAATGGGTCAGTGGTATGTGACAAGTTAGAGAAATGCAATCTGTTAAATAATGTCAACTATGACGTTGGATATTGAAAGATTGTATTGTTAAAAGGGGCAGAAATCATGAGATTTGTTCTTCTTTCTGCTCCTTTTCATTCTGGTGTTGTTCATGTTACAGGGTAACATATGTCAAAGAATCCAATGGACATTGGACTTGTTTGACCTTTATTTTGGAGACAAAGCATTCAACACCGTCAAAACCATTCAATTTATTAATCCTATTCAATCAATAATTTGCATCACTTTTTACTAAAATTTAACTTTTGACCCCTGTACAAACTGAAATTTACCATTGTCGCCATTCTTCCTGTTTTTACCCCATAACTCCATAACATTCAGTCATAGATAGTCCAAACTATACCTTTTTGGAGTCTCTGTGATCAGACAAGTAATGTGGTGTAATTTTCAATTTAATTAGACCATTTTTAAATTTTGACCTCCGTGTAATTCCCCCTACCTCGCCGTAAATTGAAAATTGAAGTGGCTGGTCGTTTTTGTGGTTTTTTTTTATTTTTTTTTTTTTAAGTATAGTGTCTAAGCTATATTTTTTCTGAATTTGATGTTTGTACCACCAATTGAAAGAATGTTTCAGTTATCTGCTGCACTAATAAGCCAACAGAGCATGAACCAGCTGCTGTCTATTAGCTTAAACGACGTGTATATAAGACAAACTGAATTATAGGAGAAATGCTGCTTTTAACAACCTGCACCTCATTTCTGGCATAAAATATGGTCGTTTACTCACCAACAAGGTTGGGTAGGATTACTTTGAAATGTAATCAGATTACAAGTACCGTATTTTCCGGACTATAAGTCGCACCGGAGTATAAGTCGCACCAGCCACTTTATCCATTATAAAGAAAAATAAACCATAGATAAGTCGCACTGGAGTATAAGTCGCATGGACATACAAGTATGTTAACTTAACATGAAAGTTCAGATGATAATATTATGATATTATGATGATAATATCTGCACGTTGTTCGAGCACCCATGTGCGGACTCGTTCCTCTAGCTGTGGCCATCTAGCTTTTAACCCGTGATTAGTTTTTTGTTTTTTTCATGGTGGTTAGAGTAACCTCCGCTTTCCTCCAGTCCCTCACAAGTTTCTCACTCACTCCAAACTCTCTCTCTGCTGCTCGATTACCATTTTCGGATGCATATTTCACCTGTCGCAACTTGTAATCTGCAGAGTATGCTTTTCTTTTTGGTGGCATTTTTTTCTGGCCTTCTCCGTTGTCTTGTTAAGTTATCAGTAATGTTGAAATTTTAATTTTTCTATGGTAGTCAGAAGTCGCAGGAAGTCACACAAGCCTTGAGTGCCCTCTCGTGAGCTACATTTTACCTACGGATATGTTTGTATTTTGCGGACCACATTGCGAGCCGAACCATGCAGCACCTACCTGCACAGCTCATGACCGACCTGTGGTGTCGAAGCCAGCTCCTTCCAAGTGCAGATGCTAATCCTCCGTCGTCGCTCATCCATTGCTCCCACGCAGCTCTCAGCATCAACTCTGCTCACACTGATATCCAAGGGTTGAAGCTGTTTTGTTAGCCCTCCCAGAATAAGCACCGTGTTCGTCTGCTTCACACACTGTTTCACAATCATTGTCTGGATGAAGTGAGGAATACGCATCCATTGTTCTGTTCTCTGATTGGTTATCGTGACCAGCGTAACCTATAGGACGGCTGCCATACTACAGTGCCCATGATGCATTGCATTTCCATTTCCGGTGGCCATTTTAAAACATAGAGCAACTCTGTCACGTAAAATTGTTTTATTACGGTAAATTAATTGAGAATCTACCGGTATATTTTTCATTTATAAGTCGCACTGGAGTATAGGTTGCACCCCCTGCCAAAACATGTAAAAAAGTGCCACTTATAGTCCGGAAAATACGGTAATACAAATGTAGGTATGTACATACATGTAATCCACATGTATTCTTTCAATAACAGTAAAATCAGTAAAATAATCAAAACATAATTGGGGTATTCAATGTCATACAACTGCTGTGATTTTTTTAAAATGAAATGTAGTTGTCCCACACTATTGCCGTAATTTCCACCATAACAATAATGTCCCTTTAAAACCTTTGTATGAAAGATTGTGTGGGTAGTTTCTATGGAGATAAACAGTGACATCAGAGCACATGTATATAGCGCCAAATCACAACAAACAGTTGCCCCAAGGTGCTTTATATTGTAAGGCAATGGTGTGGTGGAAATTACATTTACAAGGCCAATAGTGCCCGTAGTTAAAGAATCACCCTTTAGTGAGTGTTGTTCTAACATTTAGACAAAGACATCCAAAGAATGGCAAAAAATATTCCACCACCACTGCCCAAGTAAGAAAGACATCACTTGTAAGAATCTCACAACCCAAAAATCAAATTTTATCAAACAAAAACATTTCTCAGATAATGAAATAAAAACGATGCAACAGGAGGTTGAGAAAATAAGAGAAGGCATCTGCCCTCTGACGCAACCCATTACCCCACCAAAAAATGATTGCCCTCAAAAAAAGTACATCCCCGAAAAAACAAACCATCCACTGCCCCCCGAAAAACCGAACCATTCACTGCCTCCCGAAAAACCGAACCATTCATTGCCCCCCGAAAAAATGAGCAACTCACTGCCCCTCGAAAAAATGAGCAACTCACTGCCCCTCGAAAAAATGAGCAACTCACTACCCCCCCCAAAAAAAACGTTTTTTTACTATTCATTTTTATCATTGAAGATCATAAGTCTGGGTGTGGGACAAGCACATAACAGCAATATGATCTTCAATGATAAAAAAAAGAATAGTAAAAAAAAAACAACATTTTTTCTAATGTTCTAAAATATCTCTGAATAAAATATCAGTAAAATAATCAAAACATAATTGGGGTATTCAGTGTCATACAACTGTTGTAATGTAGTTGTCCCACACTATTGCCGTAATTTCCACCACAACAATAATGTCCCTTTAAAAAGTTTGTATGAAAAGATTGTGTGGGTAGTTTCTATGGAGATAAACAGTGACATCAGAGCACATGTATATAGCACCAAATCACAACAAACAGTTGCCCCAAGGCGCTTTATATTGTAAGGCAATGGTGTGGTGGAAATTACATTTATAAGGCCAATAGTGCCCGTAGTTTAAGAATCACCCCTGTATGACTTTACAGTTTTTCTTTCATTCTGTCAGACTGCATTAAAACAGTAAACCCGATTTCACACAAAGAACTAAAATCCCAATAGGAAAAGTTTTTTTTTTTTTTTTTTTTACTGTTCAAATCACATGTGTAACAAATCGTTTTTATAACTTGGAATGCAAATATAAATTGTAAATTTCAAAAATGTATGTAGAAAATTGTATATAAACAGTTAAATGGAACTATTTACATTAAATGGAGGAAATTCAAGTGTTTGTTTTTTTTTTTTGTTTTTTTTGCAAAACCATCAGATGCCACACAATTTATATTTGTACCACTCATAAAAACAATTCCAGTCCAACAAAAGGCCCTGGCTTGAACTTAACAGACCTGACACTTCCTGTTTTCTCTTCTCTGATTGACATCTGCACCCACGTGTTTTTTTTTCATGCGTTTCCACCAATGAAAATGGGCAAGACTTTTTTTTTTTTTTTTTTTGCACCAGCCAGAGGTGTCAAAAGAGGCAGACAGACGTTCACACGTGCATGAAGGCAGTGCACATCTTCCTCTTAATATGTGTATTTGTGACGATTGTATTTATCATTTGGTGAAAAAACAGTCAGTTGTTGGGAAAGTCGTGGTTTTGTTTCAGGTTGTATTTGCTTCAAGCAGAGAGGAGTGAGAAAACCTCACGTTCGCGTGCTGGCGGAAGCGATCACACAGAACAGCTGCCGTGTTACACACAGCCACAAAATGTCTGTGAGTTTTCCACCAAATGGCTGCAGTTTTCTTTTCCACCAAAGCCAAAGGGGAAATCATGGTTTGGTTTTAGACTGTAATTGTTTTGAGCAGAAAGAGTTCGAAAACCTCTCATTCGCGTGCACATGCGTGCTGGCCGAAGCGATCGCATGGAGCAGCGCTGCACACATGAACATAAAAATTCATGAAAAAGCTTGCTGAAAGTTTATCATAATTATTCGGGTTTTACTGGGTGCAGCAACAAAATTTAAAAACTGGTACAGAGTTGAAGTCTGCACTTTCAACAAACATTCAAACTGAATATTTGATGGGAGAACTGCTTGATTCAGTTGTGACTTTTGACCCGTATCCACGTCAAACGACTTCAGAGGGTTAAATATTGCAAATTGTAAGCCAGTGATAAGAATGTATTATTTTTAAATATTTTATTTTTCATCGTACTAGAATCTTATTTTTTTTTATGTACAAAAATTGTATATAAAATTGCTGAAAAAGTGGGCCTTTAAGTGGTTTGGGGGGCCCTTCCCCACCCCTCGCTCCTGTGGCTCCGCCCCTGCACCAGAGGCCTGCAGAGTTTGTCTGCCTCTGCAAAGAGTTCGCTGTCTGTTCTTATGGGCTCTGTGCTCTCAAACAGTGACACAGATGATCTTAAATAGACTTGTTTTGTATTTAAAGTGAAGCAGTGTGTGTGTTTTTGTTAAACACATGAAGCTGTGTGTCGACCCCTGAAGAGAAAGGACGCACATTTTTTTTATGTGAATCAACTGACTCATCAAAAAACACCTTTATTAGACAGATTCTGATTGGGTTTGATTAGAGCTTTCATCATCAATGGAAAGCTGGAACTCAGGATTTCTGACTTGCAGTTTGAAAATCTAAATATTTTAACAGGAGTTAGAATCAATGTAACAAGTTGGACATTAAACATCTGGTTCTGTTCTGGTCCAGTGTGTTGAATCAGGTGCATTTAGTTTCAGGTTTTGATGCTCAAACAGAATTTTATTAAGATTCATTAACTAATATTGCATTTGACAATTTTTCCATCATTTTCATGAGGGTGAGAAGTTTTGCATTTGTAACATTGATACTGAATAAAATTTTAAACAAATTTTTGATTTTGATGCCATCACCTTTTAAAAGGATTTTTTTATTACTTTTACTGAATTTAATCAATTATCAAGTTTTAGATTTTTAACATTGAAATTAATTTGGTGATTTTGAAATATTTTTTGTGTTTTGCTGTTTTGTAATTTCAACCATTTTCATAAATGGTTGAACATGGTTTTTGTTATAACAAATTTTTTGGTCAATTCATTAATGCTGTATTTAATTTTTTTTGCTTTGTGCTGATTTTTATTTTAATAAAAGGCAACACCATGTAATTAAAGAAAGCTTTCCTGAAATTTTATAAACCCATTTTAAAGGTGTTGTTTTCATGTGTTCACAGCCTCCCCTCGATTATGTCAAGTTAACAGATTTTGGCGTGAAAAGGCGGGTCAACGAATTTAAGTTTCTGATTGGTTAAACTCGACTTTGTTACATTACCTGAAGAAACAAACATGACAACTGAAATTATTTCAACTTAATAGCAACAACTGTTACTATTGAGAAGCTGTTTTGATTTTTGATATAAATGCAGTTATGTTCCAGTACATATATGGACCAAATGGTAAACAGGGACGTTTCAGAGATGGAAACAGAAAGTTTGCTGGACTGAATTCTTCCTCACACACACAACTTCATATTTATCACAATCTTCTATTAAAAGTACGTCAACTGTGGAATAAAAACCTGAGGGTTTTAAATCTATCATGGATCACGTGTCATTTGTCTCGGTTTCTTTTTGTGTATTTTACAACCAAGTCGTCACAATAAAAGGACTAACAGCTTCATTCTACTACATGACGCTCTGCTGCCACTGAAGTCTATTAACCAAGGCTACAGACAAGAGAAGGCCAGGCTCGTGCTAGAGATAAGAGACTCAACTGACCCGTTCGTAAGAAACACCAAGGCACAAGTGCGAACAGGACGCAAGTGGAAGGCAGAGGAGGCTGTTGACCAGGCCATCAGCAGGCTCGAGCACAAAGAAGTGGTGGGCAGGATACAGTCAGGGAGAGCAGGCTTGGGGTGGGGAACAGCCCCCAAGTTTTGGTCCAAGGTTACAAGAAAGGAAAGAGTTGGTGATTGAGGAGGTGGTCAGGCACGAGGAGGAGCAATACAAGATCAAGGCGCTCAGCCAGCCACAGCAAGGGTGATGGACAACTTGGGAAGGAGTCGTCAGCAGGACCATCAAGTGGTCCGACTTGTGGAAGATGCCTCAAGCAAGGCTTAGTTTCCTCATTCGGGCCACGTATGACACCCTCCCCAGCCCAAGCAATGTGAGCCAGTGGTATGGCTCAGAGGAAAGCTGCCAGCTCTGCAATGCCCCAAACCCAAGCCTACAACATATCCTGTCTAGTTGCAAGACAGCTCTGGTGCAGGGTAGGTATAGGTGGCGGCACGATCTGGTTCTGCGGAAGCTGGCAGAAGTCCTTGAAGCGCGGAGAATGGAAGCAGCCAAAGACCCTCCTTCTAAGACTCGGACGTTCATCAGCTTTGTTAGACAAGGGGCCGGAGCTCAGACCATCTTCCAGAGGGAAAGATCATTGTTAACACCTGGATGCAACTGGAATTTAAGGGTGGATCTTGATCGGCAGCTCAAGTTCCCCCCAGAGATTACCACCACCTCCCTGAGGCCAGACGTCATCCTGTGGTCCTATGATGTCAAGACAGCGATCCTGGCAGAGCTAACTGTCCCTTGGGAGGGAGGAACGGAGGCTGCGTGTGAAAGGAAGAGAGACAAATACACCGACCTGGTAGCCGAATGGCGGGAAGCCGGATGGTCCACAACTATCTACCCTGTGGAGGTTGGCTGCAGGGGGTTCATTGGAACATCCATCCAGCGCCGCCTCAGGAAGATTGGAGTGTCTGGAACAAGGCTGAAGAAGGCATCTAGGGACCTGGCAGAAGAGGCGGAAAGAGCCAGCTTCTGGTTGTGGTTGCGTAGGAAGGACAGGTCGTGGGGGAAAGAGGGGTCCTAGGGGTGGCTGCAGGGGGCGGCAGGGAGACGTCCCTGCCGTTGCTCCACCACCGTGAGATGTTCCGGGATTAATGGAGCGAAACATCATTGAAGGGTGGCTCCTGGCTGATGACCCTGCAGTTACCCCGGTGGCACCGGCGGAGGTGCATCAGGCGGAAACGCCATGCAGGTAGAGCTTACCTGTGCTTCCAACAACTACTACATGATGCTCTTCAATCAAAAAGTGTGTTTGTGGAGCTGTTAATCGGGACAGTTGTGCACAGAATGAAAACATGAAACTTTCAGGGTTTGTTCTTGATGACAGAAGCTTTAATTTAAGATGTGGAGATGTTCTTAGTTTGACCACTGGGGTCAGCTAGAGGTCATTAACCTGTGAGATGTGAAATTTCTGAACATGAAATTAGAAACGGGTGAATCTTATTTCATAGTTTTCATGACAAAAAGTTGGTATTTTGCCAGAATTTGAAATTGTGCAATTTTGAACAGAGCTTTAAAGAACCAAACAAAACCATCAACAATAAAATTGATCAAAAACTAGCAGGAAAGAAGCATTTAGGTTAAATTTTATTGTTTTCCAAACAAACAGCATTTAATAACAAAAATTCACTTTTGTGAGGAAGAATTATGAAGAGTATCAATGAATCAATCAATCTGAATCAAAATCAAAACAGAAATCAAATGAGCAAAGAAGCATGAATTATACAAGAACATTTTGCAAAAAATTATCCTCAAAGAAGTCCATATTTTCCTAAAATTTACAATTTCATATTTCCACAAGGAAGAATTGTGAACAGTGTTCAGATGAATCAAACAAAACCAACAGAATTAAAATCAGAAACTGAACATTAAAAAAAATCTACATTTTAAATAATGTTTTATATTTTGTGAGGACGAATTATGAACAGAGCTTCAATGAAGGAAACAAAAACATGACAATGTACTAAAGAAAGGGAAAATATTTTTACCAGAAAAAAAAAAAAATCTGTATTTTCCCCAAACTTTACAATGCCACAGATGCCATCTCACACCTCGACAACTGCAACACCTTGCTGACAGGTTAAATGCCATGAACATCTAAACACATCACACCACCTTTTAGTCCAAATGTTGTGACAGACACAGCTTTTGTTTTTTACTT
Source organism: Thalassophryne amazonica (assembly GCF_902500255.1). Classification (NCBI taxonomy): domain Eukaryota; kingdom Metazoa; phylum Chordata; class Actinopteri; order Batrachoidiformes; family Batrachoididae; genus Thalassophryne; species Thalassophryne amazonica. Next base: position 398,280 of record NW_022986241.1, on the reverse strand, counting down.
TTGTTGATTTAATTTTAATAGAACGCAACGGGCCCCTGAAGTTGCACCCTAAACATTGCTTGCACTGTATCCGAGGGCTCTCTTTAAGATGGTGATCGTTCCCTTGATTGCTGACAACTGCACCTCCTGCGCTTGGGTGACCGGGGATTGCCTCAAGGTGATTCTTCAGGTTCTTCTTCATCAGGCCTGTTGCCCCAACCACAACCGAGATGTTATCTAATTCTTTCAATGACCATGTTGTTCGTAGGTCATTTTTCAGGTCTTGGTATTTCGAGATCTTTCAACATTCCGCTCGATTCAGGCCGTAGTCATTGGGGACTGTTACATCAATGATTTTGGCTGTTTTCTCTTGCTTGTTCCAGATGACAATGTCAGGTTTGATTGCACCTCCTTCGATGTGTCTTCCTGCTGGGATCTCTTTGTTGTAGAAGACAGTTATTTTCCGTTGGATGAGACTGGTGCTGGCTCGTGCTCCCAGACATGTTCTTTGACTTCCATCTTCAGTTACTTGCATACCTTCCAGTGGAGATATTGACAGATCTTGTTGTATCTGGATGTATAATGCCCATCTGCCATGAGGATCTGGCATGCTGATGTTAGATGGTTTACACTCTCAACAGCTGTATGACAGAATCGGCATTTATCATTCTGTGAGATCCCTGCCATTTTTTTAAGCCATTTCTTAGACGTCCCTGATCTTGTGCTCCAATCAGAATTCTTTCTCCATCAAAACCGAGTTCTCCATTTTTTAGCCACTGCATTGATCCAACTTTGTCGATGTATTCCTTTTTGAGTTCTTCTTGGAATCGTCCGGCTCTTTTGTGCTGTTTCCATCTTTCCACACGATGTTTTCCTTTTCTTTTGCTGTATTGTTCTCTGGTCTGTCTTGCAAGTTTCATTGCAGGTATGAGACTGTTGCTTTCTCTCTCTTGTGGAAGTTCTCCGCCAAAGTTTTTTTGCCAGTTTAGTGATTGAGGTCCGTTCGCTTAAGGCCTCGTGGTGGTGTGTGACCGTTTTTACGATTTCTTCTTCAGAGCTCTTTAAGTACTGTCCAGTACTTATCGATGCTCTGTAGGCCTGGTTGATTTCAGTGAGACCCATACTGCCTTCTCTGCGAGGGAGATATATTCTGTCCATGTACTGATTTCTGTATGAGACTTTGTGGAGGTTGAGCATCTTCCTGGTTTTTGTGTCCAATTTATTAACCTCACATTGTGGCCAGTTCACTATGCCAAACCCATAGGTCACCACTGGTATTGCAAACTGGTCTATGGCTGTGATCTTGTTTTTTGGTGTCAACTGTGTTTTGCAGATCTTTTTTAAGCGGTTTAGGTATTCTTTTGTTGTTTTTGTTCTCATTTTCTTGTGCTCAATTGTATTACTTTGTTCGATTCCCAAGTATTTGTATGTGGAGTCTGCAGCCAGATCTTCAATGTAGCTCCCTTCATCTAATTGTATGTTTTCGGTTTTTGTCTTTTTTCCTTTTGTCATTGTGCATTTTGAGCATTTATCCAGTCCAAATTCCATGCCAATGTCTTTTGAGAACTTATGCACAGTTTTCACGAGCTGCCTGAGTCCGTGTTTTGTGTTGGCATAGATTTTCAAATCGTCCATGAACAACAGATGGTTCACAAGTTTTTGGTTTTCCTTTCCTTTGTCTTTACTTAAGTCATATCCGATGTCTTGCTCCTTCAGGATCTTGCTGAGCGGGTCTATGATTAAACAGAATAAAAGTGGTGAGAGTCTGTCTCCCTGAAGTATCCCTCTCTGAACTTGTATGTCTGGGATTGTTATTTGTCCCTCTGTGTGATTGAGGGTGATGGTGGTGTTCCACTTGTTCATTTGTGCTCTCAGGAAAGATCTTATTTCCTCATTGATGTTGTAGAGTTCTAAGCACCTCATGATCCAGGAGTGTGGTACGCTGTCAAATGTCTTTTTGCAATCAATCCAAGCCATGCTGAGGTTCCTTCTTTTTTTGCAGTCCTCCAGGATAACTTTGTCTGCCAGTAACTGGTCTTTAGCTCCTAATCTTCTTCTGGAACAGCCTTTCTGTTCATTTTCCAGGTAGCTACCAGTGTCCAGATGTTCATAAATGGCATCAGCTATGATTCCTGTCAGCCATTTGTATGTTGTTGTTAGGCAGCAGATGGGTCTGTACTTGTTGGGAAGCTGTGTTTCCTTGGTCTTTGGAATTAGGCTTGTGTTCCCTGTCGTTAGCCAGTCTGGTGTGTCCTCTTCTCCGTTCAGTATTTTTGTGAAAGCCACAGCATAATGTTGGTGTAATGCTGTCAGTCTTTTCAGCCAAAAATTTGGGATTTTGTCGATGCCAGGTGCCTTGAAGTTACTGTATTCACTCATTTTCTTTCTGATGTCCTCTTCAGTGATTACAATTGCAGGCATTTGTTGTTTGTCTGTTTTTCTGTTTTATTTATTCAATCCACTCAGCCTCTTGGTGTTGTTTTGGGTCTTCAAAGAGTGGTCTCCAGAATTTTTCAATTTCCTCTCTCTCAGATGGTTGTTGTACTTCTATTGTGTCGTTTGCCAGCTTTCTGTACACTAGTCTGGGATTTTTTTGCAAATAGTTTATCTGTTTTGCTTGTATTTTCTTGTCTTTGTTCCTAATTTGTGCTGCGAAAGCTTTTACTAAGGCTTGATGGTCAGCCTCCCACCTAGCTGTTTGTCTTCAACATTGTATTTTCTTTTAATGCGATTTACTTTTTTAAGAAGATTCTTTTTGTGGTTTTTGTTTCCCAAAAATGTGGCCATTTGGGAGATCTCTGCTCTTAGGCAGCTGATTTTTTGTTGTAATTTCTTTTTCCATCGTGGCATGGTATTCTTTTTCTTATTTGTGGTACTGTTTCTCTCCAAATCTTGTGGGGCTAATTTACTTTGTATGTACCATGCCGCTTCATAATTTACAAAGTTTAACTCCGTTAATGTGGCTCCTTTTCGGACCAGTTTGGTCAGTCCTATGTTAACTTTTTGCAGGATAGTTTTGAATTTTGTATTCTCCTTTAATTTAGTCAGTTTTGGATGCTCTTTCATGTCCATTTTTCTTGTTTCTTCAATCTTATTTGCCAATTCCTCTTCTAGTTCCTGCTGTTCTGGGTCTGTGTGCACCTGTATATTATTTTGTAGATGAGCTGGTGAGTGGCTCATTTTTTCAGAGAGCAGTGAGTTGCTCGTTTTTTCGGGGGGCAGTGAATGGTTCGTTTTTTATCATGTGTGTTTTCAGGGTGCACTTTCGTCCAAACCTTTGACTACACTCAGGACAGACAAATGCTTTTTGTCTTTTTTTTTTTTTTTTCATTTGCCTTGAATTTCCTTCTACTAGAGTGCAGTGGGCCCCAGACCCGGGGTCTAAAGCTGCACCCTTAACATTACTGGCTTTGTATCCAAGGGCTCTCTTCAAGATGGTGACCTTTCCTCTCCTCAAATACTGCCTTTGATCTCCTGCCCCATTTCTCATGTTTGAGTAAGCGAAGCAGTGAGAGATCTTTTTCTTCTCCCCAATGGACCAATTTACAATGATGCAGTTTCACTGGATTCTTTTAGCCCTTTGATGGTGTTATTGCTGGGGTCCAGGATCAGACCTATCTGGTGGATGACACCGCTGATCTGGTGGATGACCCAGCTGAGTGCTGCTACAGAAGAGATGTCTCCCCACAGCACTGGGAGAAGTTGCACCATTTTCTTCATAAGCCCTGGTGCCTATGCGCTTTGTGGAGGTTTTAGCTGGGGTTTGTTTCTTTTGAAACATCCTCATACCAAGATCTCTCCTGGCAAACCCCTTCACAGTGGGACCAAGGACACTCGAGGCTCATATCATGAATCATCATGTGTCTGTTCAAGTTGCTCTTTTCTCCAAATCTTCGACCACACTCAGAACAGATAAATGCTTTTTGTCCTGTATGAATTCTGTTTTTTGTTCAGAGTGCCCTTCTGTTTCTGTCTTTTACTCTGATCAGAACAGATAAATGGTTTTCTTCCTGCTTGCCTCTCCTTTTGTTGCGCTGAGTTGTTCATGTGACCAGATGCTTTTCCATATTTGGAGCCTTTAAATTGTATTTCATCAGTGTTGTCTGAATGAACAATATTGCTATTTTTTCGTCAGTTAAAACTTGACTGAAGTTCTCTGGTCTGTTTCCAGTCATCACTGTCATCAGTCTCAGTTCCAGAACTGTCTGAACTCCTGCCACTGGTATCTGGTTGTAAATGACTGTTTGGACCTGAGTTGCTGGCTGGTTGTGGTCCTCCATCGTCCTCTCCATCAGCTTCTGCTGTCAGTGTTCTGTGTACAGATGAGCTGCTGGCTACAGGCTCAGCCTCTGTGCTCTCATCACTTCGGCTTTGATGAAGCTGTGATGACTCTGGTTTTTCATCATCATTTTCACTCTTCACAGGGACGGCAGTGAAACCAAACTTGGTGAGATCTGCCTCCTCCAGCTGCTGAAGCTGCTCTCCCTGCTGACTTATCCACAACTTCTCTTCTTCTTTAATGTCCTCCTGGTCAACACTCAGATTCCATTCCTGGTGTTCAGGGAGAGTTTCTTGTTTAATCACCAACAACGGCTGCATGTCATCTTCACGAAGAAATTCTACTTTAAAAGCGACCGATTTTTGACTCTTTGACTCTTTTATTTCTCTTCAATTTCTTTTTTACAGAGTGCAATGGGACCCAAACCTGGGGTCTACAGTTGCATCCTAATCATTAATCATTACTGGCATAGTATCCGAGGGCTCTCTTCAAGATGGTAACTGTTCCTTTAACTGCGGATATCTGCACCTCATGGGCACTTGGGTGACCAGGGATTGCCTCAAGATATTTCTTCAGGTTATTCTTCATCAGGCATGTTGCCCCCGCCACAACTGGGATGATACTGATGTCTTTCAATGACCATGTTGTTCGTAGGTCATTTTTCAGGTCTTGGTATTTCGAGATCTTTCCCCTTTCTGCTCAATTCAGGCCATAGTCATTAGGGACTGTCACATCGATGATTTTGGCTGTTTTCTCTTGCTTGTTCCAGATGACAATATCAGGGTTGATTGCACCTCCTTCGATATGTCTTCCTGCTGGGATCTCTTTGTCATAAAAGACAGTCACTTTTCCATTGGATGAGACTGGTGCTGGCTCATACTCCCAAACGTGTCCCTCTACTTCCACCTCCAGTTCCTTGCATACTTTCCAATCTAGATATTTACAGATCTTGTTATGCCGGCTTGTGTAATGTCCGTCTGCCATGAGGATCTGACATGCTGATACTAAGTGGTTTACACTCTCAACAGCTGCATGACAGAATCGGCATTGATCATTCTGTGAAATTCCTGCCATTTGTTAGTAGTCCCTGATCTTGCACTCCAACTATAATTCTTTCTCTATCAAAACCAAGTTCTCCATTTGTAAGCCACCGCATAGATCCTTCTTTATCTATGTATTCCTTTTCGAGTTCTTCTTGGAATCGGCCAGCCCTTTTGTGCTGTTTCCATCTGTTCATTCGATGTTTTTGTTCTCTTTTGCTGTATTTTTCCCTGGCCTGTCTTGCTAGTGTTGTTGCAGGTGTCAGATCATTGCTTTCTCTCTCTTGCAAGAGATCTCCTCCAAAGTTTTCTGCCAATTTAATAATAGAGGTCTGTTGTGGCATAGTCTTAATATGATGTTGCATAACCTTTTTCATAACTTCTTCTTGAGAACTCTTTAAGTACTGCCCAATACTTATTATAGATGCTCTATAAGCCTGATTGATCTCCATAAGACCTAAGCCGCCTTCTCGACGGGGGAGATATATTCTATCCATGCATTGGTTTCTGTATGTAATTTTATGCAGGGTGAGCATCTTCCTAGTTTTAGTATCTAACTTGTTAAGCTCACCCTGTGGCCAGTCTACTATGCCAAAGCCATAGTTTACCACAGGCAAGTCAAACTGGTTTATGGCTGTGATCTTGTTCTTTGGTGTCAATTGTCATTTACAAATCTTCTTTAAGCGGTTTAAGTATTCTTGTGTTACTTTCTCTCTCAATTTTTATGCTCTATTGTAGTATTTTCTTCAATTCCCAAATATTTGTACGTGGAATCCTCAGCCAAATCTTCAATAGTGTTCCCCTCATCCAATTGTATATTTTCTGTGACCTGCTTCTTACCACCTCTGATTGTACATTTAGAGCATTTATCCAGCCCAAATTCCATACCGATTTCTTTAGAAAACGTATGGACTGCCTCCACTAATCTCCTGAGTCCCCTCTCTGAATCTGCAAATATCTTCAAGTCATCCAAAAACAGAAGGTGGCTCACCACCTGTTTATGTTTTCTTCCTCTACCTCCATCTAACTCATACCCGATGTCAAATTCCTTGAGGATCTTGCTTAATGGATCAATACTAAGACAAAAAAGGAGTGGAGAGAGACTATCTCCCTGGAATATCCCTCGCTTCACTTTTATGTCTGGGATTATTATCTGCCCCTCTGTATGGTTTAGAGTGATGGTGGTGTTCCACTTATTCGTGTTTTCAAGAGAGATCTTACTTCCTTATTGATGTTATAAAGTTCTAGGCATCTCATAATCCATGAATGTGGGACATTATCAAATGCCTTTTTGTAGTCAATCCAAGCCATGCTGAGGTTTCTCCTCCTCCTTTTGCAGTCCTCCAGGATAGCATTGTCTATCAATAACTTGTCTTTAGCTCCTAATCTTTTTCTGAAACAACCTTTCTGCTCCTTCTCCAGGTAGCCCCAGTGTCCAAATGTTCATAAACAGCATCGGCTATAATTCCTGTCAGCCATTTATAAGTTGTTGTTAAGCAACAGATGGGTCTATACTTGTTGGGAAGCTGCGTTTCCTTGGTCTTTGGGAGTAGGCTTGTGTTCCCAGTCGATAGCCAGTCTGGTGTGTCCTCTTTTCCGTTCAATATTTTTGTGAAAGCCACGGCATAATGGTGATGCAATGCTGTCAGTCTTTTTAACCAAAAATTTGGAACTTTATCAATGCCAGGTGCCTTAAAGTTACTTTATTCATGAATTTTATTTCTTATCAATTCTTCAGTTATGATCATTGCTGGCATTTGCTGTTTCTTTGTTTTTCCGTTTTATTATTTCAATCCACTCAGCCTCTTGGTGCTGTTTAGGGTCTTCAAACAGTGGTCTCCAGAACCTCTCAACTTCTCTCTCAGGTGGCTGTTGTACTTCTACTGTATCATTTGCCATATTTCTATAGACTAGTCTAGGGTTGTTTGCAAACTTATTTTCTTATTTTCTTATATTTCTAATTTGAGTGGCTAATGCTTTCACTATGGCTTGGTGCTCAGCCAGCCTCACAGCCAGTTGTTTATCTTCAATATTGTATTTTCTTTTAATGCGATAGACTTTTCGAAGAAGGTTCCTTTTATGACTTTGGCCTCCCAGAAATATCGACATCTGGGAGATCTCTGCTCTGAGGCTAGTAATTTTCTGTTGTAATGTCTTTTTCCACCACGGCACGCTATTCCTTTTCCTGATTTTGATTGTTCTGTCCGAATAATGGGGGACTAATTTACTTTGTATGTACCATGCCGCTCCATAATTTACACAATTTATTTCTGATAATGTGGTTCCCTGTGGAACCAGTTTAGTCAATCCCAGGTTGACTTTCTGCAGCATACTTTTGAACTTTTTATTCTCCTTGAATTTTATCAATTTAGGGTGCTCATCCATTTCAATTCTCCTCGTTTCCTCAATTTTATTTGCCAATTCTTCTTTTGCCCTGTATGAATTCTCGTGTGTTCATTCAGGGTGCTCTTTTGTCCAAATCTTTTATGACACTCAGAACAGACAAATGGTTTTTGCCTTTTATTTCTCTTCAATTTCTTTTTTACAGAGTGCAATGGGCCCCAAACCTGGGGTCTACAGTTGCATCCTAATCATTAATCATTACTGGCATTGTATCAGAGGGCTCTCTTCAAGATGGTAACTGTTCCTTTAACTGTGGATATCTGCACCTCATGGGCACTTGGGTGACCAGGGATTGCCTCAAGATATTTCTTCAGGTTCTTCTTCATAAGCCCTGTTGCTCCCACCACAACTGGTATGATATCAATTTCTTTCAATGACCACGTTATTCATAGATCATTTTTAAGGTCTTGGTATTTCGTGATTTTCTCCCTTTCAGCTCTATTCAGGCCATAGTCATTGGGGACTGTCACATCAATAATTTAGACAGAACAGACAAATGCCTTTTGCCCTGTATGAATTATGTGTCTGTTCAGGATGGTCATTTGCCCAAATCTTCGACCACATTCAGAACAGCTAAATGGTATCTGCATGTCTGTGAAGAAACAAATTAACAATAAATGTTAGAACGACACACATTTAAATAAAGTATCAGTGGTGAGTTTGACCTGATGACAGTAAGTTTTTGCACTGATGGAACAGATAAAGTGAAAATGTACATCAGGGTTTGCTTTACATTTCCCACATACTTTAACTGGACTCCAACATAATGACAAAACTCATGAAATATGACATGAACACATCTACAGCGACATTACAACTCAAAAATATATAAGGCAAATACTTTGTTTCGTATTTATAATGTTGCTGATGTCAGACCCAATGTTAATGGCCATAATTTCTGCTAGTCCAGCAGTTAAGGTGATAAAATCGTGCACTTTTTTTACAAAAGCGCCAAACTTTGTCCAGGGACTCTTTAGGTTATATTAAGTCATGTCAAAGTGGGAGACATTTGATTTTAGCTTTTTTTTTAAAGGGTGTTTGCATGGTTATAATACAGTATATATTTTGCTATTCATATGACAATACGATCATATGGTTATTATGTAGGGGGCCAGTGATCAAGACTGGACATTAAGCTGTAGAGAATGGCTACTGCAAGTAGTGCAAAGCTATACTGAGCTTATGTGATCATGTATCGTCCATCGTGCGGCGTCATACGTCGTCGTACATCCTTATACATTAGCAGGGTGGTATGTTTCAAAATGGAAAGAGGTAGAGGACTCATTTCAGGCCTGTAGGGATCTTTAACAGGCCTCTACCTCTGAGACATAAAATTAGGTCACTGTGATCTTCCTAGCATGAAATCTGTAGAGAGTAGTTCATTAAAAATATTCATGACACATTTGTGCATATCTAGGAAGTTTGCCAACCAGGTATTTACAATGTTTTCAGTTAGAAAATATGGTGATAATCGTCTTAATACCAATAACATAAAATAATAATGATAACAACAACAACAATAATAATAACAACATCTATAAAAACTGCAACAAAACCACATAATGATGGTGGTGAAGATGTTTAAATGTTTACTCTTTCTAGTAGTGTGCTACAGTTTTTGTGTTACTGGATTTGAACATAAATAGTCATGCAGAATCTAAGTTATGGAAGTAACTGTTATAGAACTACAGTGTTCTTAAATTGTAACATTAATTTACCATTATTTTTTCAGAGTGTAAACTATGTTTAAGTGCATTTGTAGCATACTTTCTTTTTCTATGCATGTAAACAGCTTTCAGTCACTTTAAGTAAATTAAATATAGAGTCATGATTTTATGTTATGGAAGATATAGCTTAAAGTAAACTGAGTGTTTTAAATTGTAAACTAAATGGTTATGGCCATAAAAACAAAATTGATTTCTTGTAATTAATAAAAAAGCATTTCTTTCGGTTCAAACACTGTTGTTATTTTAAAGTGTAAATATGTTAGAGTGCATGAGTAGCATCTTTCCTTTGCCCTATGCTCGCAAACAGCTATACTGCATAGGTATATTGATATTCACAATGAGTTATACAATATTTAGTCACTTTCCCTAGATAATGCTTTTTCTAAGAGTGTAAGCACACTGAAGTACATTCTAAGCATCCCTACTTAGCCTTAATACATTTTTCATAACCTTCAAGTTTATATTCTAAACTTAAATAGACATTTGGATAAGAGTTTGTCATGAATTATATGAATGTAGAAGGCTGAAAATGGTTATTCTCTTAAACCCAAGTTTTTGGAGTGTAGACGTTTATGGATTCAATGTCTCCCGATCTTATATACTTCAGGACACTATAACGTACCTCTGATAAAGTTTGGGCGCTTTTGTAAAAAAGTGCATGATTCCCCTAAAATTTGTACCTTAGCCGCCGGACTAGCAGCACTTTTTACCATCTGATAAACATGTTCAAAGAGCTTTACAGTGATGTCTCACATGCACCTTTTCATACTCGAAGTGAGAGGAATTTGGCATTTTTTAATCTGACAGGAAACAAGGATCCTCTGCTGTCAAGCCCTCTGAACCCTGGTTTCCAAAATTGTGGGGACTGCTGTGAGGGGGTGTGCCACAGAAAATTTATGATTGTGTTCATAAAAAAATCAGGGCTGTGAAATGAAAAGTGTCAAATACAAGGAAAATTTGGATGGAGTCTGGGGTGCACAGCTGGGATATAGGGCCCAAATTAATTTTGTATCTAATAATACATTTTCAGCATCTCCTGGAAGGAAAAAAAGTGCACATTTAAATTATCCTCAATTCAACCTTTCATTTCAACTGTCAATGATCATGTTGAAATAACAGAATATGGCAAGATGTAGGACCTGGAATGATTTTCCTTTTAACTGTAAACCAAATAATGCATTAACCCAGAACAATTAAACTACATGAAATTTTAAGGATGAAATTTGCAAAATTAACAGGAAATAAAAGGGTTGAGTTCTTCCTCTAAAAATTGTTGAGGTCTAAGGTTCTAAAAACATTCTGGACTCACAACATTCCAACTCATTGTAGAAACTTTGCATAATTTATTACCACCTTTGAAAAATGTCAGCTATATATTTTATAAACTTGTCACAGATGGAGTCCAGCACCACACGTTTACCATCTTTGCATGAGGTCATGGACAGTTTTCCACAGACAGATTCGGAACACAAACCAAGAGGTTTTAACCAACATTTTCAGAATGTTGCAGCTGCAGAAAAAAAAAAAACATATTTCTGCATATCTCTTCTCTTTTCTCTTAACTCTGATGTTGCTTCACTTCAGCTGCAGTGAAACAACGAGTGGAACAGCCGAATTCTCTTCAGAATGTGGGAAATTTTGACTCACTGGATGCAGCGTTTGCAGACACAATATTTCAGTGAAGTGGGTAGGAGTGTGTCAGAAAATGGACAAAGCTGGTGAATGTGCTGTGATTCAGTATCTCAAGAAAAAGAGAATGTCTCAGAAGAAGATCCATGAGGACATGGGCATAATATTAGGGGAGGACGTCCTGTCTTATGCTACAGTTAAACGATGGTCAGCTGAATTCAAGAGGAGCAGAACAAGCATCGAAGATGGAGCAGGAAAACGAAAACCCAGAACTGCCACCTTGACCAAGACGAACCAGAGGATCCATTATATGGTCCTCACTGACAGAAGAGAGAGTGAGTGTCACATAGTCAGTTGCCATTGCCTCCTGGCTGCAGCGTCACATATTCAGCACTGTAGACATTCCCCATGAGAGAGTTCATTCACTTCTGACAGAAGAACTGGGAACGATGAAACTTTTCAGCATGATAGGTCCCAAGTCTTCTCACAAATGATCAGAAACCCACAAGGTTTCAGAAGTCCAGGGAGAATCTTCAGCTTTTTGAGGCAGATCCAGGTAACTTCTTGTGATGATTTGTGACCACAGATGAGACCTGAGTCCATCACTTCAAACCGGAGTCCAAACAACAGTTGAAGCAATGGAAACATTTGGGTTCTCCCCTGCCGAAGAAAGCCAAAGCTGTCTTATGTGGTGGAAAGGTCATGGCCTCAGTCTTCTGGGATGCTGAGGACATCATAATGGTGGATGATCTCCAGAAGGGACAGACCATCAATGGGTTCTATTATGTTTCTATGTTGTGACAACTGCAGGAGAAAATAAATCAGAAGTGGTGTGGAATGCTCTGGTGAAGTGTTCTGTTTTACTAGGACAATGCTCTGATCCACACGTTGGTCATCACAATGGCTGCCATTCAGGAATGTGGCTTCAAACTTCTTCAGCAACCACATTATTTCCCTGATTTGGCTCCTTCAGTTTTCCATCCGTTTCCAAACATGAAAAGGCATCTTGCTAGAACTCATTATAATCCTGATAATGATGTCATGTCTGCAGTGGATGACTTCCTGGAGCTCCAGGATAAGACCTTGTATGAGAACAATATTAAGCCACTGCAGCCAAACGGGAAAAAGTCTGTGGACTTACATGAGGATTATATTGAAAAAAATCAAACATTACATTAATTCAGTTGTGGTTTCTTCATGGTCGGGCTCAAAACTTTTCATTCACCCCTTGTATTTGTGTGAGCGGTTATGAACTTTAACAAGAACCATCTGAGGTCAAGACTCAGTGACTCCCACGTGTGTGATATTTTACACGTCTCAAACCAGATCTGGACACTGAAATCCGGATCTCAGGATCACTCATCTCATTTATTTACGTCTTATTTATTTATTTATTTGATTTTGATAATTATGGCCTTCAGTTCCATAAAACAGAAAATGTAAACCTTGTAAAACCTTAACAGAAGAGTAAAAACCCTGGAAAAAACACTGATGGCAGTGACAACCAAAGTGTGGGCCACGAAGGTACTGCAGATAGTCCATGAGAAATCACAAAATAAAGTAAAAATGTCTCATTTTCAATCTTGTAAACTTTAAAAATTACCCAAAATATTTGATTTTTTTGAAAAATGTATCCAGAAATAATAAAACAAAGCCATAAGCTTTAAATTATCCATTATTCTTCATTTATATCTCACATTTTAAGAAAAAAAAATGTGTAAATACTTCATCTTAGTCTCACGTGTTGTTCAAAATAGAGAAGGTTTGGGTGGACTCCAGGTTTTCAGATCCACAGTCTCAGCTCTTTGCTGCCCCCTTATGTCCTGCTTTAATTTGTGAGAATGCAACATATTTCTGTGGACACTGAGCTCTGGGTCTCTGGAACTCTGTCCTTCTGTGAGACACTGTTACTGTGCTCGTCATGTGCTTGATCCTCACGTGTTCTAGTCTTCGTCTCACTCCCTCGAGCTGTTCACAGATACTGTTCCAGGTTCTGAAGGTTCCTTCCAGGACCTGTAGGTCGTGAGCTTATGATGCTGCTTCCTCAGACCTTTAACCTTTATTAACCTTTTGTCATTCAGATTATGAGCTAATGTGCTGGATTGGACCTCACAACTGTGCAGCTCAACAAGAGGCTGAAAATTAGTGCATCAGGAAAAATTAAGTTTTAAATATGTTCACATTTCAGAGAATAGAGTTAATATTTTACCGTTTAATGATTTATTTATGTGCAAAAATTAATCAGAACGTCTTTTTAAAAAAAATCACTGTCTGCACGACCGGTGGATTTTCCGTAGTGACCGTGGATGTCGGTGCATCGTAGGTTTGTCAGTTATATGCACCAAATATTAAGGTACTTTGACACTTGCACAAATTTGACTGCCACCACAAAACTAAAGATAATTCTGTTAACAAAGACTGTTTCTGGGACCAGACTTCCATCAAAATCTCTCTATCTCTCTCTCTCCCTCTCTCTCAAACCCACATTTCTGCACACTTCCACCTTTACACAACTCGGGTCGACATGTCACGCCTGGTAGCAAAGCTGGCTATTAATGCTACAAGTTACCAAGGAAATGGAGGAATACCTGATGAGGAAAATATTTGATCGTTACAACAACATGTTATAAAGTATCAGTAACACAAACAAAACTGAGTGAACAAACATGTAGGAGAGATTTGGAGAATTAAAAACAGCATCCAGCCCTTTACCTCTTTTGTTCTCTTCTTTTAAATGACACATTTCTTCTTTCTGGTCTGTGATCATTCCTTCATCAGCAGGTGTTAGCTGTAGTTTCAACATGTCCCTCAGCTGCTGGACTTCAGACATGTTTGTAGAAAGACTTTAAAACACACAAAAGAAAGAGAGAGTCAATAACCAAGTGGAGGAAAGGCTTAAAACAGGCCGATTTAATCATCTGCTGCTGGGACCGATGCTAACATGTTAGCATGTCTATGGCATTTTCAATGTTAAAGTTAGCATTAAGCAGATCACATCTCAGCATGTTTGTGTGCATGTTTTCTGTATAATAATTAATGGCTCAGTGTTTGTTGTCAAATTGTATTTTATAGTCATATATTAATAATAATTGCAACAACAATAATAGTAACATAATAATAGTATCATAACTAATACAATAACTAATACAATCTAAAATACAATTTTAGAGAAAGAAACAAAAATAACCTGATGAATCAAAACACAAAAAAACTAAAACCAACTAACAATGAAAATAAATAAATACATATAGAAATAAATGTTTCCTTTGAACACTTAGTGACTTACACCTCCACTTCATCCCTGTTTTATTTAAGTTTAATGACAATTTGTTTCGGTCAAACCATATTTTCAATTTGTTAATTTCTTCAGTGATTTCCTCCAGAGCTATCTGCCAAACTAGAAAACTGCTGCATCCTAGTAAGAGCAGAATACTACTGGAATGATTTTGAATAAGGAAAGTTGGGTTTTTTTTCTCACCAAATGGATGCTGCACTCACTGCAGTTTATTGTCTGGAATAGTCCCAGATTGCATTTCAGAGCTTCTAGAATTCAAGGGTGATTCTTTAACTACGGGCACTATTGGCCTTGTAAATGTAATTTCCACCACACCATTGCCTTACAATATAAAGCGCCTTGGGGCAACTGTTTGTTGTGATTTGGTGCTATATACATGTGCTCTGATGTTACTGTTTATCTCCATAGAAACTACCCACACAATCTTTCATACAAACTTTTTAAAGGGACATTATTGTTGTGGTGGAAATTACGGCAATAGTGTGGGACAACTACATTTCGTTTAAAAAAAATCACAACAGTTGTATGACATTGAATACCCCAATTATGTTTTGATTATTTTACTGATATTTTATTCAGAGATATTTTAAAACATTAGAAAAAACGTTTGTTTACTATTCATTTTTATCACTGAAGATCATAAGTCTGGGTGTGGGACAAGCACAAAACGGCAATATTTGCATATAATGATGCTGAAAAAAGGTGACAGTCATCATAGACTACTAGGACAAATTTCTTAAAACACTTTCATTGTAAAGATAACTATAAAAGTGTGAAATGTCCCCTTTTTTCTTTTTTTCATAAAATATGATCAAGGGACATAAAAGTGCCCGTAGTCTAAGAATCACCCTCAAACATTTTCGTGCAGGTGGTGTTGGGGGGTAATTATGGATTACAGCTTTTTTGTTTTTCACCACTTTTATCCATAAATATGTGAATCGTGAGTCACTCTTGTGCGAATTAAAGTCACCAACTGGGACTCCTGTCTTATTGGTGCGCCGACGTGCAGCAGCTAACTGAGCTCAACTCAGAGGTACGGAGAGACATTCATGCCAGAATGTCTGAAAGGAAATGCTTTTGACAAATCTACAGATTTTTATTTATTTTTATTTATGTCCACAGATCAAGGATCCAGCGACCAATTTAAAATGTTGTTGAAACAGAAAACCTGTAAAGCCTACTTTTAGTACACAGAAAATTCACAAGAGGTATCGATAAGGGAATCGATATGGAACCGGATCGATAAGCAGAATTGATAATGGCATCGATATCAATAAAATCTTATCAATACCCATCCCTAATCACAAGTGTGAGACAACACCGAAATGTCCCTGTGCTGGCACAGATGTCCTAAAACAGAAGACACCAACCCTCATCCCAGAGATCACCTGATGTGCATGTTTTCCTTACATATGTGCTGCAACCAGCTGGTTAGAGAGAGAGAGATATTAATGTTCATAAGATGAGTATGTGAATAAAACCAAGTGTTAAGATAAAATGAAGTGTTCTGAACTAACACGGTCAGTGATCAGGGAGAGAAAAGCAGACAATGAGACAATAAACCCATTTTGTGACAGAGTAATGGGACAATTGCTAAATTTTGCGACAACAAATTTCCAGCATTAATTTTTACTGAAAACTTTGTAATTAGTTTGTAATTTTGTAATTAGTTAGTAATTTGGACATATTTTTATATGTTCTAGGTTTGTTGAAAATAACTGAAAAACTTGGTTTGGACTGGGCCATATGGCAAAAAATGTATCACTTTTTGTTTTTACCCCATATTGATGAATTTTGATCATTACAATGATACATATTTGGACTAAAGTCTGAAGAAACCTTGTCAGATTGAAAAAAAAAAATCAATGTTAGATTAAAATAATTTGTCATGTTGTAGTAAATACACTCTCACAACATTTCGTAATTTAACAATGATTTTGGTCCCAGTGTCAGAGACGAGGAAAAACACAGGAAAGACAGGAAAAAGCTCTGATCTTGTGCCAAACATCAGGGACACTCCCGCTGATATAGATCTGACAGAGATAGATGTTCATACAGTACAGTAACATTCAGGAGCAGAGAAACAGCCGAATCGCACAAAAATCCAACAACAATAAAATGCAGCAGCCAATCACATCTACTGCTCACACTGAGCAACGACAAAGACAACTGATGATGTCATGTAGCCTAGCAGTGGGTGATGTAGCCTCAAAATTATCCATTAGACTCTATAACTCCTCCCTCTGACACTCATTAACATAACAGCTGTCCCCTCCCTGTCTCACTGTGTCTCATCAGTCCTCCTTTTTATGCTCCTCAAATGTCCAATAATATGTCTCCAGCTGCTCACATGTCCAAGAACTCATCCACACTCAGAATGTGCAATAAATCATTTGTATGTGTGATTTTATCAACACTATCAGGAGCCATAATTCACCCTCAATGTTAAAGAGGTTTTTAAAGTCGTCTTATCCGGATAGATATTCAATTTTACTTTCTTCTAATATGGTTATTGTTGGTAGCGTGGGGGTCAGTGTGCTCAAATTTCAGCAGTTTGGAGTCATGATGTTGATTTATGACCTTCAGATTTTATGAATTGTGTGCATAGTTCCACTTTTGTGTATATAAAATGAGGAAAAACTAATAAATAGTATCGATTGATTGCCATCATCAGTCCACCACCAAGCTGAACTGTCCTTCATTTATCATCAGTTTGTCTTTATTTTTGCTGATATTTGGTGTTCAGTCTATAATAAGAACTCCAACACAAACTAACAGTTGTCATTTGGATGTGGTGGAGTTGGTCTGAAATAAGTTTAGTGGACAAACCTGCTCTGGATCAGAGAACTTCAGGCTTGAAAACAGCATCCAGCATGTTGACTAGTTTCTTCTCTTCTTTAAATCCACTCGTTTCTTTTTGCTGCTCTTCGATCTGTTTGTTTCTACCAACTCAAATATCTCAGCATTAGCAGCAGTTAGCCGCTGTTTAAACAACCTTCTCAGCTCTTCCACCTTTTCGCGCTAACTTCACCTTTTCTTCTTCTTCCGGTTTAATGTCGACCTTTGTGCTTCTGGAGCTCTTCAAAAAACATATTTGAGGATCACAGAGTGAAGTTTGATCTGTGCTTCCAGCGTCTCCAGCTAACTAGCTTTAGTCTCGGCCGACAACAGGAAACAGTTCTTCTTCGTTGGATCTTTGTGACTTCTTCTTCTTTTTATTTCCGGCAGACTAGGCACAGCTAGTGCATTGCTGCTCCCGACTTGTCAGAATGTACACCCAGAAAACACAATGAATACACTTTATTGTAACACCCTGTGCTCCTCAGAAAGTTTATGACTGCCATTGCGCTCTCTTTAGGGGAAGCTCCTTGACCTAGAATGGTCCTTAGGGAAAAGGTGTTAATTCCCAATGATGTAAGCACACAGAACATATCTTTTCTTTGCTCTGCATAAGCAGAACAATGCAAAATAAAATGAGTCATGGTTTCAGGGACATCACAAAATTCACAAAGGCCATCTTTGTGTTTTCCACTAGCCAACCCACAATGGCCCATCCGGAGACGTGTCAGCTCGACATCATCCTGCCGAGAGAGGCCAGATCTTATAATGGTGCCATTAACTAAAGGAACAATACCATATGACTTTCTTCCCCCAATTTCAGCATCTCACATTTGCTGGGATCGTTGTGACGTTTGGCAAACCAGCTTTTAGGTGCATTACCGCCACCTACTGGACTAGATTATGGACATGTTGTCGACGTCCACATGGTAAAAGTGGCCTCTGTGTGTTTGTGTATCCGGAGCATCAGCTGAAATCCACAAAGAGCAGACTTTCGTCCTTTGGCAGATTTATGCTTTTTTTTTTCCACGAGGATTCAAGTCATAAAAACAGCAAGGTGATTGGAACAATATTTTTGAGAAATCAGTAAAGTAAGTCCCTTCGGCTGCTCCCTTGTTTGCACTTGGGGTCGCCACAGCAAATCCAAGGTGGATCTGCATGTTGAATTGGCACAGGTAATCAGTAATTTTTGAAAACAACTCTGTTTATTTTGCACGTTCACAATAAGAGCATGTATTTCAAAATAAAAACCATCTAGGTGCTGCAGACCTGACAGAGTTCATCAGTCTGTCTGTCCTTGAACATCCCAGACAGCAGATTCAAATCTGGACATTTTCATTCTGAATGTGACCCCAAACCCAGAATTAACATCTTCACACTCCGGACAAAACAGCAGGATTGTGTCTCAACAGTGTGGGGGAAAAAAAAAAAAAAGAAATTTGATTTAATGTGAACATGGTGACAGTGCAAATATACAACTTCCATTATTTGTAATTTCTTTGCATGGAACATTTTCCTGGTTAAGCAGCTTCAGAAAAACTTACTGACAAAAACATTTAAAAAATAATTTTAGAAAACTGAACACAACTGAAAACAGATTAAACCTTCAATAAATACTTTTTTTGATGGCAATAAAATGTAGTATAACTGTAAACTGATTTTCCCCAAAAGTCAGCTGTCCTCCGTACATAGTACAAATGACCACATGTCGAACCCGTGATTCCCCACAGGTCAACATCCTCGTATTTGTCATAACTGGGAGACTTTGTTGTTTGGAGACGACAGCAGACAAAATCATCACCATTAATTTCATTTCTGGCCGACGTGACATTTTGCCTTGTGGTTCAGTAACACAGCTGGAGCCAGGTAGAGGTCAACCAAGGGTTACACGGGTCAACATTTAAAAATACTCCAATCACACTGAAGCATATACCACATTATTTGACTGATCATAATAATTTGCATCATTTTTAAACAAATTTGGAGGAACTTTAACTTTTGACCCCTTTGTGTACTGAAGTTGACTTTGTCAACTTTGCTGATGTTTTTAACCCAAAACTCCAGAACATTCAGTCATAAATAGTCTAAACTATATGCTTATAGAATCTTCATGATCAGAGAATTTGTTCTCCTTAGACAGACAGAAAACCTCTTTGTGGACTGTTTCATCAACATAAACACCAAATTTGGTGCTTTCAGACTGATTTTTTTTTTTTCAATAAATCCTAACACCTATATTTTTGGTGAAATGCTGCCCTCGTGTGTCCGACAAACGTATTTACAAATTATAAAGGCAGAAATAGAAAGTCTTCAAAGTACTTCTGTAGATAGATTTTTGTACAATTACAATATTTTCCTTTTTACGTACATAAACAGAAAGGTGTTACTTCATGACAAAAAAAAGTTTATATTTATGTGCTTTGTTTAGTTTAATTCACTGTGAAAAATGTATGATTTATCAGTGTGTAAGTCACACCGAGTTTAAGTCCCAGAACCTCCCAAGTAGTAAATAAGTGCAATTTAACACTCCAGAAAATGCAGAACTGACAAGGAACAGAGCAGCTGAACAGCAGCGTTGTAAATCTGGACACCCTGTTGTCCTCAGTTCATGTCATGTCATGTTGATCTTCCAGCATTTCTGCTGCCAAATTGTCTTCATGACAGAATCAGAAACGCTGCTGATTCAGGAAAAATGTTGTTCCCCTTTAAGACACTCCTCGTTCCACCTCCACCATCGACCTCTGACCTTACAGGTACAGCAGCAGACATCATGAACCGGTTCTAGTTAATAACCAGAGCTCACCCGGGTTTATTCTCCTAATTATTTCCCTGCACTATGCAGGTGAGGAAAATGATGACACACCACAAATAAAATTCTTTACCAACAGCTGTAAATTCTGTAACAGTCATTTTAGTGTTTATACTATTATGTAAATAGACTTTTGAGAAAAACACTGCTCGGTCAAAGGATTTGCCTCCATTATATTACAGTAACATCAGAGAAACACTAATAACTGTTGGCTGAACTTATTTAAAATAATATCTAAACAAACCAAATAGCGGCTAGTTAGCTTAGCCCTTAGCCATTCTTGTCACTCATAATTTTTTTTAATACAGTTGTTAGTATTGGTATGTATTTATGACTCAAACAGCATCATCTTGCAAAATATCAATGGCTCAAATGAAGAATAATGTAGCCTAAGTTACAATTCCACCATGACTGCACCAACTGGACTAAATTTCCAACTTTTCCATCACAAACTGACTTAGTAAGAGTTACCGAGAGGAATTCAGATACCAGAAACTAACATTTTATAAGCCATATACAGTGAGGAAAATATGTATTTGAGAGACTGTTAAGTTTGCAAGTTTTCTCCTCTTTTTGGTGGATCCACTGGTGCTATGGAGGAGCCACTCTTTTTGGGGGATTTCAGCTTTTTTTGCCAGTCGCCTGGGTCATTTTTTAGATCAGTGCAAATCCGTTGTGTTGTAAATTCCCTTTAGTTGTATTAGTTGTTATTTAGGTCAGGCATCGATTTGGACAGCCCCAATGCGCTGTTAGCTTCGGTTGCGTCCAGTTATTTTTGGCTCCAACAACCTGCTTTTAAAGTAGAATTCCTTCGTGAAGAGGGTGAGTTACTTATTTGCAGAGGGTTTTCTGTTTTATCGGGGATGGATGTTCCGTTGTGTTCTTAGTGATTCTTGCCGAGTGGGAACGTTTTAAATTATTTGGTATTATTGGCTAAGTGCTAAGCTAACTACCCACCATGTGGTCTGTTTAGACGATGTTTGGATATTATGTTAAATAAGTTCAGGCAACAGTTAATATAATGGAGGCAAAGCCTTTGTCTGAGCAGCGTTTTTCTCTGGAAAAATATTGAAGTTGTTTGTAGTAAAGTGAACATTCGATTGGACAATATTATTTTAATAATTTTCTTCAGGGGTTGATGATTTCATTAAAAAAAGTGATGTTTACACAACAAAAGATAGGCAGGTTATATTTTGCCAGATGGCAAACAGGCACCTAACATTTAACCTGATCTCCCCGTTGATTGGCTCGTTCAAATGACATCATCGTAGAGTTTATTTCAACATGGCGGCGCCCTCTGCAAAGTTGAACTGGACGATATATATATATATTTTTTTTTTTTAGCCAATTTTATTGACAATTCAAGAACAAAATAATTGATAACACAAAAAAGAGAGAGAATATATACAACATAAATGGCATTTCACAAATAAGAAACAATTTGAATATTGCCACAACAGGCAACAGAACTGAAAGATGACCAGTATACAAGTAAAGGACATATAGAAATAAATTAAATTTTACAAAAAAATATAAATAATAAAGAAAGTAAAATAAAAAGGCAAATAAAATCAATTTAAACTAGGGGCTTTCTGATAAGTTCAATTCGTTAAACAAACAATGCAGTTCCATGGCTTGATTTTTGTTCATAAATTTCACAGATGAGAAGTAGAGGCAGAGTTCCTTGTGAAAAGTGGAGAAGGATGGTTTTGTCTTCAGGAAACGGCACTTGTGAATGAAGAATTTACCCAACACAATTATTACATTTAGAACACTCTCAAATTTCTTTTCTTTTCCTAAAATACCAAATATGATGTCATATTTTGAAAAATCAATTAAGTTTGGGATTCTAGGAAAAAGCCAGTAATTCACGTCATCCCACAAAGCTTTTGCGTATATACAATCATAAAATAAGTGATCAGTTGACTCAATTTCCCGTTCGCAAAAAGAACTACTGTTATCGTCAAAAGCAAATCGGTGTCTGAGAAAATCTTTTGAAGCATAAACATCTGAAAAAGTTTTGAAGTGTACTTCCTTAGCTTTTGGGGGAATTGGAAGTTTTATATAATTTGTTCTCATTTTTTTGATTTGATCATGAGAGAATAAATGCGAGATAGACTTTGGATTGGATTTATAGGGGAACAAAGCATTAGTAAAAAATTCCCTAATTTTGGAATTTGAAAGTGTTCTAGCCGTAACATTTTGTCCGTTTATCAGGAGTTTTGGTAGTTCTGGGGACCTGCAGATGGGGTTTTGAAAAAGATTGGTTGCTGTAGATAAAATATTTGGAGGGATAGCTCTAATAATTTTTTGAAATTCTTTTTTTTCTGCTTCCAGGTTATATTTAGTTTTGAATTCATCAAATGATAATAGTATGCCTTAATCATTTAATAAATGCATCACCGACCAAATTCCTTTTTCATACCAATTCTTTAAAAAGATTGATTTGTTTCTAGATTTTATATAATGACAATTCCATAGTGGAGTATTGTGAGGGCTATAATTATGTTTATAAATTAGTCTCTAGTACAATAAAACTTGCTGGTGAAATGATGAAAGTTTTATGGGTAATTTCCGAATGTCAAAATCACTTCTAAGTAATAAGCTAACTCCTCCCATTTCGGAAAATATTTTATTTGGAATATGAAACCATAGGCTATTTTGATTAATCAAGAAAGACCTGAGCCAATTTTTTTAAAGTACCGTTAAGGCTATCGAAATCTATAGCTTGTAACCCTCCTTCTTCAAACTGTTTGACTAAATTCCCTTTTCTTATATAATGAGTTTTTCATCTCCAAATAAAGTCAAAGTTCATTTGATTAATAGATTTAATTGCTGACTTAGGAAATCCTAGTGTATATGCCGGGTAGACCAGTCTGGAGATACTTTCCATTTTTGTGATAAATATTCTTCCCAGAATGGATAAGTCTCTCTGTGACCAATTATTTAAATGACTTTTGCATTTTTTTTAGTTTCTCCCAAATATTAAGATTTTCAAGTTCAGTCTTATTTTTAGTTATATACATACCTAAATATTTGACTTTGGATTTTATAGGGATGTTAGATGCATTAGATAAAGTACAGTCTTTTAGAGATAGTATTTCACACTTGTTTAAATTCAATTTTAATCCTGAGGCTTCTGAAAAAAGATCAATAATTTGGAGGAGTTGAGGTATATCGTTTAGATTATTTAAAAAAATGGTTGTGTCATCAGCTAACTGGCTAATGGAAAGCTTTTTACCTAGTACAGCAATTTTACCAAAATTAGCATTTTTTATTTGTATAGCAAGCATTTCTGCTGCTACAATGAACAACAGAGGCGAGATTGGGCATCCTTGTTTTATACCTTTGTTAATCTTAAATCGTTGTGAGGTGCCATGAGGAAGACATACTGAGCTATTTGTATCTTTATAGAGTAATTTGATTACATTAATAAAGTTATTTCCAAATCCAAAGAGATCTAAAGCCAGAAACATAAATTCATGCTCTATCATATCAAAGGCCTTATAGAAGTCTAGGAAAAGTACAAAACCTTCATTTTCAATTAGATAATTATAGTCAATCAAGTCCAAAATGAGGCGGGTATTATTGTGAATAGAGCGACCTTTTAAAAAACCATATTGAGTGTCAGAAATAATTTGGGATATGCCTGATTTTAACCTGTTTGCAAAAATGTGGGTTAAGAGCTTATAGTCATTATTTAATAAAGTTATAGGTCTTAAATTATCCAGAAGAGTTGGGTGTTTCCCGGGTTTAGGTATGAGTGTGATCACCCCTTGTTTCATAGTATGTGTTAAAGAATCCTTTTCTAAAATTTCTACAAGCATTCCAAAAACAAGGGCTTTGATATGATCCCAGAAGTATTTGTAAAAGTTAGTGGTTAATCCGTCACAACCTGGGGCTTTGTCCTTGGATAAAGCACCTAATGCTTTATCTAACTCTTCGGGAGTAATTTTAGCTTCGCATATTTGTTTAAAATTTTCATTAATTTTAGGAATAAAGTGTTGAATAGATTGGTAGAATGTCTCAGCCTTAGGTTTTGAGTATGAGGAGGAATATAGGTTGCTGTAAAAGGTAAAGATCTCTTTGGATATTATTTGAGGATCTGTGCATAACTGATTGTTAATTTGTAAACTATTAATTGCATTTCTTTCTTGTCTTATTTTTTCCAGCCTACAGAAATATGCTGTACTTTTCTCCCCCTCCTCTATCCACTTGGCTCCGGATCTTAAATATGCACCTTTCGCTTTTTTAGTATATATCTCGTCTAAATTAGATTGTAAAATGCTTCTCCGTTGTTTGTCCTCATTATTAAAAATAGTTTTGGAACAAATATGATTAAGCTCTTGAATAATTTCTATTTCTTTTTGTTTCATTTGGCGTGCTATCAGCTTACTATGTTTAATTGAGATTTGGCGTACTTTAAATTTAAAATACTCCCATTTTTCTGCAAAAGAATTTAAGTTTTTATCCGATGTAATAAGACCAATTTGTTCAATAATTTCCTTATTAAAATTTTCACTGGTGAGCAACGATGAGTTAAATTTCCAATAACCTCTGTTGTGATGTTTTGTCATTTGAGATGTGATATTAAGTAGTATCAAACAGTGATCGGTTAAAGGAGCGGCTGAAAATTCAGCATTTACAGTTTTTTGCAAAAAATTGTTTGAAATTAGCCAAAAATCAATATGGGATTTGAACCATGAGAAGGACTGAACAAGTGGATTAACCAGCCTCCATGGGTCTATTAGGTTAAGATCTAAACAAAGGTTTTGTAAAATTGAGTTTATATGATAAGATTGAAATTTGGAAGGAGACCTATCTAGCCAGTCGTCATACACCATATTAAAGTCTCCACCCAGTATGATATTATTTGTAGAGTATTGGAGTGATAGATTTTTAAGATGATTGGTAATTTCCACTAGAAGTAGTTTGTTTTGAGTAATATTGTTATAGCCATAAATATTGCAGAGGATCAGAAAGTCATTTTCCATTTTAAGTACACAAATTAGCCAGTGGCCCCGGTCATCTTTCCTATGAGTTTCTGTTTTATTATGAAGGTTCTTAAATAAAAAAGCTACACCAGCTGATTTGTTGGTACCATGACAAAGAATTACTTTTTCTCCCCACTGATTAGACCAAAAACTTTCATCTGCTTCAACAGAGTGTGTTTCTTGCAAGAAAATAGTCAGTTTTGACATTTTTACAAAACAGAAATATTGATTTTCTTTTGACATGGTCTCTTAAGCCCATAGTATTTAAAGACACACAATTGAAATTAAAAGGAAAAGTGGACATAAATGAAATTATAGAACAAAGTAAATAAAAATCGAAATTCTCACGTAAAAGTAGAAGTGTATGTAAGGTTGAAACACTGAATCCCTTTAACAAAACTAGGAAAAAAAAACAGTAGACCTCCAAAAACTTATTCAAGTAGTAACATCTCAAACAGGTTTGTAAATAGTTAGGGTTAGTTTTAGTTAATAGTTTTAAATCTGCGTATTTGAACTTAAGGCAAATAGCCTTTGAAAAATTAATTAAGTGCAACTTTAATAGGAAAATTATCTATGTATTTTATTAAGATACCTTATTACATTTTATTTGTTTAATTTTTTTTTTTTTTTTTTTTTTTTTCCCCTTTCCAGTAGTGCATTGATGTTTTGGATAGCTTTATAATTAACCAGGGAATACCCGAACTCCATTGATATACCCGACGTGCCCTCGGTAGTAGACGTTCTTCCCCTCTGCTCTGGCTTGCTCCATTTTTGGCCAGGCTGCTGCTCTTGCTTCCCGGTCTAGTTTGCAGAAGTCTTGCTTGAAGTATATGCCCAACTCCTTGCACGCCCTAGAGTTCTTGGTCAGCTTCCAGAAGGCGTCACGGTGATGTCTCATGGTGAATTGGATTATTATTTGACGGTGTCTCCCCTCATCTCTTCTCCCCAGGCGATATGCGGTGTCCACAGCGCTGTCCAGTGATGATGCCCATTGTGGTGCGATCTTGCCCAAGATGTCGATTACTTCTTTGCGTGTCTCTTCTCCCTCCTTTTCTTTTAGGCCCTGGATTTTCAAGTTCCAGCGACGCTTGTAGCGCTCTAGCTCCAGTATTCTTTCTTTCAGCTCCACATTTTCTTTGGCAATAGCAGGCATTTCTTTTTCCAGGCCAGCTAGTTTAGTTTTACAGTCTTTTATATCAGCTGCATTCATTTCAACTAGCTTGGAAATGTTAGCCACCATTATCATGTTGTCACGTAGCTGTATTCCAAATCCGTCAATTTTCCTTGTCAACTTGTCAATGGCTTCTACAATGGAGTTGTTAGTATCTTCATTTTGAGCTACAACTACCTTGTTAGGCGGCGTGGGAGCTTTGGTGGGTGTCGGTGGAGTCTTCCTTTTAGTTGACGGCAGTGAAACATCCATTGCGTACACGTGGTCAGGAAGGAAGGAGGAACTTTTGGATGCCACTATCTTAGCTGCGGCTTCGGCTTTTTCCCTCGACATCTTCTTCTCCAAAAAGCACTTTAACTGGTTGAGAAAAAAAAAAAAAAAAAAAACTTGAAACTCAGAAGTGATGAATAAGATCAGAAACCTGTTTGTTGGTCAAAAAAGGTGGTCTAAATTGGAAAAACTGGGATTAGTGCACGACAGCTTAAATGAAGTTGCCTGCCCAGGCCGCCATCTTGCCAGAACCTTCTGAACTGGACGATATTGCCCCGTACACGGCACCGGCTGCCGGCCATCTAAATTTATTCGCGACGGAATGGAACGGCTGCGGTTGGACAGGAACTTAAAGGCGATCGGAGTTTAAGATCTCCTTATTTCACATTCATGATAGTTGCTCGATATTGGTGATTTTCATTATTGAAAATTGGCATATTTTGCCATTCACTATTTTCAGGGGTGATCGAAAGTTTTGCAGACATGACACTGACAGGGAAAAAACAGGATAAACACATGTGCCGATGTGGACTTCTGTATTTTTATTTTTATTTTGTCTTGAATTTGCAGGTTTTGTTTATCATCCCTGCCCTACACAGAAAATTACCAAGACTGCAAAAATTATTTCCACCATGTGGCGAAAAGCGCGGGTGGAAATAATTTCGGGCACGGTGGAATTCGGGCAGGACTATGCCACGTTTTTGAGCTGCTTTTAGTATCCGAGAATCCCTCTGGCAGTAGGTGATTTTCTGTTCCAATTCAAACGACTTCATGGAACCCAAAACGGCATAGAATCCCTCTCTATCAAGGCACACTAATTCCAACTCCTATGCTCCCTGCATGTTAAACAGAGCCATTCAAGTTTGTCTGTTAAGCAGCAAATCTGCATATAAAGGCTCTGAACTGTTCCTGTGTGTCCATGTCTACTCTCTGACTGGAGTTCTGTGGTGGATAAAGTAGATCAGCAAATTATCAGTTCTATACATATTACATTCCCAACACCGCTGAAAAAAAATGAGGGGAGTATATGAGTTGCCGCAAACTTTACACCAAGGGCCCTCTGGTGGCCATTTCTGGTCGATGAAAACATCGCCGAGCTCAATACAAAATATGTTCACTTTTCAAATGGGTTAAACTCGTCAATAAAGTCAATTTAATGTGCAGTGGTTCATTTCAGGTCAGCTTGGTGTATAAATCTCATCGTTTCATGCAGTGAGAGCTGTCAGCTGGCTGTTAGAGACAAAACCAAACCAGCTGATTTCAATAGATAATCAATGCAGCCTGAGCTTCTTTTCATCAGGCGGCCAGTCGCGGAGGTGCAAATTCTCATCTTCGGATTGGCCACTTTGCCGGACGTGACCGTCTCTGCGGCAACCCATATGTATAATGTGTTGCCAATCTGACAACATCGTCTGGTGTTCATCCATGTTTCAAAGATGTAAAGACAAGACCAGAGGAGGTCAAACCAATCGTATCTGTGGACGATAGATAGAAAAATTTAGAAGTAGATGGAAGTATATTTATGTAGTACAGCTAAAAGTCAAGTGGTTGTGCATTACTTTACAGGTATGATTATTTTTTGTTACTTCATGTTGAAAATATATATTTGTAAGTTCTTGTGAGAAAACTACTAGATGAGTGATTTTGAATGAGAGTGTCGTTTGAGGGTTTTTTTGTTTGTTTTTTTCTTGACAAAATGGGAGCTGTACTTACTGTAATTTAATTTATTATCTGGAATAGCACCAGATTGCATAGTCAGAGCTTCCAGAATTGAAACTTTTTCTGGGGGGTTTGTCCCCTGGTAATTTTTGGTTTCGGCTTTTTTCATTTTTCACCGCTTTCATCCTTGGAGATGGTGAATATAAAATCAAACTTTCTACGTCTTATGCAACATTTGAATTTGGAAACATTTCTAATGTCTCATTGTAACTGAAACTGTCCCGTTACTTTGCCACGAAATGGGGACAATGTCTCATTGTCTTCATTTCTCTTCCTGATGACTGTCTAAGTTCAGAACACTTAATTTTATTTTAACACCATCTTAGTTTGATTTAAACAAACATCTTATAGGCATTAATATCATCTCTCTCTGTCGCGAATCAGCTGATTGCAGCAGGTACGTAAGGAAAATCTGGATGTCAGGTGATCTCTGGGATCAGGGTTGGAGTGTTCTGCCTTAGGACTTCAGTGTTGTCTCACACTTGTGATTGTTCAGCCTGGGCACCAGAGCAGCAGCAGATGATTAAATCACCCTGTTTTTAGTATTTCCTCCACTTGGTTGTTGACTCTCTCTTTCTTTTGTGTGTTTTAAAGTCTTTCTACAAATATGCCTGGAGTCCAGCAGCTGAGGTACATGTTGAAACTACAACGAACACCTGCTGATGAAGGAATGAACACAGACCAGAAAGAAGAAATGTGTCATTTAAAAGAAGAGAACAAAAGAGGTAAAGGGCTGGATGCTGTTTTTAATCCTCTAAATCTCTCCTACAGAACGGGTTTGTTCACTCAGCTTTGTTTGTATTACTGATACTTTATAACATGTTATAACAGTCAAATATTTTTCTCATCAGGCATTCCTCCTTTTCCTTGGTAACTTTACTATTAGATCTATTAACTCTATTATTAGACTCTATTGGCTTTGCTCAAAAAGTAAATGAGTCCACCCACCACTTTAATCATATCTTAGATCTTGTTCTGACTTATGGTATGGAAATAGAAGACTTAACAGTATTCCCTGAAAACTCCCTTCTGTCTGATCATTTTTTAATAACATTTACATTTACCCTGATGGACTACCCTGCAGTGGGGAATAAGTTTCATTACACTAGAAGTCTTTCAGAAAGCGCTGTAACTAGGTTTAAGGATATGATTCCTTCTTTATGTTCTCTGATGTCATATACCAACACAGAGCAGAGTAGCTACCTAAACTCTGTAAGGGAGTTAGAGTATCTCGTCAATAGTTTTACATCCTCATTGAAGACAACTTTGGATGCTGTAGCTCCTCTGAAAAAGAGAGCTTTAAATCAGAAGTGTCTGACTCCGTGGTATAACTCACAAACTCGTAGCTTAAAGCAGATAACCCGTAAGTTGGAGAGGAAATGGCGTCTCACTAATTTAGAAGATCTTCACTTAGCCTGGAAAAAGAGTTTGTTGCTCTATAAAACAGCCCTCCGTAAAGCTAGGACATCTTTCTACTCATCACTAATTGAAGAAAATAAGAACAACCCCAGGTTTCTTTTCAGCACTGTAGCCAGGCTGACAAAGAGTCAGAGCTCTATTGAGCTGAGTATTCCATTAACTTTAACTAGTAATGACTTCATGACTTTCTTTGCTAACAAAATTTTGACTATTAGAGAAAAAATTACTCATAACCATCCCAAAGATGTATCGTTATCATTTGCTGCTTTCAGTGATGCCGGTATTTGGTTAGACTCTTTCTCTCCGATTGTTCTGTCTGAGTTATTTTCATTAGTTACTTCATCCAAACCATCAACATGTTTATTAGACCCCATTCCTGCCAGGCTGCTCAAGGAAGTCCTACCATTATTTAATGCTTCAATCTTAAATATGATCAATCTATCTTTGTTAGTTGGCTATGTACCACAGGCTTTTAAGGTGGCAGTAATTAAACCATTACTTAAAAAGCCATCACTTGACCCAGCTATCTTAGCTAATTATAGGCCAATCTCCAACCTTCTTTTTCTCTCAAAGATTCTTGAGAGGGTAGTTGTAAAACAGCTAACTGATCACCTGCAGAGGAATGGTCTATTTGAAGAGTTTGTCAGGTTTTAGAATTCATCATAGTACAGAAACAGCATTAGTGAAGGTTACAAATGATCTTCTTATGGCTTCGGACAGTGGACTTATCTCTGTGCTTGTTCTGTTGGACCTCAGTGCTGCTTTTGATACTGTTGACCATAAAATTTTATTACAGAGATTAGAGCATGTCATAGGTATTAAAGGCACTGCGCTGCGGTGGTTTGAAGCATATTTGTCTAATAGATTACAGTTTGTTCATGTAAATGGGGAATCTTCTTCACAGACTAAAGTTAATTATGGAGTTCCACAAGGTTCTGTGCTAGGACCAATTTTATTCACTTTATACATGCTTCCCTTAGGCAGTATTATTAGACGGTATTGCTTAAATTTTCATTGTTACGCAGATGATACCCAGCTTTATCTATCCATGAAGCCAGAGGATACACACCAATTAGCTAAACTGCAGGATTGTCTTACAGACATAAAGACATGGATGACCTCTAATTTCCTGCTTTTAAACTCAGATAAAACTGAAGTTATTGTACTTGGCCCCACAAATCTTAGAAGCATGGTGTCTAACCAGATCTTTACTCTGGATGGCATTTCCCTGACCTCTAGTAATACTGTGAGAAATCTTGGAGTCATTTTTGATCAGGATATGTCATTCAAAGCGCATATTAAACAAATATGTAGGACTGCCTTTTTGCATTTACGCAATATCTCTAAAATCAGAAAGGTCTTGTCTCAGAGTGATGCTGAAAAACTAATTCATGCATTTATTTCCTCTAGGCTGGACTATTGTAATTCATTATTATCAGGTTGTCCTAAAAGTTCCCTAAAAAGCCTTCAGTTAATTCAAAATGCTGCAGCTAGAGTACTGACGGGGACTAGCAGGAGAGAGCATATCTCACCCGTGTTGGCCTCTCTTCATTGGCTTCCTGTTAATTCTAGAATAGAATTTAAAATTCTTCTTCTTACTTATAAGGTTTTGAATAATCAGGTCCCATCTTATCTTAGGGACCTCGTAGTACCATATTACCCCATTAGAGCGCTTCGCTCTCAGACTGCAGGCTTACTTGTAGTTCCTAGGGTTTGTAAGAGTAGAATGGGAGGCAGAGCCTTCAGCTTTCAGGCTCCTCTCCTGTGGAACCAGCTCCCAATTCAGATCAGGGAGACAGATACCCTCTCTACTTTTAAGATTAGGCTTAAAACTTTCCTTTTCGCTAAGGCTTATAGTTAGGGCTGGATCAGGTGACCCTGGACCATCCCTTGGTTATGCTGCTTTAGACGTAGACTGTGGGGGGGTTCCCATGATGCACTGTTTCTTTCTCTTTTTGCTCTGTATGCATCACTTTGCATTTAATCATTAGTGATCAATCTCTGCCCCCCTCCACAGCATGTCTTTTTCCTGGTTCTTTCTCTCAGCAGAAGACTGCCCCTCCCTGAGCCTGGTTCTGCTGGAGGTTTCTTCCTGTTAAAAGGGAGTTTTTCCTTCCCACTGTAGCCAAGTGCTTGCTCATAGGGGGTCGTTTTGACCGTTGGGGTTTTTCATAATTATTGTATGGCCTTGCCTTACAATATAGAGCGCCTTGGGGCAACTGTTTGTTGTGATTTGGCGCTATATAAAAAAAAAAGTTGAAGTTGAACTTGCCGGCTTTGCTGCCTGAATTGTGTAAATGTGGAAGTGTGCAGAATTGTGGGTTTGCCAAAGAAAGAGCGAGAGAGAAAAAGAGGCTGTGCTGGAAGTCTGGTCCAAGAAACAGTCTTTGTTAATAGAACTATCTTTGGTTTTGTGATAGCAGTCAGTTTAGCCTGCTAGCATGAGTGGCATTAGCAAACATCTTCAGGTCAGGCCAGAAAACATCACCGGTTTAGAACTGATGCACATCATCAAGGCAGGACGTAGCACAGGTAAGCTAACGTCTGGTTTTTGTTTTTGTCTTGCAAATAACATTTTATAACACTGAACTGTACTTTCATCAAATGTTTAGACAGGGGCCTTTTCGTAAAGTCGAGCAAACAACTGTACAAGATCTCTAATCTGGAAATTTCATTTTATTTTCCACTAAAAAAGAAAAAAGTTTGAGGGATTCTGCAACTGAACTAGTGTGAATGAAACGCTGTTTGGTGCATATAAGGTGTCTGTTACACAGGATGAGGGCAGTTGTGCATCTTAAAACGTGACTGATCTGCAGAGGTGATGCAAAAACACTTTACTGTGTAACAGTTTCAGTGGCCCAGTGGAGGTGGGGTGCCACAGATGACGTAGCATTTCCAGGGAGATCTGCTACTTTTTTGACATACGCTATGTGCTGACTTTGAGCCTCTATCTATCTATCTATTTATCTTTATATATATATATATAAATAAATAATTTGTCACCAGCGACAATATATGTATGGTATTGATAAGATTTTAATCGATGCCATTATCAATTCTGCTTATCAAGCCGATTCCTTATCGTTCCCCTTCCTCTTGGCCCTACGCCTACCCCTTTAAAACAAGGGGTAAGGCGAAGGGGTACGCCTCTAGCCCTATGAATTGAGACACCCCTCCGCCTTAGGAGAAAAAAACTGCTCGTCTCAAACTGCTGTTTTCACTGTTTGTTAACATGACAACCGAAATACAACTTCTTGTAGTAGCCTGTTTGCTCTTTTTATTTTCTCACCTTTCTGCGTAAATGCAAAGAAATAGAAGTCACAGATTTCTTCGACGCATCGCAATCATGTCATGTTAATTAATTTGTAATTTATAATAATAATAATTAATAGTATTAATAATAAATGATTTAGTAATTTATTAATGTTAATAGTACTAATAATTAATCAATTATAGTAATTAATATTGTTTGATTAATCATTAATTGATTGATCAGTAATTAATTCATTAGTAACTAAAATAATTTATAATAATATATTAATTTATGTAGCGCCAAATCACGACTAATCGCCTCAAGGCACTTCACAAACATTTAAAAGCAGAATAAAATGAAATAAGATTAAAACACAATAAAAAAAAAAAGACACAATCATATAAAATACTAATGATAAAACAGGAAAACTATTTAAAATAAACAGGAAATATATCAGTCTGTGTGCAGTGAATGTATACATTATACAAGTTTCACTTTTTGAATGGAATTACTAAAATAAATCAACTTTTTCATGATATTCTTATTATATGAGTAGCACCTGTATGTATGTTGGGCTGCATCTCGTTCTGTTAATATTTCTTTTTCAAATTCTCCCACTTTTTGCATCCAGCCCCATTTCCTTTAGAAATTTCCTTGACAAATAATATCAGTCTATTAGGACGTCAGGTTATGTGTTACACATATACATATGTGTGTGTATATTTTCCAACTTATTCCCATTGATGAAACTTCTCATTTTCTGCCTGAAAGCTTATTAGGAGACGAGTGTGTTCAGGGCTCCCTTTATTTACAAAATACACACGCGTTACAGATCTGAACAGCAGATCTCAGAACAGCAGGGACTGATATTATCCAAAGATTTATGACCATACAAATTAACGTGCTGATCCTTTATCATGATTTTCTCCGTTGTGAGATATAAAAGTGTCTTATCGTAGCGTTCGTGTGTATGTGCATTATAACACCTCAGCACACGAGCGACGTTACGATATTCCTCAGAACAACAATATACGCAACATGCATCCAGCAGCATACACGTTGCTGTCATAGACAACTCCCTGTAAAATTTTTTTTTTTTTTTTTGGCAAGTTATAACTTTCTAAACAGCGTAATTTGTAATGAAAGCCGCTTCATTTGTGCGGCTCTTTTGGCGCCCTGTTTATTTTTTCAGAGACAGCAGTAAGCTCCTCCTACCCCTCCAAACGGAGTATGCATCCAAATTCACTCCAAATGGAGGGGTTTGTAGCCCTTCGCCTTCCCCTCCGCCTCGCTCCAAAAAGAGAATTGAGACACCCCTCCGTCTCTCGTGCCCCCGCAAAACGGAGGGGTAGGGGTAAGGGGAAGGGCCAAGGGGTAGAATTGAGACTCAGCCTTAGAGTCACAAGGTGTTCACAGGAAATGGTTATTTATTTCTATATGTATTTACTTATGTTCATTCTTAGTTGGTTTTATATTTTCTGTTGTGTTTTTAATCAAGTTCTTTTTGTCTCTTTCTCTAAAATTGTATTGTAGCATTATAAGTATTATTACTATTACTGTTGTTGTTGCTATTAATAATAATATATAACAAAATAAATGAAAATTACAATTTTTCATACATTTGACTCTTTTACGACAACAAATGCTGAGACATTAATTATTATCCAGAAAACAAATGCACACAAACATGCTGAGATGCGAACAGCTTAATGCTAACTTTAGACTTCAGACAACTTTATTGATCCCAAAAAAGGGCAATTACGTTTACACTCCAATTACCTCAGACAAGATACAGCAATTAATCCACAATTATTACTTGTTTACCGTAATAAAGGCACACGTCAAAATTAAAGACAGCACATATACATTTCACATTGTTTATGTGCACTGAACTTGAATGCTGCCCCCTGTAGGAAGCTGCACAGATGGATCCTGAGAGCACCCACAAAATCAGCTTTCTGCTAATCAGAATGCTCCGGTCAGGCAGAGGTCTTGAAAAATAAATCATACTAACTTATGGTTTTGTGAAAATACTGATAGAATAACTCCATTAATGTCAATTCTGTGATTTGTACAAAGTTAAAATATAACATATATCTGTTGATGTTGAATAATGCACTAATTCTGAGGTTTTGTAACAAACACAGACCGCAAAGCATTCTGGGTAAAAGTGCCTCTGCTAAACACTGATTGATTCAGTCATTCATTATGCAAACCAACACTTTAATGTGACGTGTGTCGTGTGTTGGTTTTAAAGATAAATGTGCTTTTGTAAAATATTCCATTTTTATTTGTAAAAACAGGCATTTTTACGGAGCCCTGGAAGTGTTATCGCAAAATGTTTTGCATGTGGAGAGAATGTGCGCATGTTTTATTAATGCCGTGCGCACGTTTCATGATGTGTGCATGTTTTGATGTAAAACGTGCACTCAATATTAGTAAGTAAGTAAATTTATTTATATAGTGCCTTTCACAGACATAAGTCCCAAAGCACACCACAGGTTAAAATACAATAATAAATAATAAAAACAGATATAAAACAAAGGACAAGGTTAACAATTGGTCAGTTCTGAAAAGCCTTATCTTGACACATAAATGTTGGCTTTACACTGTGCATGTTTTGGCCATTTTTCAGATGACTTTTCATTCGTGCAAGAGTTTTTTGGACCGAGTTTCAGGTTAATCACGCGTCCTGCATCGTGTAGTGGAGTAACAAGCTTTAACATCACGACCACCTCCTGCTGCTAAAAGCTACAAGCATCCAACCGCAGAGCTGTCTTGTAATGTTTTTTTGTTGTTGTTGTTTTGTTTTTAAACTTAATTTGTTAAAAAAAAGGCATTTGCAAAGCCAGAAAATTGATTTGACCACCATCTGATATAACTGGGTTAAAATAAATAGAACACTGCCATCTACTGGTGCCCAGATGCTCGTACTTGGGGTGAATACTGCCATGAACACTACTGGCCAGTAGATGGCAGTAGCGGCCTTGAAAACTTGCCAAACAAAATTCCAGATAATCCGTGTCTGCTACATTTAAGATGTCTGGAATTTAACAAACGCAAATACACTAACGTCTATAAACCCAGAGAATATATTCACGAGAGTTTTAGGCACTAGAGTTTAATGCTGCTGTCTGTGGAGCCTGAACAGAGTGTCTGAAATGCATTTGTCCTGTCGTGAACGTCTGAGATTACCCTATGCTACCCATAATGCATTGCTGCCTGGCACACCATGTACTCGCAAAACCTTAAAAATTAGCACATTACTTTAAAACAAAAACATATATCTGATATTTTCACTTTATAAACTTCAGACATGACAGTAATTTTAAATAACTTGTCCAAAATGAGTAGGTTAAAATTTGAACCATAAGTTAAAAATGTATGCCTCTGGATGACTTGGTGATATTGCGATTATATCAGTATGGTGTTAAAGGAAATTATTTATTTATTTATTTTTGTGACCAGTTCTCCTTTGCTTACAGAGGATAGTGATTTCTTTTGCAGAGGGTAGAACAGCATACCTATTAGGAAACTTTTAACAGGTAGGTCTCAACTGCTTTAAAAATATTTTTCACTGTTAATCTTGGTTTGCTACGTTATCGTCTAAATGTTATCGGACGGCAATTCATCGGAAGATAATTAGTCCGATGATGGTTTATAAATTTATCTAAAAAGTTAATCCGATAATGAAAACATTATCTTAGATAATTATCTGTTATCGGATTATCGGAAGTGTGCCCACCACTGAGGGTAACATGTCACATGTTACAGAATCCAATGGACATTGGACTTGTTTGACCTTTCATTTTGGAGACCAAGCATTCAACACTGTCAAAACTATTCCATTTATTAATCCTATTAGCTCAACCAATAATTTACATCACTTTTAACTAAGGGTGTAATGGTACATGTATTTGTATTGAACCATTTCGGTACAGGACGTTCGGTTCAGGGCTGTGCCCAGGTGAGTTCGTGTTGCGTGTGTTTACATTCAGTGTTGCCAACTTGGCGACTTTCGTGCTAAATCTGGCGACTTTCGAAACCATCTTAACTAGTGGTGCACCGATCAGGATTTTTAGGCCGATCACTGAAATTTTGATCTGCCGATACCGATCAAGTACATATTTGGATCATGCCCAAAATAAGAATATAGGTCTAATGTATAGGACTATTTTTGCATGAAAACTTAATGATGAAAACAAAAAACATGCATTCAAATAAAGACACTAGAATAAACTGCCAACTTTTGTTTTATTACACTGACTTTGTTCTACCAGCAAGCTTTTTTTCCATGTTTCATGTTGCTCAGGTTACAGCCTACAGAACGTTGAGAATGTAAAATACAGCCCTCATTCTATGGGGTTAAAATTGTCTCAATATTTGTAAATGCACACAGGGTGATCTACAAATAATCATTGATTTGCAAATGTCTTCAGATATCCACAAATGCAAATTTCATATTTGTAACTTGTAAATTGGTCTTTGCAAATAATGTTGTATTTGCAAATATAAAACTTAATTTGTAAAAAAATAAATAAATAAATTACATTTGTAAAACTGGAAATTGTATTTGTGAATTGAGTTTCAGCATTTGTGGATCACCAATTACATGCATTCATCGCTTTGATCTGTGACGTAATTTTGAGACATTCTTTTCATGAAATCCACAGATCCACAAACAAATCAATCAATCAATTCAATCAATTTTTTATTTTTTTTTATTATTATTAAATGAACAAAGCTTTTTTGTACTCTCTGTACCTCTACACTCATATGAAAAAATAAAATCAAAATGCCTACTGATTCACAAATACATACTCACGCACACTGGATATCCACTAGATGGCAGTGTGGTTCCATTCATTACACAGCAGTCTTTAGATCTCTCAGAGCCATTTGACTCATTTTGACTTCTGATATGAGCTGGACGGACACGGACTACATTAGATGATGGCGACTGCTCTCCTTGTCCGTTCAGCTCATATCAGAAGTCAAAATGAGTTTGTCAGAGGAAAGCGTGTCATGACAGGACCAAGCGCTCCCTGCGCTACTGCCTGCACTGTTGTGATCGGTCCTTTTGATCGGCGCATTTTGCCGATCACCGATCAAACCAATCAAGGCGTGATCGGCCGATAATGATCGGTGCCCGATCAGCCTACTGACCTCATTTGCTGCGCTGGCCATGAGAAGTTATTTTATTTTAATAAGTGATGGCCAGTTTTAATGGCAAAATAAACAAACCAAGAATCAAGTTTATTTGTGGTTCTAAATATTTTTAAGGTGGTTTTACTCACTTTTTTTTTGCCTCTCCCATAATGTTTGTTTTCAAAACTTCATTTAAAAAGATAAATTAACAAATAAACAGTTAATAGAAAAAGACAGAAGTAAAATGTACAAAAGTAAAGGGATTCTTTAATATTAATTCTCTTTAAAAATTCCTTATAGAGTGTGACAGTTGCATTGGAACTGTTGTGCTGCGTTTTACTTGTGGAAAGGTTTTGTTAAAAGCTGTTTACTAGGAATTTATTTTTATAATATTTTATACACTTGTTTATTTGAGAACATTTTATTTAACTTATTGCCAGGAAGCACTTTGCAATTATTTTATTTTCCTGTTTGAAAAATGTTATAAATTGTTGGTTTAAACAAGCAAATTTCACATACTGTACCAAAAATAAACTGAACCGTGACCTCAAAACCGAGATACGTACTGAGCCGTGATTTTTTGGTGTCTCGTTGCACCCCTACTTCTCACCAAAATTGGAGCCACTTTAACTTTTGACAACTGTACAAACATGAAATTCGTCGCCATTCTTGCTGTTTTTACCCCATAACTCCATAACATTCAGTCATAGATAGTCCAAACTATCTTTTTGGAATCTCTATGATCAGACAAGTAATGGGTAGTTTTCAATTTAATTGGCGTATTTATAAATTTTGACCCTGTGTAATTCTTCACTTGACCCCTACCTGGCCGCCTATTGAAAATTCAAGTGACCAGTCTGTTTATTTTTAAAGTGTAGTGTCTAAGCTGAATTTGATGTTTGTATCACCATTTGAAGGAATTTTCTGCTGCACTAATAAGCCAACAGAGCATCTACCAGCTGCTGTCTGTTAGCTTAAACATGTGTATATAAGACAATCTGAATTGAAGGACAAATGCTGCTTTTAACAACCTGCACCTCATTTCTGGCATAAAATATGGTCGTTTACTCACCCATATAACTTTGGTGTGATTAGAAGTCCATCCATGGTTCAAATGACGTGTTCAGTTCAAATCTGAGGCAAACATTTTTCTTTTTCTTCTAAGGTGGATTAGCACTTTTTGTGGTACACAGCACCAACTACTGGACAGGAGGAACCTAGCAGTCGATGTGACTCCCTGATTTCAAAATGCTGCTCTTTTCAGCCAGGTGTGTGGTGCTGTAACATGTCAGTCATCTATGTCCAATCAGGTTTCAAGGGAGTCCAGTGCAACCCTGGCCTCAGTTCTAGCTCCACCCATGCCAGGAAGTGTTCAACAGTTGACATTTCCTGTTTCAGTGTGAATTTGCCACTAAGTTTCCACAACATTCCATGGGATCTCATCTGTCAATCCAGGCAGTGTCGATCCAGGAAGTGTTTGACATTTCCTGTTTCACGGTGGATTATGAATTTGGCACTTCTGTTTGGGCCACAGTGTACCATGAGCGAGCGTCACCACCGCTTGCGCAGTGCTTTGCTTGTATAAATATAGTCTGAGGTGCAAATGAAAACAGTTTCTGATGGGCCTGGCCGCCTGTCTGTCGAGTCTGGTGTTTTCTGCCTAACCAGCCTGTGTGCATGCATGGAAAGTTGGAAGTAAACAACAGTGTTCTCTTCTGTATATTGAACCGAATGTCATCTATTTTCTTCTCAAAGTAATGTAAAAAATCTTGGGCTGTAAAAGGAGAGTAACTTACAGGTGGTTTTCCATGAATAGGTATTGCCACTGTGTCGAACAGGAACTTTGAATTGTTTTTTGATCACATTAAAATAATAGCTACACTTTGTAGCCAGTCGTACATGCTTATAGTCTAGAATAGCATCGCATCACATGAGGTAGAATACTTCTAGTTTTGAACTACTCCATTTTTGCTCTACACCTCTGGCCTTATGCTTGAGGCCACATAGGTAATCATTGAACCAAGGCATTTGTGCTTTGGGTGGGGGATGGTTTTAATACAGGTGGAGCAATCATGACAAGTATGGTTGTGAGCGCTGAGTTTAAGCTGTCCACACTACTGAATGGTCATTTTCCAAAAGTGATGCTAATATATCAGGTTCCAAGTTGAATCGTAGTTGAAGAGGTGATGTGTCGCCACACTGTTAAATAAGGTTCTTGTTCCAGTAAACATAACAGTGAGATTGTAAACTTAATTATTCTTCTGATCTTGGATATACGTAGTATCTTGGACAGAGTGCACAGTTAGATGTTCAAACAGTTTATATTTTAGACCCCAACAGCTAATAAGCTAAACTCAGGTTTATCAATTAGAGCAACACCCCACCTTGCTTCGTATCACAAGGGACGTGTACGCTGGTGGGCAGACTTCATTTAAGGAGATGATCTATTGGGGTGATATGGTACTACGAGGTCCCTAAGATAAGATGGGACCTGATTATTCAAAACCTTATAAGTAAGAAGAAGAATTTTAAATTCTATTCTAGAATTAACAGGAAGCCAATGAAGAGAGGCCAATATGGGTGAGATATGCTGTCTCCTAGTCCCCGTCAGTACTCTAGCTGCAGCATTTTGAATTAACTGAAGGCTTTTTAGGGAACTTTTAGGACAACCTGATAATAATGAATTACAATAGTCCAGCCTAGAGGAAATAAATGCATGAATTAGTTTTTCAGCATCACTCTGAGACAAGACCTTTCTGATTTTAGAGATATTGCGTAAATGCAAAAAAGCAGTCCTACATATTTGTTTAATATGCGCTTTGAATGACATATCCTGATCAAAAATGACTCCAAGATTTCTCACAGTATTACTAGAGGTCAGGGTAATGCCATCCACAGTAAGGATCTGGTTAGACACCATGTTTCTAAGATTTGTGGGGCCAAGTACAATAACTTCAGTTTTATCTGAGTTTAAAAGCAGGAAATTAGAGGTCATCCATGTCTTTATGTCTGTAAGACAATCCTGCAGTTCAGCTAATTGGTGTGTGTCCTCTGGCTTCATGGATAGATAAAGCTGGGTATCATCTGCGTAACAATGAAAATTTAAGCAATACCGTCTAATAATACTGCCTAAGGGAAGCATGTATAAAGTGAATAAAATTGGTCCTAGCACAGAACCTTGTGGAACTCCATAATTAACTTTAGTCTGTGAAGAAGATTCCCCATTTACATGAACAAATTGTAATCTATTAGACAAATATGATTCAAACCACCGCAGCGCAGTGCCTTTAATACCTATGGCATGCTCTAATCTCTGTAATAAAATTTTATGGTCAACAGTATCAAAAGCAGCACTGAGGTCTAACAGAACAAGCACAGAGATGAGTCCACTGTCCGAGGCCATAAGAAGATCATTTGTAACCTTCACTAATGCTGTTTCTGTACTATGATGAATTCTAAAACCTGACTGAAACTCTTCAAATAGACCATTCCTCTGCAGATGATCAGTTAGCTGTTTTACAACTACCCTTTCAAGAATTTTTGAGAGAAAAGGAAGGTTGGAGATTGGCCTATAATTAGCTAAGATAGCTGGGTCAAGTGATGGCTTTTTAAGTAATGGTTTAATTACTGCCACCTTAAAAGCCTGTGGTACATAGCCAACTAACAAAGATAGATTGATCATATTTAAGATCAAAGCATTAAATAATGGTAGGGCTTCCTTGAGCAGCCTGGTAGGAATGGGGTCTAATAAACATGTTGATGGTTTGGATGAAGTAACTAATGAAAATAACTCAGACAGAACAATCGGAGAGAAAGAGTCTAACCAAATACCGGCATCACTGAAAGCAGCCAAAGATAACGATACGTCTTTGGGATGGTTATGAGTAATTTTTTCTCTAATAGTTAAAATTTTGTTAGCAAAGAAAGTCATGAAGTCATTACTAGTTAAAGTTAATGGAATACTCAGCTCAATAGAGCTCTGACTCTTTGTCAGCCTGGCTACAGTGCTGAAAAGAAACCTGGGGTTGTTCTTATTTTCTTCAATTAGTGATGAGTAGAAAGATGTCCTAGCTTTACGGAGGGCTTTTTTATAGAGCAACAGACTCTTTTTCCAGGCTAAGTGAAGATCTTCTAAATTAGTGAGACGCCATTTCCTCTCCAACTTACGGGTTATCTGCTTTAAGCTACGAGTTTGTGAGTTATACCACGGAGCCAGGCACTTCTGATTTAAAGCTCTCTTTTTTTAGAGGAGCTACAGCATCCAAAGTTGTCTTCAATGAGGATGTAAAACTATTGACGAGATACTCTATCTCACTTAAAGAGTTTAGGTAGCTACTCTGCACTGTGTTGGTATATGGCATTAGAGAACATAAAGAAGGAATCATATCCTTAAACCTAGTTACAGCACTTTCTGAAAGACTTCTAGTGTAATGAAACTTATTCCCCACTGCTGGGTAGTCCATCAGAGTAAATGTAAATGTTATTAAGAAATGATCAGACAGAAGGGAGTTTTCAGGGAATACTGTTAAGTCTTCTATTTCCATACCATAAGTCAGAACAAGATCTAAGATATGATTAAAATGGTGGGTGGACTCATTTACTTCTTGAGCAAAGCCAATAGAGTCTAATAATAGATTAAATGCAGTGTTGAGGCTGTCATTCTCAGCATCTGTGTGGATGTTAAAATCGCCCACTATAATTATCTTATCTGAGCTAAGCACTAAGTCAGACAAAAGGTCTGAAAATTCACAGAGAAACTCACAGTAACGACCAGGTGGACGATAGATAATAACAAATAAAACTGGTTTTTGGGATTTCCAATTTGGATGGACAAGACTAAGAGTCAAGCTTTCAAATGAATTAAAGCTCTGTCTGGGTTTTTGATTCATTAATAAGCTGGAATGGAAGATTGCTGCTAATCCTCCGCCCCGGCCCGTGCTACGAGCATTCTGACAGTTAGTGTGACTCGGGGGTGTTGACTCATTTAAACTAACATATTCATCCTGCTGTAACCAGGTTTCTGTAAGGCAGAATAAATCAATATGTTGATCAATTATTATATCATTTACCAACAGGGACTTAGAAGAGAGAGACCTAATGTTTAATAGACCACATTTAACTGTTTTAGTCTGTGGTGCAGTTGAAGGTGCTATATTATTTTTTCTTTTTGAATTTTTATGCTTAAATAGATTTTTGCTGGTTATTGGTAGTCTGGGAGCAGGCACCGTCTCTACGGGGATGGGGTAATGAGGGGATGGCAGGGGGAGAGAAGCTGCAGAGAGGTGTGTAAGACTACAACTCTGCTTCCTGGTCCCAACCCTGGATAGTCACGGTTTGGAGGATTTAAGAAAATTGGCCAGATTTCTAGAAATGAGAGCTGCTCCATCCAAAGTGGGATGGATGCCGTCTCTCCTAACAAGACCAGGTTTTCCCCAGAAGCTTTGCCAATTATCTATGAAGCCCACCTCATTTTTTGGACACCACTCAGACAGCCAGCAATTCAAGGAGAACATGCGGCTAAACATGTCACTCCCGGTCTGATTGGGGAGGGGCCCAGAGAAAACTACAGAGTCCGACATTGTTTTTGCAAAGTTACACACCGATTTAATGTTAATTTTAGTGACCTCCGATTGGCGTAACCGGGTGTCATTACTGCCGACGTGAATTACAATCTTACCAAATTTACGCTTAGCCTTAGCCAGCAGTTTCAAATTTCCTTCAATGTCGCCTGCTCTGGCCCCTGGAAGACAATTGACTATGGTTGCTGGTGTCGCTAACTTCACATTTCGCAAAACAGAGTCGCCAATAACCAGAGTTTGATCCTCGGCGGGTGTGTCGTCGAGTGGGGAAAAACGGTTAGAGATGTGAACGGGTTGGCGGTGTACATGGGGCTTCTGTTTAGGGCTACGCTTCCTCCTCACAGTCACCCAGTCAGCCTGCTTTCCCGGCTGCTCAGGATCTGCCAGGGGGTAACTAATGGCGGCTAAGCTACCTTGGTCCGCACCGACTACAGGGGCCTGGCTAGCTGTAGAATTTTCCACGGTGCGGAGCCGAGTCTCCAATTCGCCCAGCCTGGCCTCCAAAGCTACGAATAAGCTACACTTATTACAAGTACCGTTACTGCTAAAGGAGGCCGAGGAATAACTAAACATTTCACACCCAGAGCAGAAAAGTGCGGGAGAGACAGGAGAAGCCGCCATGCTACATCGGCTAAGAGCTAGTAGCTACGCTAAGCTAGCGGATTCCTAAAAACACGCAAAGTGAATAATGTGTAAATAATTTAGAGGTGATTCAGCAGAAGGAGTGCTTTAGTTAAGACACGTAAAGATTACACTGGGAAACAAATCGTAATCTAGATAACTAGATCGATCTAACTGCGCAGATTAAACAGCTAACAGATACAGAAAAACACCGCTGTGCTCCGGAACAGGAAGTGATACAATACCGCAGTGAGAGCCAACCACCAGTAGAGGCAAGCAAGAGGGGATGACAATGATCAGATGCGGATCAAACTTCGTCAGAGAGTGCAAATCTCCGCCAAGGCCA
This sequence comes from Thalassophryne amazonica, assembly GCF_902500255.1. Lineage (NCBI taxonomy): Eukaryota > Metazoa > Chordata > Actinopteri > Batrachoidiformes > Batrachoididae > Thalassophryne > Thalassophryne amazonica. The sequence goes on along the minus strand of NW_022986241.1, from coordinate 353,761 downwards.
TGGGGTCACTGACGCCATAACATCTACACGCCAAGGAATCATTGAACCTAAAAAATTCTAACAATGATGTTTGCTCAGTAGTAAAAAAGTTTCATCTGCTGTGACTGGATAGCATGTATCCTTAGTGCTCGGGATCATTTCCCAGAAGCTACTGTCATCTGAGCACTGATATTGATAATGCATGTGCTTATAGACAAAAACAAATAAGAGACAAAATTCAATTTATTATTCAACTAAACTACAAATATATGAATTTTTTAACATTTATGAAACACTTCTCTAAATAAATAACAGTAAATTCTGTAATAGAACTGTTTTTAAGTGTTGCATGTGCTACATAATGAAGTGCACCTTCTATACGAGGGCTGTCCATAAAGTATAGGTTCTTTTTATTTTTTTCAAAAACTATATGGATTTCATTCATATGTTTTCACGTCAGACATGCTTGAACCCTTGTGCGCATGCGTGAGTTTTTCCACGCCTGTCGGTGACGTCATTCGCCTGTGAGCACTCCTTGTGGGAGGAGTCGTCCAGCCCCTCGTCGGAATTCCTTTGTCTGAGAAGTTGCTGAGAGACTGGCGCTTTGTTTGATCAAATTTTTTTCTAAACCTGTGAGACACATCGAAGTGGACACGGTTCGAAAAATTAAGCTGGTTTTCAGTGAAAATTTTAACGGCTGATGAGAGATTTTGAGGTGATACTGTCGCTTTAAGGACTTCCCACGGTGCGAGACGTCGCACAGCGCTTTCAGGCGGCGTCATCAGCCTGTTTCAAGCTGAAAACCTCCACATTTCAGGCTCTATTGATCCAGGACGTCGTGAGAGAACAGAGAAGTTTCAGAAGAAGTCGGTTTCAGCATTTTATCCGGATATTCCACTGTTAAAGGAGATTTTTTTTAATGAAAGACGTGCGGACGGGTCCGCGCGTCGGCTGCGGTGCGGCGGCACAGGAAAAACACCTCCGTGTTGATAACCATTTGTAAAATCCAGGCGGCTTTTGATGGCTTTCAGTGGAGTGAGTATATGAGAAATTGTTTAACAGCTGGACATGTTCCAACTTGTCCTTAAGGCTTCCAACGGAGGTGTTTTTCCTGTGGCGGAGTGTCGCGGTGGCTGCGAGCCGACGCGCGGACCCGTCCGCACGTCTTTCATTAAAAAAAATCTCCTTTAACAGTGGAATATCCGGATAAAATGCTGAAACCGACTTCTTCTGAAACTTCTCTGTTCTCTCACGACGTCCTGGATCAATAGAGCCTGAAATGTGGAGGTTTTCAGCGTGAAACAGGCTGATGACGCGACGTCTCGCTCCGTGGGAAGTCCTTAAAGCGACAGTATCACCTCAAAATCTCTCATCAGCCGTTAAAATTTTCACTGAAAACCAGCTTAATTTTTCTAACCATGTCCACTTCGATGTGTCTCACAGGTTTAGAAAAAATTTTGATCAAACAAAGTGCCAGTCTCTCAGCAACTTCTCAGACAAAGGAATTCCGACGAGGGGCTGGACGACTCCTCCCACAAGGAGTGCTCACAGGCGAATGACGTCACCGACAGGCGTGGAAAAACTCACGCATGCGCACGAGGGTTCAAGCATGTCTGACGTAAAAACATATGAATAAAATCCATATAGTTTTTGAAAAAAATAAAACGGACCTATACTTTATGGACAGACCTCGTGTATATGTATATGTATATATGTATGTATATATGTATATGTGTATGTATATATGTGTGTGTGTATATATGTGTGTGTGTGTATATATGTGTGTGTGTGTATATATGTGTGTGTGTATATATGTGTGTGTGTGTGTATATATGTATGTGTGTATATATATGTGTGTGTGTATATATGTATGTGTGTATATATATACGTATGTGTATATGTATACGTGTATATATACGTATGTGTATGTGTATACGTACATGTACATATATATACATATATATGGTAATGGTTTTAGGAGCTGCGCTGTGCTCTGGGAACTTCATCAATATTTTGCCCGGTTAGGAGACGTCATGTCGCTGTCCATGAAGGGACGTTCACGTTTAGTGGGCAGCATTGGGAGTGTGGACTCTAGTTCTCATATACGAGGTCTGTTAGAAAAGTATCCGCCCTTTTTATTTTTTTCAAAAACCATATGGATTTGAATCACGTGTGATTGCGTCAGACAAGCTTGAAGCCTCTGTTCCTCTTTCCATGACAAAAACTCCTGTAACAGTGGAATGTGCTGTTCATTTCCAAACTGGACGCTGTGTTTTATCTGGGACGTCGTCTGACTAGCACAGGAATTGTGAAAAGACGTGGACATCAGCACTTTTTCGGCACATTGAGACAGACGTGCGGAGGAATTCCGTGCGTCGCGGCGTTGCTGCATGGCGCAAAGCAACGCCATGATGAAGCCTCACAGGACATGTTCTGGCATTTCCAGGCTCATCCACAATTTCTCGGATAATCACATGACTGAAAAACCACTGACAGCTGTCTGAACTCCATCTCAAAGCCGTCCTGTGAGACCAAAACGGAGGTGGTTTTGCCTCGCTTCATCAGCGAATCCGTCGTGACGCGAGAAGCCTCCGCTCGGCTTTCCATGACAAAATCTTTTGTTAAAAGTGAAATCTGCCGGAAAATGGTTGATGTCCAGCTCTTGTGATAACCAGAGAAATTGCACACAATGGTCACGGATCTATACAGCCATCCATTTAGAAATGAAATGGTTGTTCAGCCAGTCAGTCGCGGCTCGGAGTGCGGCACGCCACCAGCCGCTGTGGGGCGTCCTTAAAGCGATAGTAACACTCCTTAATCTCTTTGAAGCCCATAAAATTTTCACCGAAAACCATCTGAATTTCTCGAATGGTGTCCACTTGGATGTCCCTCACAGTTTCTGAAAAAATTTTGATCAAGCAAAGTGGCAGTCTCTGAGCCATTCCTAAACAATGGGGAAAAAAAAGACGAGAGGGTGGACCACTGCTCACTCAAAGCCTGCTCACAGGCTAATGAGGCAACCGACAGGCGTGAAAAAACTCACGCATGCACACGAAGGTTCAAGCTTGGCTGACGCAATCACACGTGATTCAAATCCATATGGTTTTTGAAAAAAATAAACAGGTCGGATACTTTTCTAACAGACCTCGTATAACCTCTTTGGTTGGAGCATAACTAGCAAGGCTACTTTGTATTGCTAGTTTTAACAAAAAAGTTATGATCATTAACTGAGCCTTTAAAAAGGAGCATTTTAACACTGAATATGTGCTTAATAAAATGGTTATAATAAAAATATGTTGGAAAAAAGGCTTGAAAGTGAAAGTTTATTAAACGTCTGGACGTTGAATAAACGGCCAAAAGCTCTTTGAACATGTGTATCAGATGGTAAAAAGTGCTGTAGAAATTCAGTCCATTAATGTTTTTGTTTTTGCAAACAGCAACATTACAAACTATGAATTAAAATTTTTAGCTTAAATATTTTTAATGAGTTGTAATGTCACTATAGATGTGTTCATATCATATTTGATGACTTCTGACATCTTCTGCGAGTGCCATGTATTTAGTAATAATCATCCATCTTTTGTACCCGCTTACAACAATTAAGGGTCACGAGGGGTCAGAGCCCATTCCAGCTGTCATGGAGGGTGAGGCGGGTACACCCTGGACAGGACGATGATCTGTCACAGGGCCACATATAGACACACAATTTAACATTTTCAGTTCACCTAACATGCAGGTCTTTAGATGTGTGAGGAAGCTGCAGCACCCGGAGAGAACCCACACAAACACGGGGAGAACATGCAAACACCACACAAAGGCCACAGGTGGGAATCGATCCCATGACCTTCTTGCTGTGAGGCAACAGTGTGAACCACTAATCCACCGTGCTGCCCTAAATAATAATAATACATTTGTAAAGCATTTTAAATGAATGAAAAACTCAACAAAGTGCTGAACATAGCTGCAGACCAACATGAAACAAACATCCCCATATCCCAAAATAAGAAACAGAAAATAATTAAATACAACAAGAAAAAATAATGAAAAGATGAAAAACCTTCAAACTATTTACAAAAAACATGTTTTAAAAATAGTCTTGGAGTCACACTTGAAATGTCAACAGGCAGCCTGTTCCACAAGATAAGACCACGGCAAAAAAAAAAAAGGCTCTGAAGCCTGCTGACTTCTTTTTAACCCTTGAGACACAGAGCAAGTCTGCATCCAAGGACCACAGGGCACGAGGAGGCACATAAGGCTGAACAAGTTCAGCAAGATAGTTGAGTTCATGACCGTTTAGAGCCTGAAATGTCGAACAAAATCTTGAAATCTAGTCCTCGAGTCGGTGAAGGGAAGCCAGAATGTCTGTAATCAAACCTCCTGGTTTTCATCAAAACTCAAGCAACAATAATTCTGTACCATCTGGAGACATCCTACACTATTTTATAGCAATCCAGGAAATAAAACACAGCAATTATCACAATTTACGAAATTTAAAACAAATGCTGATGTACATTTTCACTTGATCAGTTCCATCAGTGCAATAACTTACTGTCATCATGTCAAACTCACCACTGATACTTTATTTTAGTGAGTGTTGTTCTAACATTTATTGTTAATTTGTTTCTTTGCAGACATACAGCCGTTGTTGGTGATTAAAGAAGAAACTCTCCCTGAACATCAGGAATGGAATCTGAATGTTGACCAGGAGGACATTAAAGAAGAAGAGAAGCTGTGGATAAGTCAGCAGGGAGAGCAGCTTCAGCAGCTGGAGGAGGCAGATCTCACCAAGTTTGGTTTCACTGCCGTCTCTGTGAAGAGTGAAAATAATGATGAAAAACCAGAGTCATCACAGCTTCATCAAAGCCGAAGTGATGAGAGCACAGAGGCTGAGCCTGTAGCCAGCAGCTCATCTGTACACAGAACACTGACAGCAGAAGCTGATGGAGAGGATGATGGAGGACCACAACCAGCCAGCAACTCGGGTCCAAACAGTCATTTACAACCAGATACCAGTGGCAGGAGTTCAGACAGTTCTGGAACTGAGACTGATGACAGTGATGACTGGAAACAGACCAGAGAACTTCAGTCAAGTTTTAACTGTCGAAAAAATGCCAACATTATTCGTTCAGGCAACACTGATGAGAAACAATTTAAAGGCTCTAAATATGAAAAAGCATCTGGTCACATGAACAACTCAGAGCAACAAAAGGGGAGGAAAGCAAGAAGAAAACCATTTAGCTGTTCTGATCAGAGTAAAAGACAAAAACAGAAGGGCACTCTGAACAAACACATTAGAATTCACGCAGGGAAAAATCCATTTGTCTGTTCTGAGTGTGGTAAAAGGTTTGGACTAAGGAGCACCCTGAAAACACACATGATAATTCATACAGGACAAAAAGCATTTGTCTGTTCTGAGTGTGGTCAAAGGTTTGGACAAAAGGGGAAACTGAACAGACACATGATAATTCATACAGGGCAAAAAGCATTTGTCTGTTCTGAGTGCGGTAAAAGATTTGGACAAAAGAGCGACCTGAAAAAACACATGATAATTCATACAAGGCAAAAAGCATTTGTCTGTTCTGAGTGCGGTAAAAGGTTTGGACAAAAGGGCAACCTGAAAACACACATGATAATTCATACAGGGCAAAAAGCATTTGTCTGTTCTGAGTGTGGTCAAAGGTTTGGACAAAAGGGCACCCTGAAAACACACATGATAATTCATACAGGGCAAAAAGCATTTGTCTGTTCTGAGTGTGGTAAAAGGTTTGGAGGAAAGGGCAACCTGAAGACACACATGATAATTCATACAGAGCAAAAAGCATTTGTCTGTTCTGAGTGTGGTAAAAGGTTTGGACAAAAGAGCGACCTGAAAAAACACATGATAATTCATACAGGGCAAAAAGCATTTGTCTGTTCTGAGTGCGGTAAAAGGTTTGGACAAAAGGGCAACCTGAAAACACACATGATAATTCATACAGGGCAAAAAGCATTTGTCTGTTCTGAGTGTGGTCAAAGGTTTGGACAAAAGGGCACCCTGAAAACACACATGATAATTCATACAGGGCAAAAAGCATTTGTCTGTTCTGAGTGTGGTCAAAGGTTTGGAGGAAAGGGCAACCTGAAGACACACATGATAATTCATACAGAGCAAAAAGCATTTGTCTGTTCTGAGTGTGATAAAAGGTTTGGACTAAGGAGCACCCTGAAAACACACATGATAATTCATACAGGGCAAAAAGTATTTGTCTGTTCTGAGTGTGGTCAAAGGTTTGGACGAAAGAGCCACCTGAAAACACACATGATAATTCATACAGGGCAAAAAGCATTTGTCTGTTCTGAGTGTGGTAAAAGGTTTGGAAGAAAGGGCAACCTGAAAACACACATGATAATTCATACAGGGCAAAAAGCATTTGTCTGTTCTGAGTGTGGTAAAAGGTTTGGAGAAAAGGGCAACCTGAAAACACACATGATAATTCATACAGGGCAAAAAGCATTTGTCTGTTCTGAGTGTGGTAAAAGATTTGGAGAAAAGGGCAACCTGAACAGACACATGATAATTCATACAGGGCAAAAAGCATTTGTCTGTTCTGAGTGTGGTAAAAGGTTTGGAGAAAAGGGCACCCTGAAAACACACATGATAATTCATACAGGGCAAAAAGCATTTGTCTGTTCTGAGTGTGGTAAAAGATTTGGAGGAAAGGGCACCCTGAAAACACACATGATAATTCATACAGGGCAAAAAGCATTTGTCTGTTCTGAGTGTGGTAAAAGATTTGGACAAAAGAGCAATCTGAAAACACACATGATAATCCACAATGCCAGATCTGGTTAGGATAACTATAGAGCCTAGGGTGCAACTTTAGACCCCAGGTTTGGGGCCCATTGCATTCTACTAAAAAGACATCAAAGATAAATGAAAAACCAAAAGGCAAAAAGCATTTGTCTGTTCTGAGTGTGGTAAAAGATTTGGACAAAAGAGCAATCTGAAAACACACATGATAATCCATAGAGGGCAAAAAGCATTTGTCTGTTCTGAGTGTGGTAAAAGATCTCGATGAAAGGGCGACCTGAACAAACACATGATAATTCATACCCGGTCACCCAAGTGCACATGAGGTCCAGATGTCTGCGATTAAGGGAATGATCACCATCTTGAAGAGAGCCCTCGGATACAATGCCAGATCTGGTTAGGATAACTATAGAGCCTAGGGTGCAACTTTAGACCCCAGGTTTGGGGCCCATTGCATTCTACTAAAAATACATCAAAGATAAATGAAAAACCAAACACACCATTTAGCTGTTCTGATCAGAGATCAAAGACAGAAACAGAAGGCCACTCTGAACAAACACATGATAATTCATAGCCATGGCTGCAGACAGTTTGTGAGACGATCCCCAAACTCTGAATTCAAGCCACAGTTCACAGTGAAGACAGTGAAGCATGGTGGTGCAAGCATCATGATATGGGCATGTTTCTCCTACTATGGTGTTGGGCCTATATATATCGCATACCAGGTATCATGGATCAGTTTGGATATTTCAAAATACTTGAAGAGGTCATGTTGCCTTATGTTGAAGAGGACATGCCCTTGAAATGGGTGTTTCAACAAGACAATGACCCCAAGCACACTAGTAAACATGCAAAATCTTGGTTCCAAACCAACTAAATGAATGCCTCGCAGATGTGAAATTATGAAAAACTGTGGTTATACAACTAAATACTAGTTTAGTGATTCACAGGATTGCTAAAAAAAAGCAGTTTGAACATAATAGTTTTGAGTTTGTAGCATCAACAGCATACGCTACTATTATTGTGAACACCCCCTTTTCTACTTTGTTTACTAATAGCCCAATTTCATAGCCTTAAGAGTGTGCATATCATGAATGCTTGGTCTTGTTGGATTTGTGAGAATCTACTGAATCTACTGGTACCTTGTTTCCCATGTAACAATAAGAAATATACTCAAAACCTGGATTAATCTTTTTAGTCACATAGCACTACTATTATTCTGAACACTACTGTACAAAGTAAATTATCTCCACAAGATTTGGAGAGAAAAGGAACCACAATTAAGAAAAAGAATACTGTGCCACAATGGAAAAAAAATTACAACAAAAAAATCAGCTGCCTAAGAGCAGAGATCTCCCAAGTGGCCATATTTTTGGGAAGCCAAAGCCACAAAAGGAATCTTAAAGTAAATTGCATTAAAAGAAAATACAATGTTGAAGATAAACAGCTGGGTGGGAGGTTAGATGAACATCAAGCCTTAGTGAAAGATTTTGCAGTACAGATTAAAAATAAAGACAAGAAAATACTTGAACAAGCAAAACAGATAAGCAATTTGCAAAAAAAAAAAAAAAAAAACCCAGGCTCATGTTCAGGAAGTTGGCAAACGACACAGTAGAAGTACAACAACCACCTGAGAGAGAGAAAATTGAAAAATTCTCAAAAAAAAAAAAGTAAAAAAAAAAATAAAAAAAAGACAAACAGAAAACATACAGTTGGATGAAGGGAGCTACATTGCAGACACATTGGGATACTTTCTGTTTTTGGCATGATATCTTTGCATGTGCAGTTAATATCTACGTGTGTGTAATAATATGCCTGAATGCATTTTTTTCTTTTTTTTTTTCTTTTTTTTTTTTTACATGAGAGTTGTTTTGGCACCGATCTGATGCCATATCAGTTTCTCTGAGTGTAATAATGTCTTAATGTTGGAATTGTAAGTTTTTAGTAAAATATAGACTTTTTAGGGTGAAAACTGTAATTCACCCAAATTTTCCTTCAGTTCTTGATGGATTTTGATTGTTTTTGTTTGTTTTTTCTAAACACTGATTTACAATCCTTCCTCTCACAATATTGAACTTTTGAATTGTTTTGGAAATTGTAGAAATTTTTTTTATGGTGAAAATAGTGAAATTCACCAAAACACTTTTTCAGTTTCTGATAGATTTTAATTCTGGTGGTTTTGTTTGTTTCTTCTAAACACTGTTCATAATTCATCCTTGTGGATATATGAAATAATAAATGTTAGTAAAAAATGGATTTCATTAAGGTGAAATTCATGCAAAAGTTTTCATTTTGATTCATATTAGGTTGATTTATTTAAACACTGTTCTCAGTTCTTCACAAAATTATGATTTTTGTTGAAAACAAATATTGTGTGTTTGAAAAACAATAAAATTCACCAAAGTGGTAAATTTGGTTTTGTTTGAAGTTCTGTTCTTCCCTGTTGAATTTTGAATGAAAAACCATGAAATTCACCCACAGTTGTACAAATTCCCAAATTGTATGAGAGAGAAAAATCACCACAAGATGGTATTCAAGGAATTTTAAACAGTCGTTGAATTTTTGGAGGAGAATCTCAACTTCCAGCAAAAATATTTCCAGTAAATTTCTGTCCTCTGATCCAGTCGACACACTGCTGTCAACATTTCAGCTGCTACTTCAGGTTTCATTCAAAAGTCTATTTACTCAATAGTGTAAACACTAAAATGACTCTTACAGAATTTACAGCTGTTGGTAAAGAATTTTATTTGGGGTGTGTCATCATTTTCCTCACCTGCATAGTGCAGGGAAATAATTAGGAGAATAAACCCGGGTGAGCTCTGGTTATTAACTAGAACCGGTTCATGATGTCTGCTGCTGTACCTGTAAGGTCAGAGGTCGATGGTGGAGGTGGAACGAGGAGTGTCTTAAAGGGGAACAACATTTTTCCTGAATCCTGATTCTGACAGCTTCAGTCAGCTGGATGTTGGAGGTAAGAGGGCGGAGCTTATCAAGGCTGGAGGTCAACCAGGACAAAGTGCTGTGAGGAGACGTCACAGCTGAGAGACGTGAGCAGGTGATGGACTGAAAGTCGTGTCCAAAGTAATTGTTTCAAGAATATTTTGTAGATTTTCCTGCAGAGATACTGACTTAAAGGAAACAGTCTGAAAAACAGAGCGACCGCTGTGTCGTCAGTAAAACAACTGAGTCATCATGAGGTCAAGTTGTTTGTCGTCTTTGTGAGACAGTCGGCAGCAAAATCAGGGATGAGATCAAAGTGTGCGCTTAAAGAGTCCAGAGACGCCACTCGAGTGACCTTCAGTCCTCATCTCAGTCTCAGTTCAGACTGATGAAAATCTGATCCGGTTTGAATCAGAGCCAAACTCAGCCACGTGTGAATGTTACTGAACTCCAAAATCAAACACTTTGTGTTCACTCAGAGTCACACAGTCTGAGTTTGACTAATTCAGTCTGACAGCAGCTGGAAAGAAACTTTTAGACTCCAGAAAAACATCTGGATTCACCAGATAAATTCCACTGATCCTAAAACCTGCCTGGATCAGGGATGAAAATTTTCCACGGATCTGTGGATTTCAGAGTTTTTCTGGGTCATTTCTGAGATCAGTGTAAATCTGTAGAGAAAATGTTTGGGTGTTGGTGCAGCGCGGGTCATCAGTGCCAGTTAAATCTTTCCCCATATACATGTGGACCAGAATGGCGCTGCTGAAACTCCAAACTAAAACGCTCAATGTCATTGGTTACTTTTTCTACAACAGTGAACTTTCATCCAATCAGAATCTCTGTAATATCTAAAGTCACTGAAAGAACCCGGATGTGGACATTTTGAGTTTCTGCAAGTTTGTTTTGTTGAGCTGCATCTGCATCATAATATGATCAAAATTACAGAGAGAGAGAAGGAAGACCGCGTTAAAGACATCGATAGTGGTGTAAAAAAAAAAAGTTTAAGTGGACATGAACAGGACAAAAGCAAGACTCATGGAGTTAAATTTGTCTCAATACTTGCAAATGCACAGAGGTTGATTTACAAATATCTCTTGATTTGTACACATGCTTTGTGATCCACAAACACAAAAGCATTTGCAAAACTGAAAATTCTGTTTGTGAAGTGTGATTCAGCATTTGTCGATCACCGATTACACACATTCATCATGTTGCTCACTTACACAGTATTGAAACATTCTCAGAGCAAAACTTCAGTTGAAATCCACAAATATGTAAGTTGCTATTTACATTTCCATCCAATAGATGGCAGTGCTGTTATGCATTTTGACTGGCAGGGGGCGGTGCAGCTAAATACCAACAGGAGAACACAATTTTCAGTTTTGCAAATGCTTTTGTGTTTGTGGATCATAAAACACGTGTACAAATCGAGGAATATTTGTAAATCACCCTCTCGTCTATGAGCCAAGCAGGTTTTCGGTACCACTTAAGGGGAATAAACAAGACTTTGAATCCAGCCTCAGTGTATCATGGCCTACAAAACAATGTATGATAGCCATCCCATGGTAGTAGGTGTTGCCAGGTTGGGGTCAGTGAAGATTTACACAGAGATCAAACTTTAAAAATACTCCAATCATGCTGAAAACTATATCACATTACTTGTCTGATCATATTGATTCCAAAAAGGTACAGTTTGGACTATCTGTGATGGAATGTTTTGGAGTTATGGGGTAAAAACAGCAAAAATGGTGACAAAGGTCAGTTTCAGTTTGTACAGGGGTCAAAAGTTAAAGTTGCTCCAATTTCAGTACAAAATGATGCAAATTATTGCTTTAAATAAAAGGATTAATAAATGGAATAGTTTTGACTGTGTTGAATGTTTGGTCTCGAAGGTAAAGGATTCTATGACATGTGACATATATTGCCCTGTAACATGACAACTACACATGACAGATGGTGCAAACTATTCCTTATTAGAACCCTATTGACCAAAACAATAATTTGCATTTTTTTTTTTTACTGAATTTTAGCAACTTTAACTTTTGACCCCTATACAAACTGAAACTGACCTTTGTCACCATGTTTGCTGTTTTTACCCCATAATTCCAGACCATTCCATCACAGATAGTCCAAACTGTACCTTTTTGGACTTGTTATGATCAGACAAGTAATGTGATATAGTTTTCAGTATGATTGAAGCATTTTTAAAGTTTGACCTCTGTGTAATTCTTCATTGACCCCTGCCTGTTTAGACCTACCACCCTGGGATGGCTATCATGTATTTCTGTGTAGGCCATGATACACTGAGGCTGGAAGTGTTGTTTATTCCCCTTAAATGGTAACGATCTGGTCAAAACTGATGAGTGGCTCATGGACTACTCTGTGTATTTGTTAGTATTAATGAGACAAATTTAACTTCATATTGGAGCAACTTCACCTGTTATCACTGAAGCACTTTGTAAACATCGACATGATGGAGTTTGATGTGGAAGAGATCAATCAATCAATTCAATCAATTTTTTTATATAGCGCCAAATCACAACAAACAGTTGCCCCAAGGCGCTTTATATTGTAAGGCAAGGCCATACAATAATTATGTAAAACCCCAACGGTCAAAACGACCCCCTGTGAGCAAGCACTTGGCTACAGTGGGAAGGAAAAACTCCCTTTTAACAGGAAGAAACCTCCAGCAGAAGCAGGCTCAGGGAGGGGCAGTCTTCTGCTGGGACTGGTTGGGGCTGAGGGAGAGAACCAGGAAAAAGACATGCTGTGGAGGGGAGCAGAGATCGATCACTAATGATTAAATGCAGAGTGGTGCATACAGAGCAAAAAGAGAAAGAAACAGTGCATCATGGGAACCCCCCAGCAGTCTACGTCTATAGCAGCATAACTAAGGGATGGTTCAGGGTCACCTGATCCAGCCCTAACTATAAGCTTTAGCAAAAAGGAAAGTTTTAAGCCTAATCTTAAAAGTAGAGAGGGTGTCTGTCTCCCTGATCTGAATTGGGAGCTGGTTCCACAGGAGAGGAGCCTGAAAGCTGAAGGCTCTGCCTCCCATTCTACTCTTACAAACCCTAGGAACTACAAGTAAGCCTGCAGTCTGAGAGCGAAGCGCTCTATTGGGGTGATATGGTACTATGAGGTCCCTAAGATAAGATGGGACCTGATTATTCAAAACCTTATAAGTAAGAAGAAGAATTTTAAATTCTATTCTAGAATTAACAGGAAGCCAATGAAGAGAGGCCAATATGGGTGAGATATGCTCTCTCCTTCTAGTTCCCTGTCAGTACTCTAGCTGCAGCATTTTGAATTAACTGAAGGCTTTTTAGGGAACTTTTAGGACAACCTGATAATAATAGATCAGAAATATACAGTTGGAATGTTTTGATTCCAGTTGGTGATGAAAGACTTGGGAGTTAACTTTGTGTTATACAACCCCTGGCAAAAATTATGGAATCACCGGCCTCAGAGGATGTTCATTCAGTTGTTTAATTTTGTAGAAAAAAAGCAGATCACAGACATGACACAAAACTAAAGTCATTTCAAATGGCAATTTTCTGGATTTAAGATACACTATAAGACATCAAGAAAAAAAGATTGACAGTCAGTAATGGTTACTTTTTTAGACCAAGCAGAGGAAAAAAATATGGAATCACTCAATTCTGAGGAAAAAATTATGGAATCACCCTGTAAATTTTCATCCCCCAAATTAACACCTGCATCAAATCAGATCTGCTCATTGACATTGATCCTATGTGTCTTTTTGCAAGGAATGTTTTCACAGTTTTTGCTCTATGGCAAGATGCATTATCATCTTGAAAAATGATTTCATCATCCCCAAACATCCTTCCAATTGATGGGATAAGAAAAGTGTCCAAAATATCAACGTAAACTTGTGCATTTATTGATGATGTAATGACAGCCATCTCCCCAGTGCCTTTACCTGACATGCAGCCCCATATCATCAATGACTGTGGAAATGTACATGTTCTCTTCAGGCAGTCATCTTTATAAATCTCATTGGAACGGCACCAAACAAAAGTTCCAGCATCATCACCTTGCCCAATGCAGATTCGAGATTCATCACTGAATATGACTTTCATCCAGTCATCCACAGTCCACGATTGCTTTTCCTTAGCCCATTGTAACCTTGTTTTTTTCTGTTTAGGTGTTAATGATGGCTTTCTTTTAGCTTTTCTGTATGTAAATCCCATTTCCTTTAGGCGGTTTCTTACAGTTCGGTCACAGACGTTGACTCCAGTTTCCTCCCATTCGTTCCACAATTTGTTTTGTTGTACATTTTTCGATTTTTGAGACATATTGCTTTAAGTTTTCTGTCTTGACTGTTTGTATTTCTTCATAAGTCATGTAAATAATGTCCAAGACATAGTCAGTGTCTTGGGAATGTTCATGTATCCATCCCCTGACTTGTCCAAAGAAAACTGTATATAAAAGTGATGGTTTACATGTGCTATACTAAAGGGGGCACTCACTTATTCACGCCATCATTTCGGCTTTTAGATTTTTATTTATTTTAATTCATGATGTAGATATTATTTTTCACTGTGAGTTTAAAGGGTGTGATTTTAGACATTTTAAAATACAAAGCCTGAATTTTTTGTTTTGTTTTTTGATGTCCTTTCAAGGACAGGTTGGATCAAGGAGACAGGAGAGATGGAGTCACAGGGAAGAAGAAGTAATCCCACGACTACGTATAGATCACACAGGTTTAAATCAAACTCTCAACATCATTAGAAAACATGAAACCGGTCAGTGTTTGAGATGCAGCAGAAGAGACGGCTGAGCACGTGTTACTGGAGTGACAAGAACATAACAGACAAAGAAGAATTCTATTAGACAATGACAGAACACCAAGACAGAACAGTTTAACACTCAAGGGATTATTTTCTTTTCTACACCGATACCACCAGCTTGGAGGCGTATTATCATATTTAAAGGGAACAGAGTTATTCAACAGAATATAGTACAGTGTAATTTCCTCCACCTTTTTTCTCCCCCTCCCTTGTCAACCACATTTCCTCATTAATATAACATACATGACTTCACTAATGCTCCACACCCCAACAGTTGGTGGCAGTAATGCACCATGTCGGTTTCCAAAACGCCAAATACTCGATAGAAGAAGAAGAACTTTCCTTTTGGCGGGCGAGGCTAAAGCTAGTTAGCTGGAGATTCTTCTCTGAACAGATCAAACTTCACTCTGTGATCCTCGAATATGTTTTTTGAAGAGCTCCAGAAGCACAAAGGTCGACAGTAAACCGGAAGAAGAAGAAAAGGTGAAGTTCGTGTGAAAAGGTGGAAGAGCTGAGAAGGTTGTTGAAACAGCGGAGAAACAAACAGATCGCAGAGCAGCAAGAAGAAACGAGTTGATTTAAAGAAGAGAAGAAACTAGTCAACGTGCTGGAAGCTGTTTTCAAGCCAGAGCAGGTTTGTCCACTAAACTTTTGTATTCAGGTCTGTTTAAACAATGGAAACGTGGCGCTGCACCAGGTTGTTACATTCTCAGCGTCGTCATGACGATTTTCAAGTTTAGGGTGTTTGGGTCCTGATATTCACGAAATGGGGGGGGGGGGGGAAATGTACCAAAATGGAGCAGATTGAACCAGACTGACTCCAAATAATTACTTTGATTTAATTCTTTAGCTTTTGTTTTTGTGAGATGAGCTCAGTTCGTGTAGTTGGTGCGGGTGCGCCATCTGGCGTTCAAGAGATGAAACTTCAGTCAATAAGTCAGTCTGCTCCATTTCTCTCCGTTTAACCCCCGTTTCGTTATCAGTCCCATTTCGCTTAAAAATAATAAGATAAAAGTAATTGATTGAATCATATTTGGAGTCAGTCTGCTACATTTCATTACTT
The DNA here is from genome assembly GCF_902500255.1 of Thalassophryne amazonica. Taxonomy (NCBI): domain Eukaryota; kingdom Metazoa; phylum Chordata; class Actinopteri; order Batrachoidiformes; family Batrachoididae; genus Thalassophryne; species Thalassophryne amazonica. Next base: position 338,175 of record NW_022986241.1, on the reverse strand, counting down.
TTTACCCCCATTTCGTGATTATTAGGCTCCATTTCATTCATTTCGTATTTTAGTATAGTCGGGGTGTTCACTGTGTTTTCTCAGATAATTTTGCTTAAATTCAAAATTTTTCAGCCATGCGGAGTGTTTTTTTTCTTGCCTCCATTGATTTCCTGTGTAAGATCATAAAGCAGCCACCAGTTTAGAAAAAAAAATTCATAGACACAAAAAAGACAATTCACTGACAAAAAAAGAGACTATTCATAGCCAAGGATCATTCACAGACATGTGAAGAATGAGGTGTTTTTTTTTTTTTTTTGGCAATGAATTTTACACTTTGTGTCTATGAATGGCCTTTTTTTCCTGGTCTATGAATGGTCCGTGTCTATGAATCATCTGGTTACTGTGTAGCGCCATCCAGAAGTCATCCAGGAGCCAGTCATCAATTTTGACCTGATTGGTACCACTGAAGGTGACCAAACGACACTTAGAATCCAGCCTCAGTGTACTACGGCTGACACAAAAATGTATGATAACCATCACAGCGTGGTAGCTGTAGCCACCTAAGGGGTCATTGAAGAATTGCACAGAGTTCCAATCATGTTGAAAACTAGAGCTGCAACTATCAATTATTTTAGTAATCGAGTATTCTATCGATTATTCTGGCGATTAATGGAGTAATCGGATAAAAAGTACTTCTGCGTTTTTAAACAACATCAATAGTCCAGGGTTCTCCCTAAGCAATGGCACAATGTCACTGCGCCAAAGTGTTGACATTTTGCTGAAATGGCGATGGGATGTGGCTTTCTGTTTTTTCTCCAACTTGTAAAACTGAACCATTTTTAAGGTTTTTTTTTATATATAAAGGTTGATGGACTGGGTCCCTGCGTGATTTTCTTTTTTTAATCCCTCTTTCTCTGCATTTCAGCTGGATGCAGCCTCGCAGTCAGTTTTTTTTATTATTATTTTATTTAACTTACCATGTTTGTGAAGTGTTGTGTGTTGCCCAAAAAAGCAAAAATTAAAAAGTCAAACACTCAGTGTGACTCTGAGGGAAACACAGAAGAAAGCGTGGACTACTGCTGTTTGTCAATGTAGCCGGGGGACGGAGCTGTGACTCGCCCGGTCTGAGAGCCCCTCACACTGGGCAGAGAGAGACAGCAGCCGGCCACCGGGTCAGTAGTCCCTCCCCACGTAGAGCAGACCATGTGTTTTTTAAAAATACACAAACACACTGCTTCGCTTAAATGCACAGTAAGTCCATTTCAGATGATCAGCGTGGACCATCTTTCTCTTAAAAGGCATTGCAGCGCCACACACAGGCATGGAATATGTACTACAACGTTAAACGAAGCTTTGAGGCACGGAATTTGCCTCGAACATTTTTTGTAATCGAATTATTCGAGTTACTCGACTAATCGTTTCAGCCCTGTTGAAAACTATATCACATTATTTGTCTGATCATAATGATTCCAAAAAGGTATAGTTTGAAACATCTATGACAGAATGTTCTGGGGTTATGGGGTAAAAACAGCAAAAATGGTGACAAAGGCAAAAGAGCGATTTTTGCAGACAAACGGACAAACACAAAGTGAAAAGTTGGACTCACCGGTGTCAAAATGACTGTAAGGAAATAAAACCAGTGGAAATAAAACCAGTGAGAAGAAACGTAGAGGCGACTGTCCAAGAATCAATTGTTCGTTAGCTGGTCTGGTGGCTTTCAGGTTATCATTTGTAGATGTACATACATTACACACGCACACACACGCTTACACACACATATATGCTCCCAAATTGTTATGGATGGGTTGATTTTTGTGTTTGGATCTTGTGTTTTTTTTTGGGGGGGAGTCATGTGATCTACACAGGTGTATATAATCAACATGTGGGTGTATGTAATGAAAGCAGCCACCTCCTTGTTGTGGTTTTTTTTTTTTTTGTCACAGAGAAACCTTTGGCTAGTTGTTTTTCCTCCCATCTTTTTTTCCCCCCCAACCTTGCACACTGCAGCCTGGCGCACGTGCGATGTGCACACCGGTCAGACTCTGTGGGAGTGTCTTTTTTTTTTTTTTTGGACCACATTTAGAAAAAAAAATCCCTCAACTTCAGAGCACGTCCTGCTGCTGCACTCAGCCCACAGAGCCAGGACCAGACAGCAGAAAGAGTGCAGACAGACATCAACGTCTGCAACAGCAGGCTGATAACAGCGATCCCTCACGTGATCACTGATAAAATAATTGTGCGCCTCCAAAAAATTTAAATCCTTCATGGTCGTCATCTCCAAGATTTAATTTCTCACAATATCCCTTCTGATCTTTGGGATAAAGAGTTGACACGTATTTTGAAGTCATCATCCTTTGTGTTTTCTCACCGCATTTGCTTGGAGTCTTGACTTTTCTGCCTACTGATGTGTGTGCGCACATGGGCGGGAAATGCATAAGTAAATAACAACAGCCATCCCTTCTATAGGAGAGCAGCACTCAGGCCACATGTGAGGCTGATGCATGGGCTGACGTCAGTGTCTCGGCCGCCAAATAATCACAGGCTAGGAGAGAGAGGCCGGTATCTGGCCCAATTCAGGGCTGGTTGTCGGGCTACACCCAGGGAGTAATTCAGTGTAGAACCGCCACTGCCAGACGCCCTTCCTGACGCAACCCTACTAGTTTATCTGGGCTTGGGACCAGCACTCACAGTATGTGGCCCTGCTACAGACTGGGATCCTGTCCAGTGTACCCCGCCTTGCACTCTGTGACTGCTGGGATTTTTTTTTTTTTTTTTTTTACTGTGAAAACAGAAATATTTTAAATGAACCATTTTCATAACTTAGAATGTAAATATAAATTGGAAACTTCAAAAATATATGTAAAAATGTAGCACAAACAAAGTTATATACAACAATTCACATTAAAATGCAGGAAATGCTTCAGGCGTTTTCTGTGGTTATTTACATGTAATAATCAATCAATCAATCAATTTTTTTATATAGCGCCAAATCACAACAAACAGTTGCCCCAAGGCGCTTTATATTGTAAGGCAAGGCCATACAATAATTATGTAAAACCCCAACGGTCAAAACGACCCCCTGTGAGCAAGCACTTGGCTACAGTGGGAAGGAAAAACTCCCTTTTAACAGGAAGAAACCTCCAGCAGAACCAGGCTCAGGGAGGGGCAGTCTTCTGCTGGGACTGGTTGGGGCTGAGGGAGAGAACCAGGAAAAAGACATGCTGTGGAGGGGAGCAGAGATCGATCACTAATGATTAAATGCAGAGTGGTGCATACAGAGCAAAAAGAGAAAGAAACAGTGCATCATGGGAACCCCCCAGCAGTCTACGTCTATAGCAGCATAACTAAGGGATGGTTCAGGGTCACCTGATCCAGCCCTAACTATAAGCTTTAGCAAAAAGGAAAGTTTTAAGCCTAATCTTAAAAGTAGAGAGGGTGTCTGTCTCCCTGATCTGAATTGGGAGCTGGTTCCACAGGAGAGGAGCCTGAAAGCTGAAGGCTCTGCCTCCCATTCTACTCTTACAAACCCTAGGAACTACAAGTAAGCCTGCAGTCTGAGAGCGAAGCGCTCTATTGGGGTGATATGGTACTACGAGGTCCCTAAGATAAGATGGGACCTGATTATTCAAAACCTTATAAGTAAGAAGAAGAATTTTAAATTCTATTCTAGAATTAACAGGAAGCCAATGAAGAGAGGCCAATATGGGTGAGATATGCTCTCTCCTTCTAGTCCCCGTCAGTACTCTAGCTGCAGCATTTTGAATTAACTGAAGGCTTTTCAGGGAACTTTTAGGACAACCTGATAATAATGAATTACAATAGTCCAGCCTAGAGGAAATAAATGCATGAATTAGTTTTTCAGCATCACTCTGAGACAAGACCTTTCTGATTTTAGAGATATTGCGTAAATGCAAAAAAGCAGTCCTACATATTTGTTTAATATGCGCTTTGAATGACATATGCTGATCAAAAATGACTCCAAGATTTCTCACAGTATTACTAGAGGTCAGGGTAATGCCATCCAGAGTAAGGATCTGGTTAGACACCATGTTTCTAAGATTTGTGGGGCCAAGTACAATAACTTCAGTTTTATCTGAGTTTAAAAGCAGGAAATTAGAGGTCATCCACACAAATTATATTTGTGCCATTCCTGTTCAATGCAAACCAGAAGCTCCAAAATTTGTACAGATATTCTTCCTCAATATATGTGTATTTTTCCCTAATTCCTTGTTTTTGTAGCACTTTTGTTATATATCATTCGCTTGTGAGCAGGTCCACCCCTCTTTTTTTATTGCAATAAATGTCTGAACGATTTGGATCTTTGCTGCATCAATTTTTTTCCAGAAACTGAGAGACCTCCAGGTGGACACCGTTCGAAAAATTAATATGGCTTTCAGGGACAATTTTATGGGGATGTTACTGCCCCTTTAAGGACAGCCCACAACTGCTGAGAGCGCATGATGTCCACGTCTTTTCACAATTTCAGTGCAGCGTTACTTTGAACCTTGAACACTGCAATAGTCAGTTGTGGAAGATGAGGACGTGAAATAAAATTTGAGAAATGTAAAACAAATCCTGATGTACATTTCCACTTAATCAGTTCCGTCAGAGCAGACCTTACTGTTATCAGGTCAAACTCACCATTGATACTTTATTTTAGTGAGTATTGTTGTGACATTTATTGTTAATTTGTTTCTTTGCAGACATGCAGCCGTTGTTGGTGATTAAAGAAGAAACTCTCCCTGAACACCAGGAATGGAATCTGAGTGTTGACCAGGAGGACATTAAAGAAGAAGAGAAGCTGTGGATAAGTCAGCAGCTGAGAGCAGCTGGAGGAGGCAGATCTCACCAAGTTTGGTTTCACTTTCGTCCCTGTTAAGAGTGAAAATGATGATGAAAAACCAGAGTCATCACAGCTTCATCAAAACCAAAGTGATGAGAGCACAGAGGCTGAGCCTGTAGCCAGCAGCTCATCTGGACACAGAACACTGACAGCAGAAGCTGATGGAGAGGACGATGGAGGACCACAACCAGCCAGCAACTCAGGTCCAAACAGTCATTTACAACCAGATACCAGTGGCAGGAGTTCAGACAGTTCTGGAACTGAGACTGATGACAGTGATGACTGGAAACAGAGCAGAGAACTTCAGTCAAGTTTTAACTGTCCGAAAAATACCAATATTGTTCGTTCAGGCAACACTGATGACAAACAATTTAAAGGCTCTAAATATGGAACAGCTTCTGGTCACATGAACAACTCAGAGCAACAAAAGGGGAGGCAAGCAAGAAGAAAACCATTTAGCTGTTCTGATCAGAGTAAAAGACAGAAAGAGAAGGGCACTCTGAACAGACACATGATAATTCATACAGGACAAAAACCCTTTGTCTGTTCTGAGTGTGGTCAAAGATTTGGACTAAAGGGTACCCTGAAAACACACATGATAATTCATACAGGACAAAAAGCATTTGTCTGTTCTGAGTGTGGTAAAAGATTTGGACTAAAAAGCTCCCTGAACAGACACATGATAATTCATATAGAACAAAAAGCATTTGTCTGTTTTGAGTGTGGTCAAAGATTTAGAGAAAAGGGCCACCTGAAAACACACATGATAATTCATACAGGACAAAAACCATTTGTTTGTTCTGAGTGTGGTAAAAGATTTGGGCTAAAGAGCCGCCTGAATGAACACTTGATAATTCATACAGGGCAAAAACTATTTATCTGTTCTGAGTGTGGTAAAAGATTTCGACACAAGGGCATCCTGAACACACACATGAGAATTCATACAAGGCAAAACCCATTTGTCTGTTCCGAGTGTGGTAAAAGATTTGGACTAAAAAGCTCCCTGAACAGACACATGATAATTCATACAGGGCAAAAAGCATTTGTCTGTTCTGAGTGCAGAAAAGCATTTGGACAAAAGTGCAACTTGAAAACACACATGATAATTCATACAGGACAAAAAGCATTTGTCTGTTCTGTGTGCAGTAAAGCATTTGGACACAAGGGCACCCTGAAAACACACATGATAATTCATACAGGGCAAAAATCATTTATCTGTTCTGAGTGTGGTAAAAGGTTTGGAGAAAAGGGCACCCTGAACAGACACATGGTAATTCATACAGGACAATCATCTGGAACAAGCAAGAGAAAACAACCAAAATCATCGATGTGACAGTCCCCAGTACTCTGGCCTGAATCGAGCAGAAAGGCGAAAGCTCACGAAAAAAAACCAAGGCCTGAAAAATGACCTACAAACATCATGGTCATTGAAAGACATCAATATCATCCAAGTTGTGGTGGGGGCAATAGGCCTGATGAAGAAGAACCTGAAGAAATACCTGAGGCAATCCCCAGTCACCCAAGCGCCCATGAGGTGCAGTTGTCTACAATTAAGGGAACGATCACCATCTTGAAGTGAGCCCTCTGATACAATGCCAGCTATGGTTAGGGTAACTATAGAGCCTAGGGTGCAACTTTAGACCCCAGGTCTGGGGCCCACTGCATTCTGTTAAAAATAAATCAAAGATAAATGAAAAAACAAAGGCAAAAACTATTTGTCTGATCTGAGTGTGGTAAAAGATTTGGACGAGAGAACTACCTGAACACACACATAAGAATTTATGCCAGTACTATTTACGGTGCAACTATAGACCCCGGGTCTCAGGCTTATTGCACTCTCTTCAAAGGAAATTCAACAAATGAAAAAAGACATTTCCTGTTGGAATTCTCATGAATTTAGACATACTGCCACAATAATATCTGTAAATATCTACACTGGAAAGTATGCAAGGAACTGGAGGTGAAAGTAAAAGAAAACACCTGGGAGTATGAGCCAGCACCAGTCTCATCCCACAGAAAAGTAGCTGTCTGAAATGACAAAGAGATCGCAGCAGAAGACAAATCAAAGGAGGTGCAATAAAACCTGCAGGGCTGTGAAAACTCAGCGGATCCACAAAATTTCATGGATTTCATCATGGGGAGGAGTCAGGGGGTGTTATTGTTTACATCTAATTGTGATGGTCACTGAGTTTTTAAAATGTCTATTGAAGTGTTCTCTTTTTTTATGACATCGTGCAAGTTTTATAAGTCTGCGGTGGTCCGCGGACACTGATGTGTGTGTTACAGATACAAATCAGTGAGTGTCCTTGGATCCGCAGTTTCGAGGAGAAAAAAGCATGGCTGTTACGACAGTCATAAAGTGGGACTGGTTTGTTGTTGTGGTGATGCTGTGTGGCTCTTGCGTGATGCTTAACCCAAAACATAGCATGTAGACATCGCAAATCTTTAGAGCTCTAAAGTTTAAAAAAAAAACTTGTGCAGCACGTCTGTGTCATGGACTGATGTCGGACAGAGAGAAGATGGCGAGAAAGACAGTTTGAAAAAGTCTGATAAGGACAAGAATCTGTGGAATTGTCGCTGGCTTCATCAACAGACCTGAAAGAAACTGGAAAAGTGAACTGTGCCATCAGGAACACAGTAAGAATTTTCCTCTTTCTGGAAAATAAACATTGTGCTGTTCAAACAGGATTTTAGACAAGATTATGTGATTTTGTTTTTTTGTCCCCGATTAATGTAGACTTTTTTCATTGGAAAAAAGACTGTGGCTTTGAATGGATTCACAGTCATTTACACAAGAATACAGTAGTGTTCAGAATAATGGTAGTGCTATGTGACTAAAAAGATTAATCCAGGTTTTGAGTATATTTCTTATTGTTACATGGGAAACAAGGGACCAGTAGATTCTCACAAATCCAACAAGACCAAGCATTCATGATATGCACACTCTTAAGGCTATGAAATTGGGCTATTAGTGATAAAAAAAAAAGTAGAAAAGGGGGTGTTCACAATAATAGTAGCATCTGCTGTTGATGCTACAAACTCAAAAGTATTATGTTTAAACTGCTTTTTTAGCAATCCTGTGAATCACTAAACTAGTATTTAGTTGTATAACCACAGTTTTGCATGATTTCTTCACATCTGTGAGGCATTAATTGTGTTGGTTTGGAACCAAGATTTTGCTCATTTACTAGCATGCTTAGGGTCATTGTCTTGTTGAAACACCCATTTCAAGGGCATGTCCTCTTCAGCATAAGGCAACATGACCTCTTCAAGTATTTTGACATATCCAAACTGATCCATGATACCTGGTATGTTATATATAGGCCCAACACCATAATAGGAGAAACATGCCCATATCATGATGCTTGCACCACCCTGCTTCACTGTCTTCATTGTGAGCTGTGGCTTGAATTCAGAGTTTGGGGGTCGTCTCACAAACTGTCTGCGGCCCTTGGACCCAAAAAGAACAATTTTACTCGCATCAGTCCACAAAATATTCCTCCATTTCTCTTTAGGACAGTTGATGTGTTCTTTGGCAAATTGTAACCTCTTCTGCACGTCTTTTATTTAACAGAGGGACTTTGCGGGGGATTCTTGCAAATAAATTAGCTTCACACAGGCGTCTTCTAACTGACACAGCACTTACAGGTAACTCCAGACTGTCTTTGATCATCCTAGAGTTGATCAATGGGTGAGCCTTTGACATTGTGGTTATTCTTCTATCCATTTTGATGGTTGTTTTCCATTTTCTTCCACGCATCTCTGGTTTTTTTGTCCATTTTAAAGCATTGGACATCATTGTAGATGAACAGCCTATAATTTTTACACCTGTGTATAAGTTTTCCCCTCTCCAATCAACTTTTTATTCAAACTATGCTGTTCTTCTGAACAATGTCTTGAACGTTCCATTTTCCTCAGGCTTTCAAACAGAAAAGCATGTTCAACAGGTGCTGGCTTCATCCTTAAAGTGGATATGACACTTAAAGACAACATAGTCTTATTACATATAACAAAGGTTACATAATTCAGTCAACCTAAACGTTTTAGGAAAGTGTAGATGGTTCTCCCGTTATATATAACATTTGAATGTCCCACCACTGAAAAATGTGCACGCCCCGTGATCCACTTCCCGCTGAGCACCAAGCCTAAAATACGTCACTACGTGTAGACCGTATCGGCTTGCGCGCCTGGCGGCCGTTGTTTACACTTTGTTTAGTGGCAGAAACTTTGATTGAACACAGCTCTCAGGGACTTGTTTGTCCATATGCCTGACCAGTGTGTCACAGCATATTGCACAAACACAAGGACGAAAAGTTTTAGCCTTTTCAAACTCAATGACTGAATGCCACACTACTGTTATTGTGAACACCCCCTTTTCTACTTTTATTTTTTATTTTTTTTTACTAATAGCCCAATTTCATAGCCTTAAGAGTGTCCATATCATGAATGCTTGGTCTTGTTGGATTTGTGAGAATCTACTGAATCTACTGGTACCTTGTTTCCCATGTAACAATAAGAAATATACTCAAAACCTGGATTAATCTTTTAGTCACAGAGTCGCCTGAGACCCCGGCTCCTGGGGTCCTATGCCCCACAGACCCCCCTACAAATTTTCCTGGGATTTCACTATTTTCATTTCACAGCCCTGAACCTCATATTGTCATCTGGAAAGAGCAAGAGAAAACAGTTTTTGGGTGTCTGGATGGATTGTAAATTGACCTTTGGAGATCATGTCCAGTCAGTTGTCACAAAATGTAAAAAGGCAGCAAATACAATGAGGTGTTTGACAGGAAGTAGCTGGGGAGCAAGCATGAAGTCTCTGAAGCAAATCTATACTGCCATCAAACATCTGCCTTAGATGATGCATGTGTTGTATACAGCTCAGCTGCAAACTCTTATCTTCAAAAGGTTGATGTGATACAAGCTCAGGCCCTCCGTGTACTACGTATAAATGGAAATGGTACTGTGGTCAGTGAATACTTTGTACATGTATTTCTTAACAATGAGCCTTTTTGAAGCAGAATGTGCAAACAAGACAACATAAAACTATAGTGTTGCCCTAAAATCTTATCCAAATCCAATTTATCTAACAGCGCGGGGGTCTGTCATGGCACCGTGCAGCTCCCCTATGAACAGTGAGATCATCTGAAGTCCTTTCTATTTGAGTCAGATTTCCAGACTTTGTGTATCTGTTCATTTATAGTCATTTTAAAATAATACACCACATACTTCAGGTATCTGGGTTTGTTGGACTCTCTGGAGTCCAGGGTATAATTGGGCGTTTTTGACTACTTTTGGTTTTACCTTCATAATTTACCTTAAAATAACAGTTTACTTTGCCTTGTTTGATGTGTTTTTTTTTCCAGCACAACCTTCACCTGTGTGACTTTACAGTTTTTCCTTTCATTCTGACATACTGCACTAAAAGACTAAACTCAATTTCACACAAAAAACTAAAATCCCCATGGGAAAAAAGTTAAGTTTTTTTTTTACTGTTAAAATCACAAATGTGTAACAAATCATTTTTATAACTTGGAATGCAAATATAAATTGTAAATTTCAAAAATGTATGTAGAAATTTGCATATAAACAGTTATATAAAACTATTTGCATTAAATGGAGGAAATTCTTCAAGTGTTTTTTGTACAGCTTTTTACAAAACCATCAGATGCCACACAAATTATACAACCCCTGGCAATAATTATGGAATCACCGGCCTCGGAGGATGTTCATTCAGTTGTTTAATTTTGTAGAAAAAAAGCAGATCACAGACATGACGCAAAACTAAAGTCATTTCAAATGGCAACTTTCTGGCTGTAAGAAATCAGGAAAAATAATTGTGGCAGTCAGTAACGGTTACTTTTTTAGACCAAGCAGGTAAAAAAAATTAAAAATGGACTCACTCAATTCTGAGGAAAAAATTATGGAATCACCCTGTAAATTTTCATCCCCAAAACTAACACCTGCATCAAATCAGATCTGCTCGTTAGTCTGCATCTAAAAAGGAGTGATTACACCTTGGAGAGCTGTTGCACCAAGTGGACTGATATGAATCATGGCTCCAACACGAGAGATGTCAATTGAAACAAAGGAGAGGATTATCAAACTCTTAAAAGAGGGTAAATCATCACACAATGTTGCAAAAGATGTTGGCTGTTCACAGTCAGCTGTGTCTAAACTCTGGACCAAATACAAACATGGGAAGGTTGTTAAAGGCAAACATACTGGTAGACCAAGGAAGACATCAAAGCGTCAAGACAGAAAACTTAAAGCAATATGTCTCAAAAATCGAAAATGCACAACAAAACAAATGAACGAATGGGAGGAAACTGGAGTCAACGTCTGTGACCGAACTGTAAGATACCACCTAAAGGAAATGGGATTTACATACACAAAAGCTAAATGAAAGCCATCATTAACATTTAAATGCATTGGGCAAGGTGATGATGCTGGAACTTTTGTTTGGTGCTGTTCCAATGAGATTTATAAAGGGTGATTCTTTAACTACGGGCACTATTGGCCTTGTAAATGTAATTTCCACCACACCATTGCCTTACAATATAAAGCGCCTTGGGGCAACTGTTTGTTGTGATTTGGCGCTATATACATGTGCTCTGATGTCACTGTTTATATCCATAGAAACTACCCAAACAATCTTTCATACAAACTGTTTAAAGGGACATTACAGTGTTGTGGTGGAAATTACAGCAATAGTGTGGGACAACTACATTTTGTTTAAAAAAAAATCACAACAGTTGTATGACATTGAATACCCCAATTATGCTTTGATTATTTTACTGATATTTTATTCAGAGATTTTTTTAAACATTAGAAAAAACATTTCTTTACTATTCATTTTTATCATTGAAGATCAAACGTCTGGGTGTGGGACAAGCACAAAACGGCAATATTTGCATATAATGATGCTGAAAAAAGGTGAAAAAGTCATCATAGACTACTAGAACAAATTTCTTAACACACTTTCATTGTAAAGATAACTATTAATTTGTGAAATTTCCCCTTTGTTCTGTTTTTCATACAATATGATCAAAGGACATAAGTGCCGTAGTCTAAGAATCACCCAAAGATGACTGCCTGAAGAGAACATGTAAATTTCCACAGTCATTGATGATATGGGGCTGCATGTCAGGTAAAGGCACTGGGGAGATGGCTGTCATTACATCATCAATAAATGCACAGGTTTACGTTGATATTTTGGACACTTTTCTTATCCCATCAATTGAAAGGCTGTTTGGGGATGATGAAATCATTTTTCAAGATGATAATGCATCTTGCCATAGAGCAAAAACTGTGAAAACATTCCTTGCAAAAAGACACATAGGGTCAATGTCATGGCCTGCAAATAGTCCGGATCTTAATCCAATTGAAAATCTTTGGTGGAAGTTGAAGAAAATGGTCCATGACAAGGCTCCAACCTGCAAAGCTGATCTGGCAACAGCAATCAGAGAAAGTTGGAGCCAGATTGATGAAGAGTACTGTTTGTCACTCATGAAGTCCATGCCTCAGAGACTGCAAGCTGTTATAAAAGCCAGAGGTGGTGCAACAAAATACTAGTGATGTGTTGGAGCGTTCTTTTTTTTTTTTCATGATTCCATAATTTTTTACTTAGAATTGAGTGATTCCATATTTTTTTCCTCTGCTTGGTCTAAAAAAGTAACCGTTACTGACTGCCACAATTTTTTTTTCCTGATTTCTTATAGTGTTTCTTAAAGCCAGAAAGTTGCCATTTGAAATGACTTTAGTTTTGTGTCATGTCTGTGATCTGCTTTTTTTCTACAAAACTAAACAACTGAATGAACATCCTCCGAGGCCGGTGATTCCATAATTATTGCCAGGGGTTGTATTTGTACCACTCAGAAAAAACGATTCCAGTCCAACAAAAGGTCCTGTGTTGAACATAACAGACCTGACACTTCCTCCTGTTGTCCACCAGAGGCAGCATTGGGCCTTTGGAGGTTTTTGTTTCTCTTCTCTGATTGACATCTGCACCCATGTGGGGTCGATGGTGTTTATTGTTGTCATATGTTTCCACCAATGAAAAATACTTTTTTTTTTTTTTTCTTGCACCAGCCAGAGGTGTCAAAAGAGGCAGACAGACGTTCACACGTGCATGAACGCAGTGCACATCTGCCTCCAAATATGTGTATTTGTGACGATTGTATTTATCATTTGATGAAAAAACACAGTCAGTTGTTGGGAAAGTCGTGGTTTTGTTTCAGGTTGTAATTGCTTCGAGCAGAGAGGAGTGAGAAAACCTCACGTTCGCGTGCACATGCGTGCTGGCCTAAGCGATCGCATGGAGCAGCACTGCACACATGAACATAAAAAT